>NW_006300164.1:3441805-3445203 GCF_000327345.1 Myotis davidii | reverse complement strand
CGGAGAGGCCGCAGGGCTCCAGCTGGCTGCCGGGAGGAGCCGGGGCTGCTGCCCGCTGCCCCCTTTCCCACAGCCCTCTCGGGAGCGGGGGCAAGGCCTTGGGTTCCCAGGGCCCCGGGGCTGAATGTCCCGGATGAGAGACGCAGCCTTTGTCCCACCCTCCTGCCAGCCGCTGTCCTTCTGCCAGACCTCGGATTTGCCATGCACACGCCCCACGTGGCCCACGGTAACCCACGCGTCACAGCCACTCAAAGGTGCACACAACCACCCAAGGAGGGTGATGCCCCCCGACGCCCACACCGCTCCCCGTGCAGGTGCAGGGCTGTTCCCTCGGGCCCGCCCGTGCCCGGCCCGTGCCCACTCCGTGCCAGGGCTGACGGGGGGAAGGCGGCACGTGCTCTGTGCTGGGATTTTCCAGTCCTGAGAGTCTGGGAAGGAAACTCCCCTGAAATCCCGAGGATTCTCGATCTGCGAGGAGAGGGAGGCGGCGAGGCCAGCGCAGCCCTTCCCTGCCCGACTCTAGACACAGCCCGTCCCACAGCCCACACCTGTCACCTCTCCCACCCAGGGCCTCAGGCCAGGTCCACTGCCTCACCCTTGAATCTCAACCCTGGGCAACCAGAGGGTCAGAGGGCGCCCCCGGCCACTTCCTTGCTGGCACAGCCTGCGGGGCTCAGGCCTGGCCCTCTGGCCTCGGGAGCAGGCGGTCCAGGTGGGGCTCACTCTGTCCTGGGCAGTTTGCTCAATGTCTCTGGGCCCTGGTGCCACCTGGAAAAATGTGGATTCAACTCGGGTCCGCCCCCAGCTCCCCAAGAGCAGCCGGGGCTGCCCCTCTTCACAGCGGGTGGGCCTCAGGGCCACCTGCCTCCCACTAAGGGAGCAGACATTCCCTGCCACCTGCAGGGGCCTGCAGTGACAAGTGCCAGCTGTTTCGGGAACATCTCACTCACCGTGAGATCCCCGAGTCCACGGGGGAGGCGGCCGGGGCAGGAAGCGAGGAGGTGAGCTGTCTGGTCCTGCCCACCCAATCTGGGGCCCCCACCGACTCTGTCTTCTCTCTCTGCTTCACCCCCGGGGCCAGGCCCCTCCCTCTGGCCCGCAGCCTCGCCAGACTGGGTGGGCCGAGTGAAAACCCCCTGGGATGGAGGAGTTCCGGTGATGACAGCCCCAAGGCCTTCAAGACCCTCCGCCTCCCCATACACTCTTACCTCCCAGTTTGGGGCTGGACGACAGGGAAAGGGCGTCCTGGGCCAGAGGCCTGCGCTCAGAGGTGCCCTGATGGGATGTGGGTGGGGGGGTGGCGGGGGCAGGGTTGCAGGTGGGCAGCTCCTGGACTCGGGCCACTCACTGGCCAAGGGCACGTTCCTCCGCACTGACCAGCTGCACAGTCAGGTGGGCAGACCTGGAGGCTCAGGTGGTGTCCAGGGAAGAGGCCCTGGTGCCTCCCCGGAGAACCAATTCTGGGTCCCAGGAGGCGGGGAGGACTGGGTTGCCCTCCCGCCCCAGGGTGGACTCTGCCCCCTCTTCGGTGGGGAGGGCTGAGCAGCCTCATTTTGGTTAATGATGCCCCCGCCACTCAGGGAGCAGAGGGGGGGCAGCACTCCCATATTTTAGGATCTTAGTTCCCTCTGGCAGCTGACCACCTCCGGCCCCATCACTGTCACCTGTCACTCAGGTATCCAGGAAACAGCCTCTGTTGCTAGGGGGCTGGCCTGGTGCCAGGTGGCTAGCTCAGAGTGGGGCGATGGGGAGTGAGGAGCAGGCTGGGGTTTTCCCCAGGAAGCACCCAGGGGGCCGGGGGAGGAGGGGCTGAGTGGGGGTGGATCAGCCCTGAGTAGCTGAGGTCCTCACACAGGCCACCGGAAAGCCCCAAGCCCTGAGCCTTCCTGCAGGCAAGTATTTTGGGGTCCTGTGGTTGCTAAGCAACTGCTCCGGGTTGCCGTGGAAACTCTCCCTTCTGGGGCTTGTCCTTTTTAGGGGGATGTCCTCTCTCTGGCGTGGCTGCCCTGGGAGGAGGCTCTGAGGCTCATGCTCCTTCCCGCACCCCCACAGAGACCCCCCCAGCTGTGACCCGCAGAGAGGACTCCGTGAGGTTCCAAGCCCAGAACCTGCCCACCGCCTGCCCCCTCACTGAACGCCACGACCAGAGCCCAAGGCCTTCATTAGCGGGGAGAGCACGGAAGGGCTCATTAGCCCTGTGTACGCCTCCACGCCCACTGCGAACCGCCGCCTCCGGGCCTGCCCGGCCCTGACCGCTGGACACTCACTGTCATTGGAAGAAATCTGGTCCCAGCACCCAGGCCCACCCCTGCCAGGCTTGCCTGCCCCAGGGACTTGACCACCAGCCCTGCCACTACTTAGCAGTGGGAGTCCCTTTGCCTTCCAGGGCCTCAGTTTCCCCCCGTGAGGATGGCGGTGGCACCTGCCTTGCAGGCACCGTGAAGCACTGCACCCCCAGGCACCCCCAGGGCACAGGAGAGGCGGGGAGCGGCCCCACAGCTGGGCACCAGGCACCGCTGTTGTTCTGTTCCCGTCCCCACACCCCTGCTCCAGGTCCCGGGCCTCAGACAGGAGCCGAGGCGCTCTGCCCGGCCGGCCTCCGCACAGAGGCCCTCGGTAAGTTTCTGTCCAACCAGTGCCCCGCTGTCAAGAGCCAGTGGCATCGGGACTGTAGCGTCAGCAGCGCCCAGGGTCTCGGTAAGAGATGGCCTCCACTCCGGGACTTTGCTCCCTCACTGATGCCCCCCCCCGCTCTGGTACAGGAGGACAGGGTGGAACCCCACCCCGCGAAAGGGGGAGTCAAGCAGCACCGCCCCACTGAGGGGCAGGGCTCTGGGGAAGGGACCCCTCCAGCCTCGACTTGCCCCACAGCCCACCCATTCCCACGCTGCCTTCCGAGTGCCCCAGACCCGGAACCCGCCCTGCCCGCCTGCCCCGCGGTAACAGGAGAGCTGCCTGGAAAGCGCAGGTGGACCCAGGGCTGCAGGACCCGGGACCCTCCGGGTTTTTCCGCGGGCCCCTGGCTGCCCATCCGCGTCGCCGCCGCTGCCGGCACTACCCCTGCCCCGCCTCCTCTGACCTCCTCGGGAGTATGTCACCCCTGAAATGACTGTGCTCCGGTCTGTTTACAGTCGAGTGTCGTCTCCTAGAAACTGGAAGGTGAGACCTTTGTCTACGCCGGGCCTCTCACAGCCACGCTGGGGTGGCCCCCGGGTCACAGCGCCACCTGCTGGCGCTGCTCCAGGCCCGCGCGGGGCAGGGGAGCCAGCTGTCCCCCAGCTCACCCCAGGCTCCACTGACACCCGCAGCCCCAGCTGCCGGCAGATGCCAGAGACGCCTCAGACCCCAGGGCTCCTCCTGCAGCTGCGCCCCGGGTACCTGGCCTGCAGGAGAGAGTC
>NW_006300164.1:3438785-3441793 GCF_000327345.1 Myotis davidii | reverse complement strand
AAGCTTCCATAATAAATGGGTTTAAAATTATCATCATTATAACTGTGAACACGACCACATACCCCAGTGCATGGCATACTGTCTGGCACTGAGGAAGCATTAAAAATATTTGCGGAATGAATGACCAGCTGCCGGCAGATGCCAGAGACACCTCAGACCCCAGGGCTCCTCCTGCAGCTGCGCCCCGGGTACCTGGCCTGCAGGAGAGAGTCACTCAGGTCCCCGATGTGGGTGGGACTGTGCCTTGCCTCCTACTCCCCAAAGATATGGACCCTAACTAACCCCGGGCACCTGGGAATAAGACTTTATTTAGGAATAGGGCCAGAACCGGTTTGGCTCAGTGGATAGAGCGTCGGCCTGCGGACTGAAAGGTCCCAGGTTCCATTCCGGTCAAGGGCATGTACCTTGGTTGCGGGCACATCCCCAGTAGGGGGTGTGCAGAAGGCAGCTGATCGATGTCTCTCTCTCATCGATGTTTCTAACTCTCTGTCTCTCTCCCTTTCTCTCTGTAAAAAACAATAAAACATATTTTTTTAAAAAAAGAAAAGAAATAGGGTTTTGGCAGGTACAACCAAGTTAAGATGAGGTCACACTGGGTGTGGGTGGGTCCTCACCAAAGGCAAGTGACTGATGCCCTCAGAGGACGAGGGGGAACTGGGCAGAGACCCAGAGGCCATGCGCAGGCGGAAGCCGAGTCCGGAGTGCCGGCTCCGAAGGCAAGGACACTAGGGAGGCGGCCACCACCGCAGGAGGAAGCGGGGAGGTGCGATGCTGCTCACACCCTGACGTTGGGTTTCTGGCTCCAGAACTGAGGGCGAAGAAACTTCTGGTTTTTCCTTTTTGCAATTAATTTCAGAGAGGAAGGGAGAGGGAGGGAGGGGCAGAAACATCAGTGACGAGAGAGAATCATCGATCGCCCGCCTCCTGCACCTCCCACACTGGGGATCGAGCCTGCCACCCGGGCCTGTGCCCTGACCGGGAATCGAACCGTGACCTCCTGGTTCATAGATCGACGCTCAACCACTGAGCCACACCAGCCGGGCACTTCTGTTTTGAGCCACCCCGTTTGTGGTACTTTGTTAAAGCAGCCCCACCGAGCGCACCTCTGCTCCCCCCGCCTCCAACATCATCCTCAGCATTGCACCTCCTCGAACCAACCCTGACCACAGGGCCGCTTCTCAGAGGCTCCGCACCGTGAGCTCCCCCTCCCCCCAGCCACGCTGTTCCCAGACCTGTGCAGGGCGGGCCCCTCTCGTCCTTGGGGTCACAGCATAAATGTCTCCCTGGAGGCCGTTAGGCCCACCTAGGGTCCCGCCCGCCCCCCGCCCCTGCTTCCTGTCCCCGCAGCACTGCTCTTCTCTCCCACAAGGATTTGCTCTTGTGCTTGTGTCCCTCTGCCCTTCCAGGCTTGTGCTCCGGGAGGGCAGGGACCAGGAGGCTCCTGCTCAGGGTGAGGGCTGGGGGCGCATGAGCCACATAATGAGAGGGCCTCAGAGCCTCTCCCGCCTCTGGGCAGCTCACACTGGACATGAAGACCAATAATAAAAGGTGCAGCTGTGTCCGAGGCAGCCGGATGCCCAGAATGACCCCTGGGTGTCCCTTCCCTGCTCCGGCGGCTCCATTGAGCACAGTGGGCACAGCCCGCCCCCTGGTGGTCATCCCCGGCCCTGCAGCCCCAGGCAAGGAAACCAGAAAACAAAACACACACCTTTGTTTGGACGTAGTCAAGGCAGCTGCTCTCCCTGTCACCGGAGGGCTGAGGGACAGGACCTGCGAGCTCCAGGAGCAGTGCCGGGGACCCCAGGACCCTCTCTCGCGCCCCTCTTTCCGCCCACTGTCCTGGTGTCTAGTTCATTCACGAGGCCGCCTCACCCCAGCCAGTAACTCCGGACCCACTTCCAAACGAAGACCCCTCAGCTCCTGAAGGATGGCCTTGTCCTTGGTCCCAGAGGAACAG
Source organism: Myotis davidii (assembly GCF_000327345.1). Lineage (NCBI taxonomy): Eukaryota > Metazoa > Chordata > Mammalia > Chiroptera > Vespertilionidae > Myotis > Myotis davidii. The sequence goes on along the minus strand of NW_006300164.1, from coordinate 3,439,836 downwards.
TCCAGTGCTCGGCCATGTTCTGCTCCCCAGGCCCCAGGACCCTCCACCCCCGGCTGCGCGGAGGACCTCACGGGAGTAGAAAGCATTTTCCACGGACGCGGAGCACAGGGGTCACGGATGGAGAGCCAGGGGCAACAGACTCTTCTAGGGCACCCTCTGTGCACCCCAACTTATAGAGAAAGAGACTAAGGTCTTTTCTCCTGTAGCCCCCCCATAGTAGGGAGGGGGTCTCCTCCTACTTCCAGGAGCCCTGAGTGGAGGACGAAGGGCTCCAAGTCCTCTCCCTGCTGCCCTCTCCATGGCCCAGCCCAGGGCCGGCCCTGGGCACCTTTGGGACCCCTGGCCATCAGCCTGCATCTCTCCCCGCCCCGTGTATGGGCCCAGGCGTGATGCTAGACCAGCGGCTCCTGCCTGATGGCGGGGCTGCCTCCAGCCTCCTGCTCTCCCCTGCCACCTGCGCCCTCCTCCATGGTCCCACCTGGGAAGTCACTGTGTGTGCGTGTCCTGTGCCCACGTGGGGGTGCCCGGAGGAAGGGCCCCACAGGGGAGGGGTGAACAGGGTTCCCCCAGGATCTTAGGGGTTCTCATTCCCAAAGGAAACCCCACGGGAGAATGGAGGCTGGCCTAGGAGGCTGGAACCCTCCCTGCGCCTGTGGATTCTGCCCACCGCGTGAGCCCCGGGCCAGTCCCTGCCTCTCTCCTGGCCTCAGTTTCCCTATTGTACCAGGAGGGGTTGAACGCGGAACTGCGTAAGCGCGCGCGGAGCGTGAACGCAGTGCCGCGCTCCCTCCCCGCCGGATGGGGTGTGCAAGCAGTTGTTACATATCCAGTTTAGTGTTTACGTTTTATGTTCCCATCAATCTGTTGGCGTTTTTAAGGAATCTCCTTAGAAAAGGTAAGAATAAAAGTTAATAGATCAGAGCACTCTCTGTAAATGAGGTTACTGTTCTCAGAATTCGCAATACGCAATAACGGAATTCTTCAGTGATGGATATGGAACACTTGAATTAGAAGCAAATAGAACCGTAATACAACACGGGCAACATAAAGG
>NW_006300164.1:3434226-3438687 GCF_000327345.1 Myotis davidii | reverse complement strand
CCCTGCGCCCCCTTAAGACCTCCGACCCCCCCAAACCCAACCGGCCGAGTCCGCCGGTGTTGGGCCGGGTGGGCATGGAGACCTGAGGACACGGGAGTCATCGCATGGACACCCCACCCCCATCGTGTCGCCCTGGTCCCCATTTGCCACCTGCAGAGGTAGTTGGGTGGATGGCTGGTCCAGGGGACCTGGAATGGGAATGGACACAGGAGGCAGCCAGGTGAGGCCGCCCCTTCTACCTTTCCTTGAACCCCTCCGCTTTCTTCCTGACAGGACCCCAGACGGAGGTCCATCTTGCCCTGCGGCGCCCTGGCTGGAGTGAGAGGGCTGCGCGGCTGTGGAGGAGAGCTCCACCCCAGATGGGCCAGTGCTGGGGGTAGTTACTGTTATTGGGGAGCCCCCTGGACCCTCAGTGCTTTCACCCACTTTATAGATGAGCGGTGGCCCCAGTACTTACGACCCCTCAGCTCTGAGTGACCAACTCCTGCTGTGAAGAGGTGGGGTGGGGGGCGTCCAGAATCATTGCTCTTTGCAGCCCTGAGCCTGGGCGGACCTTGTCTTCTGTTGGGGCTCCCTGGCCAGGGAAGGCGCGGGAGGAGGTGGCCCTGAGCCAGCCCCACTCCCAGCTCAGCTTTGGGCCCGGTGCCCCTCAGACCTGGGGCCTTCTCAGCCCGGTCTCACGCCCCTGGGGACTGGCTGACCCTGGTCCCCATCCCAGGGCATGGCCCTGCGATACCAGTGACAGAACCCAACTCCTGGGACCTAACCAGGGGCCAGGCTCTCCCCCCAGAGGAGCTGAGGGCCGGGGTGCTCCACTGATGGGAAGGATGAGGGGGTGGGGTGAGGCCCAGCCTGACCCAGCGGGGAGCGGGGAGCCGGAGGGCCTGAAGACAGCCCAGCAGCCCGTCTGACAGGCTCAGGTCTGAACTGCAGGTACCAATCTTGCCAGGAGAGATCAGTTGGGATTTCTGAAGTTTTTAAAAAAATTTTAATACATATTTTTATTGATTTCAGAGACGAAGGGAGAGGGAGGGAGAAATATCAACGATGAGCTAGAATCACTGGTCGGCTGCCTCCTGCACACCCCTACTGGGGGTCAAGCCCACAGCCCGGCATGTGCCCTGACCGGGAATCAAACCGTGACTGCCTGGTTCATAGGTCGATGCTCAACCACTGAGCCACACTGGCCAATGGTTCTGAAGTTTTCAAGGAGCAGACGCACTGTAAGCGAGGGACAGATTACAAATTACAAAATCAAGGCTGTGCCCGGGCTCCGGGGCAGGCACAGCCGCTGGGGTCAGACTGCGGGGTTGGGACCCGCAGTGGGCAGGGCCTGCTCCTTCCACAGCCCTGCTTCACACCTGCCTCCCGGGGGCAGACCAAGACCCCCCACTGGGGACACACAGGCCACGCCCCCCCCTGTCCCTTTGCCTCGGAAGCACCCCAGGGCCTCGCCAGCCCAGGCTTTCTCCTCATACTGGTCCCTCGGTCTCCCCGACCCTGGTGATCACCAGCCAGACCGTGTTGCAGGAGTGGGCTCCGGGCTGGCACCCAGCTTCTCCAGGGTGGGTGCCCATCCGGATGTGGCTACAGCGCACCCCTTCCTGCCCTCCACCTCTCCTCTCCGCGACCAAGGTGCTCGCAGATGCACAGGGGGGAAGCCCTGGTTAGGGCCCAGCAGGCTCCGCCGTTAGGAAAACTGCCCCAGCCTTCTTACAAAAGAGGCGGCAGGGCCAGGGAGGCCGCATGGGGAGTGGGTGCAGCTGGACTGGAAACCAGAGGGGGTCCTGAGTGAGGATGGCTGGGGGACATTGCCGTGCCGGGAGCCCTGCGGCCGGGAAAAGGGGACCTGGGTGCCCTTCACAACCAGCAGTGACAAGTGAGCTCGAAGGGCAACAGGCAGCAAAAGGGGGTGGGGTGGGAACGCAGGCGCTGAGCAGGGCAGGCTGCAGAGCCGCCGAAGGCACGTCTGTGGGAGCCTCCGGGCCTGCCCGCTTCACCACTAGTCTCCCCTCCCTGTCCCCCTCTTAGGCGACATTCGAGGTTTGCGTTCTCATGTGTGCACAGCCCTTTACAGTGTATAAAGGCCCTTCCCGTCTCTTTCCCGTTGGATTTTCCTGACAGGGAGGCAGGCCGGGCAGGGCAGGTCTCAGCTAAGGCGTGGGAAGTGAGGCACTTACGGGCGAGCTGGGTGCTCTGCTGGGTGCTCCTCTGGGGCTGCTGGGTGCTCCTCTGGGGTGAGCTGCGTACACCCCTGGGGCTGCTGGGTGCTCCCCTGGGGCAAGCTGGGTGCTCCCTGGGGTGAGCTAGGTGCTCCTCTGGGGCGAGTTGGGTGCTCCCTGGGGCTACTGGGTACTCCCCTGGGGTGAGCTGGGTGCTCCCCTGGGGTGAGCTGGGTGCTCCTCTGGGTGAGCTAGGTGCTCCCTGGGGCTGCTGGGTGTTCCTCTGGAGTAAGCTGGGTGCTCCCTGGGGTGAGCTGGGTGCTCCTCTGGGTGAGCTAGGTGCTCCCTGGGGCTGCTAGGTGTTCCTCTGGAGTGAGCTGGGTGCTCCCTGGGGCTGCTGGGTGCTCCACTGAGTCCCCGTCCACGGCAGCCCCGACTCTACCATCAGCTCCGCAGCCAGTGGGTGTTCTTGTCCAGCGTCGAGAAGCGGATCAGCTTCAGGCTGGGGGGCTGGGGCTTCCTGTCGTCCCAGAGGTACTCGGGGGACAGCACCTTGGTGGGCTTGTGCGAGATGAAGCGGCGGTTCAGGTGGCTCTCCTCCTGCCAGGCCGCCATGATGCCATTGGCTTTGTCCGCCAAGATGGCCATGTGGCAGCCCCTCGTGAACTCGTACACCCTGTCCACCCGTCCCCCAAAGACCGCCCCGCCATAATAGAAGTCCCCCTCGCCGTCGGCCACAAAGGCCGTGGAAACATGCCTGCGCTCGTAGGGGAACTGCTGGCGGGACACGGCATAGTAGCCGGGGTGGATGGCGGCCACCAGGTCTCCCAAGGTCTCCGGGCCCCAGGGGTTCCGGAACACCATGTCCACGTCCACGCAGAAGAGGTAGTCCACCTCCCGGTGCGCCCGCTGGGCGATGTGCTGGCTGATGGTCTCCATGCGGCGCGTGGAGATCTCCTCCCAGCGGGAGTGCTTCTGGATGGGCAGGACGCTGAGGAGGCGGCCAGGGCCCAGCGGGACCCGGGGCACGGCCGCGGGCTTGTCGGTGAAGACGTAGTAGCGCACCCGGTGGCCCCGCATGAAGAACTGCTCGGCCGACTCCAGGAAGTGCTGGACGAAGCCCGTGTACCTGGTGCAAGAGCCTGTCATCCCGGTGGCCCGGCAGCGCCCTGCCCAGGCCCCCACGCGTGCTGGCACCTCTCCGCTCCCCACCGTGAGCCGTCACTCACTCTGACCCGAGGGGTCCTCATCTGTCAGATGCCACCATCATAGCACCTGCCTCTGCAGAATGATGAGTGGCGCTGACGGTCACATCACAAGCCCACCTCCTACTGAGCACTTTCTCAGTGCCAGCGGGTCTGAGGGATTCCACCGTAACCCACTGCACAGGCAGACGCTGCGTCACGGAGAGGAGAGGGACCAAGCAGGGCAGTGGCTGCTTCAAGGAAAGGTGAGTGGTGCTGGGGGCCCAGGGCAGGTGAACCGACGGGGCCCGCCCGCCAGGCCACAGCTGATTGGACCAGGGCTCACCCATCATCTGGCCAGCACTTCAAGCCATAGGGGCCCATCACGGTCCCTCTCTGAGTCCTGGAAAGGGACCCAGAGGGAAGCTGCCAGGTGGTGGCTCTTATAGGAAAAGCCACGTGGGAGGAGAGAGGAGAACAGGAGAAAGCCAGAGAGCAGGCAGCAGAGGGTGGGGAAGAGAGGGGCAGGGCGGGGCCGGCTCAGCGTGGGTCTCTGGACCTGCTGGTGGCCTGGACATGGACCCCCACTTCTATGGGGTGGTCTAGGGGGTTTCCACTCCTTCCTGCCTGCCTGACTGTCCAGGAGAAGCGGAGAGGGGTGAGGGGCCTCTGACACGGGCTTCTGCTGTTCCCTCCCCGGGGCTGACCCCCCCCTTCCTCCAGGAAGCCCTGTCCACCAACCCCCGCTCCTCTCTGCCTCCCCCTGCGCAGCACCTGGTTCAGGGAGGTTGCGTGGGCTGCTGCGTCCAGGCCTTGCCTCATCCCGGACTGGAAGCTCCCGTGGCTCAGAGAGGACCACCCCTCCCCCACCCACCCCCCAACTCACTTCCCGGACTCACTTCCCAACGGCGAACACGGTGAGCCCGATGGTCAGGTTCAGCGGCTGGTAGATGAGCTGCAGGAGCTCCGGGTCGAAGGTCCCCTCGGACACGATGGGCGCCAGCCAGGGCGTGAGTGTCAGCAGCTCTGTGGGCCTGGCAGTGGGGTGGCCCAGGGCGTGAGTCCCTCCCCGTGAGCACCGCGGGCTCACCTTGGCCCTGCCACCACGCCGTGTA
>NW_006300164.1:3430478-3434184 GCF_000327345.1 Myotis davidii | reverse complement strand
CCCCGTTTCCCCGTTTCCTCCCCGGCCTCCAGGCTGTACCCACCTCTGTTCCAGCAGCTTCGGCTGAGGGTACTGCGACCTGCGACCGAGAAGGGCCAGTGGTGAGGGAGGCGCCCCACCCCCCACCCCCCGGGCCACAAGGGGGGTGTCTGCTTACCGTGCCACGGGCTGGAACGGCTTCTCCCCCCGGAACTGCAGCTTCATGTTGCTGTGGGCAGAGGCGAGAGAGCCGTCAGTGCCAGGCGGTGGCAGAAAGAAGCTGAGGTTAACCCAGCACCCACAGGGCAGGCACAATCCGGAACCTTCCCCGCGGCTCTGCCCGCTCTGCAGGGGCTGGGCTGCGACAGAAGCGTCTGCCCAGGGTCACCGAGTGGCAGGGTGGTTGGTGTCCAGAAAAATAACTCGGTAAAACCCAAAGATGGACAAACCGGAGGGAAAAAAACATAGCAAAAATGCTCGGCCAAGGGTGATGACGGGACCGCAGGCGGGCCAAAGGGAGAGGGGGGCTGGGAGCGGAAAGGGGACCCATGGAGGCCTGTGGGAAAGAGGCCTGGGAGCCATCCAAGGCATGGGGAGCTGCGGGGAGGGTTGGTCTTAGTTTTTCTAGCTCCTGGTCCTGCCAGTAGGGGCCCAGGGGCAGTGTCAGGGGGTGTGGGGTGTGCTCTGGCCGTATCCAGTGTGGCTCAGTGGATAGAGTGTCAGACTGAAGGGTCCTGGGTTCGATTCCGGTCAAGAGCAGGTACCTCGACTGCAAGCTTGATCCCTGGCGCTGGTGAGGGCACATGCAGGAGGCAACCAATCGATGTCTCTCTCACATCGATGTTTCTCTCTCTCTGTATCTCCCCCTCCCTTCCACTGTCTCTAAATTAATCAATGAAAAATATCCTCAGGTGAGGAGTAACAACAACAAAAAGAACCTCTCCCGCCCTGACCGGTTTGGCTCTGTGGATAGAGCGTCGGCCTGCGGACTGAAGGGGCCCAGGTTCAATTCCGGTCAAGGGCATGTACCTGGGTTTCGGGCACATCCCCAGTAGGGGGTGTGCAGGAGGCAGCTGATCGATGTTTCTCTCTCATCGGTGTTTCTAACTCTCTATCACTCTCCCTTCCTCTCTGTAAAAAAAATCAATAAAATATATTAAAAAAAGAACCTCTCCATGGACTCTGGCCCAGGAAGGGAACACATCAAACAAAAGGACCTTGAATACAGCAAAAGCTTTATATCCAAGGCTGCGCATTACGAACTCATGCAGCACACTGGGGAACCGGGAACCGGGCCCCGGTGGAATGAACTGGCGGGGACCCCGAAGAGGACGAGCACAGGCCGGAAAATAAAGCCACTTCCGGGAAACAGGGTAAAATCGCAAAAACATTACGATCACAGCTTTCCTGTTTTTAATACTGTACCAGCCTTGCATCCCGCAGTAAATCCCACTTGGGCATGATGTATGATCTTTTTAAAACACTGCCGGATCCGGTTTGCTATTTTGTTTAGAATTTTTGCAGCTATGTTTATGGGGATATAGACCTGTACTTCTCTTTCTTTGCTGTGTCTTTATCTGGTTTGGAATTAGGACTATGCTGGCCTCGTAAGGTGAGCGTGGGAGTGTTTCCTCTTGAGTTTGTTGGGCTGGTTTAAGGCGTGTTCGTCCTTTGAATGTTTGGTGAAGTTCCCCCGTGAGGCCGGCGCGGGCCTCCCTTTGTTGGGAGGTTCCGTTTACCGCTCCCGTTCCACCGGTTGTCATCGGAGGCCACAACCATTTACAACGGCAAGGAGCCTTTCTGCTTTCAGAACCAACTAGATGCCCAATCTGTTCCTTTAGGAAGCACAGCAAGCAACACGCCACAGCGAACTTTGAAACGGGAGCAAAATTCAGGTCAGTGGGACCCACCAGGGCTGCTTCTACGTCTTCTCTGCTTTGCAACTTCCTAATTTACTAGATTCTGTGCTTAAAATGTCTTTAATCTTCACCTGAGGAGATGTGTTTATTGGTTTTACTTTATTATTATTTATCTTAATCCTCACCCGGGGATATATTTTGCATTGATTTTTTAGAGAAAAGGACAGTAGGAGGGGAAGGGGGTGCGCTAGGGAGAGAGAGACACACTGATTAGTGGCCTCCCACACAAGCCCTGGCGGTTCGGGGATCAAACCTGCAGCCCTTCGGAGCAAGGGCCCATGCTCTAACCACCGACCCACACCTGCCAGTGCTGTTCTTATTGATTTTAGAGAGAGGAGAGAGAAACATCGGCCTGAGAAACATCCATCAGTTGCCTCTCCCACGCACCCAGTCCCGGGATTGAACCCCCACGACCTAGCTATGTGCCCTGACTGGGAACTGAGCCCACAACCTTTTGGTGTCAGGGATGACCCTCCAATTGAGCCCCCTGGCCATGCAATATTCATGTTTTTATGATAATAAAACACGCCTTGTTCATCAATAGTCTGTGCTCAGATTTTAAACTTCCCTTTAGTTGTCATGGAACACAAGGCGGGGGCCGGATGCCCCCGGGACTCTGTCCCAACCCACTTCTGCACGGTGAGCTGTCAAAGTCAGGTGTGTGACGGGCACCAGACTTCGGTCACATGTTAATTTGCTCCTTGAGTCCACTGAGAACAGAGCTGAGCGAAATGGTCAAGTCCTCAAAGCACTGTTTCCTGAGCGCCCACTCGGAGGCCGGTGCCACCTTGGCACTCCGTGACCCCAGGAGCTGTGAGGGGCACCTGGACCATCCCATCTTGAAGATGCGGCAAGTGGGGCTCGGAGCTACGCAACATGCTCAAGGCCCGGCTGCGGAGCGGGTGTTGCAGGGACAGACGCTGAAACAGGGCAGCCCATAAATTACCAAACACTCACCACACTGATTGTGAGCTTAGGACCCAAGCCCCTGCAGACAGAGTGGCCTTAAAACCCCCATCTCCCCCACTCCGTGCAGCCCACCGGGCCCCCAGTTCTCCCAGCCGCGTACTTACAAGATCTCCGGGCAGGGGAGGTAGTAGGGGACATAGGAGAACGGCAGCCAGTCGTCGGCATATACCCTGGGAAGGAAAACCACCGCTGATTCGAGGGCCCAGAGGCCGGAACCCCCTTGGTGCACACTGGTAGGGGGAGCAAAGGGCCCGGGGAGCATCTGCGGTCCCCATGGCGCCCTGGTCTGGCTGACCGCGAGGGACAAGGCCTCCTGGTCGTCCAGCATGCAGGCACTAGTCACCCCTGAAGTCATTCATCCCTGGGGCAGGGGTGTTCTTGACTCCAGCCCTGCACACACGAGGGGGGCCTTTGTGGTGAGGGCTGCCCAGGAACGCATCGGCCAAACTGGGGGCATCACCAGGAGTTCCTGGTCATCGGGGCTAGAAGGACGGCGAGACAGAGGAAAGAGCACGTGCAAAGGCCAGGAGGCCAGCCCCAGGCAAAATCTAGAAACCTCGTTGGGTCTTCCTGGGGTTGGGGGACCGCTGTGCCGGGAGAGGTGGGCATGCCCTGAACGGGTCAGGTTTGGGGGCTGAGATGCCAAGAGAGGAGTCTGAGGTGGGGCTGGAGGGCGCCCTGGGCATGCTCACCACAGAGCGCAGAGGGCCGTGCCCACCAGCAGGCAGACGCCCAGGCCCAGGGCCAGTCTGCGGCAGCGCATGGCGGGTGCCGCACCCCTCTAGGCACCTGCGGAGGGTGGGTGTGCTGAGCTGATCAGCCCTCCTCTCTCAGAGCCT
>NW_006300164.1:3426667-3429777 GCF_000327345.1 Myotis davidii | reverse complement strand
TAACAGTAGCAAAATTACAGTTATGAAGTAGCAACGAAAATAATTTTATGGTTGGGGGTCACCACAACATGAGGAACTGGATTAAAGGGTCACGGCATTAGGAAGGTTGAGAACCACTGTAACATCGGAGAGGGGGTGCGTAGTACTCCTCAATAGCAAGCCCACTTAGAAGATTTTCTTAGGAGCTTATCCTGTGATGTCATATTCTGACATACCTTGGTTCTGTTGGGGTTCAGCCAACCACTGTGTGTCTGGCCTGCGCCCTCCCAGGCCGGGCTCCAGGGCGAGAAGCGCGGGTCCGGGAGGAACTCAGGGCCAGGCCTGAGAAGCAGCGATGGGGTGTGGGGGGGACCTTAATGTGTGCAGAAGAGCATCAGAGCACGGGGAGAAAAGCCGCTGGGGGTCGCCTGCCTCTCCGTTAGGGTCGGTCCTCCTTGGCCCAGAGTCCCGAGCCGGCGCCGAATGCTGGCCCGGCTGTGGAGCGACAGGGACTCCAGGCACTCCCAGCCGTAGCTGGTGGAAATGCAGCATGGGACCTCCACTTGAGAAAAGAAGTTTGGCGGTTTCTTCCCAAAGTGGACAAGTTCTTACCATAGGATCAAGCAATGGTGCTCCTTGGCATTTCTCTAAAGGAGCTGGAAACCCTTACCTGCCGCCCTAGCTGGCTTGGCTCAGTGGATAGAGCGCTGGCCTGCGGACTGAAGGGTCCCGGGTTCAATTCTAATCAAGGGCACATGCTGGGGTTGCAGGCTCGATCTCCAGTGTGGGGCCTGCAGGAGGCAGCAGATCAATGATTCTCTCTTAGCATTGATGTTTCCCTCTCTCTCTCCCTTCCTCTCTGAAATCAATAAAAGTTTGTTTTTAAAAAAACAAAAACCATTTACCTGCCCAGGGATGTTTATAGACATTTTATTCATAACTGCCCAACACCTGGAGGCCTTCAAGACGTCCTTCAGCCCTAGCCAGTTTGGCTCAGTGGATAGAGCATCCACCTGCGGACTGAAGAGTCCCAGGTTCAATTCCGGTCAAGGGCACGTACCAGCCTACGCTTGGTTGCAGGTTCCCCGGCCCTGGTCCCGGTGCGTGCAGGAGGCAACCAATCGATACGTCTCTCTCCCATTGCTGTTTCTGTCTCTCCCTTTCCCTTCCGCTCTCTCTAAAAATCAATGGACAAATATCCTCGGATGGGGATTAACAACAAAAACAAAAAGATGTCCGTCAGTGGTGACTAGGTAATCTGCAGTGTGTACTGACGGTGGCCTGGTGGCCTGTCCAGCACTGAGAGTAAATGAACTCCAAGCCATGGAAAGTCATGGAAGAACCTTATGTGCACATGACTAGGTGAACGACGTTTATCTAAAAATCATACGAGATGATTTCAACTCTATGACATTCTGGAAGAGGCGAAACTATGGAGACAGAAAAAAGATCAGTGGGTTCTTAAGATGGAGGTGGGGGGGACAGAAGGAGGGCCACCCTGTGCGGCTGGCGCTCACCTACGCATTCTCCCCACAGACGCTCACAGGACTCCCACAGGCCCAGTGTGAATGCTGCCACAGAACACACCCCGCTCGGCCGGCGGGCAGATGGGCTCTGCGCCCTGAGACCCGTGTGCCTGCTCCACAGACTCAGCGCTCAGGTCGCTCAGGCAGAGGCCCGAGCAAGGTTCCTGGGGCTCCGGGCACGGGGCCCCCTAGGGTCGTGAGGCTGTGCTTTCTGCCGCGCAGCCAGTAGAGTCCCTGGTCTCTGACCTGGAGCCCTGTCTGCTGCCAGCACAGAGGGCATGGTGGCAGGCTAGGTTGTAAGTTGGCAAGTGGGGTCAAATCTCAGACGCTTCCCAGTTCCCAATACACCCGAACAGAAGCTGCCCCGAGGCCCAGCCAGCGTTGGGGTGCACAGCTGGGGCTGAGGGTGAGCGGGGAAGTCTTAGTGCAGCTTTTTTGAGAGCCATAAGATTGGACAAGAATTGGGTTGGGGGACGGTGGGGTGGCCTCCAGGCCAGCTCTCCGGTCCAAATCCTGGCTCTCCGCTCACCTTGTGCAGTCCCTGCCCCTCTCTGTGCTCTGTACCTTTTTAAAAATATATGTGTTTATTGATTTCAGAGAGGAAGGGAGAGGGAGAGAGAGAAACATCAATGATGAGCATCATTGAGCGGCTGCCTCCTGCACGCCCCCTACTGGGGATGGAGCCCCGCGACTCGGCATGTGCCCTGACCACTTTAAAAAATATATTTTTTATTGATTTCAAAGAGGAAGGGAGAGAGAGAGAGAGAGAGAGAGAGAAACATCAATGATGAGACTCCTTGATCAGCTGCCTCCTGCACGCCCCCTACTGGGGATGGAGCCCCGGAGACTCGGCATGTGCCCTGACCAGGGATCCAAGCCTGACCTCCTGGTTCACAGGTCGAAGTTCAAACACCGAGCCAGCCCACAGGCCTGAGCTCTGTTCCTCTCAAAGGCAGGGTTCAGGTGAGATGAGAGTTCCTACAGGAAAAGCACTAAGCCAAAGCCCGCCATAACGGAGTGCGACAAAGGTTCCCGTGACTCCTTCAGCAGAGCAGGGCCCTGCCAAGAACCAGGGAGTGAGGAAGCTCCCTGCAGGGTTGGGGACCCCTAGCAGGACGGAGCCCTTGATCCTGGGGAGGGGGGGCGCATCCTCTCTTCCTCAGGATACAGAGTCCCAGGGCCCCCCCCCGGTTGGCTTCCTGCGGGAGGGGACCTGGTCCTCTGCAGGTAACCCGGGAGCAGGAGAGGCGGGAGGGGCTTGGGGAGGAAGGGGAGCACCAAGGACCCCCACCCCCACCCCAGACTAGGCTCCTGCGGGCCCTGTGCGCCCAGGGCAGATGCAGAGAACGTGAGTGGAGGCGAGGGAGGTAGGAATACGAACTTGAGCGCCACACCTGACCTCACCTCCCGGCCCTGCCTCAGTTTCCTCCTCTGGAAAGAGCGGGGTCACTAGCACTTCCTGGGTGCGCCCGGAGGAGCATGGAGAAGCCTCGGGAAAGGCGCTGGAGCCGGCTGGGAGGGGAGGGGAAGGGAAGGGAGGGGAGGGGAGGGCTCTCACGGTCCTCCCGCCTGCCCTCAGGATGCCCCTTCCGCCCCGACCTCCGC
>NW_006300164.1:3421894-3426265 GCF_000327345.1 Myotis davidii | reverse complement strand
TGCCTGGGGGCGGCGGCCGGCTGGCCTCGGGGTCCTGGTCCTCTGGTCCTGGCTAGGTCCGGTGGCCCTGCGGTCAGCGCATCCGTCTCCAGGAATCTCCCACACCCTCTCTCTTTAAAATATATATAATTGATTTCGTAGAGGAAGGGAGAGGGCGAGAGACATAGAAACATCAGTGATGAGAGAGAATCATTGATGGCTGCCTCCTGCACGCCCCCTACTGGGGTCGAGCCAGCAACCCCGGCATGTGCCCCGACCGGGAATCAAACCAGGACCTCCTGGTTTATAGAGGTCGTTGCTCAACCACTGAGCCACCTGGGCTCCCAGCCCTCCCTGACACACACTGGCCTTTCTCTCCTGAACTGGGATTCCGGAGGCTGACGCCTGGTGGGCGCTCCCTTCCCCTCCAGAAGGCCCCGGGGCCGCTGTTACCCCCCCCCCCCAGTCCTGCCCCTTTGCCTTAGTCACCAGTCACCTGCACACCTGCTGTCGCCTGGCAGAGTTGGCACCTTAGTGCGCAGTGGGAGCTGTGCCCGGAGAGCAGACACTCTCGTGGGCACGGTGCCACTGCCAGGCTGGGAATGGGCCAGAGAACCGGGACCCAGGAGGCCACAGGGGACAAATGGCCCATTCATTCAGCTCAGTTCCTGTGTTCACATTTGAGGACAGAACTTTGGGGTTGGGTTCAGGAGGGCGTAAAATAGAGCAGAGGCCGCACCACCGCTTTTGGGGGGCGGGGGAAGCCAGGCGGGCTGGCTGCCCTGCAGGCTGCGGAGGAAGAGGGGGAGCTCTCTGGCTGTGGCAGGTCTGGGCGGAACGAGTGGGGCAGAGGCTCACCCGGAATCACAAGCAGAACTTCAAGGCCGTCCTTACCGAGCCCGACACCGAACACACCTGCTTCTCTCTCCCCTTAGCTCAGGGGCAATGAGCTCCTTCTGGTGGCACTTTTTTTTTAATCTTCACCCGAGGACATTTTCCCCATTGATTTTTAGAGAGTGGAAGGGAGAGGGAGAGAGAGAGAGAGAGAAACACCGATGTGAGAGAGACACATGTGATCAGCTGTTTTCTGAATGCCCCCCACTGGGGGTGGAGCCCACAACCCAGGTATGCGCCCTGACTGGGAATTGAACCAGTGATCTCTTGATTCATAGGTAGTCACTCAACCACTGAGCCATGCCAGCCAGGCTATCTATTCTCTTTTGATGGATACTTGGGCCATTTCCAGTTTTGATCTATTATGATTATAGCTGCTATTGAGACAGCAGCCAGTTGGATGGTTAACTTAGATTGTACCTAATGTCCATCCTCGCTGGCGATGGAACCAGTGACCTCCCTCTAGCTAAGCTGTTACACCCTTGGTTTGTGGCCCTTGTCAACTGGAGTATTTAGGTAAACAGCTCTTGCAGGACCAGATAGTTAAGGAGGGGCCAGTGACTTCAGGAATGTGCATTAGGGGCATTGATTAACTTAGGTACAGGGTCTCCTACATTCTTTCACAAATGGAGTGAATTTTCAGTTAGCAAGAGAGTGCAGTAGAAAGCAGCTTACCAGGACAAATTCAGATTGCTAGCCCCCAAAATGTCTTATGCTCCCCATCAGGTTGTCTCCCGCATGCCCCCAAAGCGGGCTGGGAGCCTGCAACCCAGGCATGTGCCCTTGACCGGAATCGAACCCGGGACCCTTCAGTCTGCAGGCCAACGCTCTATCCACTGAGCCACACCGGCTAGGTTCTGGTGGCACTTTTAAAAAGTAACTTTATTGAAAACATTTATATATCATAACATTTACCTGTTTTATGTGTAATATGAAATTATGCTTAGTCAATTTACAGAGATGTGTAATACATTTTAGAATTTCCCCTTCAGCGCCCTAATTCCCTAGCGCCGGTTTTCAGCCACTTTCTGTCTCTACAGCTTTTCCTTTTCTGGACTTCGCACACGCGTCGTATGTTCATCTCCAGGCACATGTGATCTTTTGTACTATTGGTCCATAAAGTTTTTAAATTTCCTAGCTTTATCTTTTTAGGATCAAATCGTTAGAACATTAAATGCTCTTAAGGCAAGCAGTAGATTGGAGGAGTGAATTGTATTTCTATTTAATTTGTCCATCCTCAGTTCTTTTTTTTAAACATATTTTTTATTGATTTCAGAGATGAAGGGAGAGGGATAGAGAGAGAGAAACGTCAGTGATGAGCGAGAATCATTGATCGGCTGCCTCCTGCACGCCCCCTACTGGGGATTAAGCCTGCAGCCCGGGCATGTGCCCTGACTGGGAACCAAACCCCAACCTCCTGATTCATAGGTGGACGCTCAACCACTGAGCCACGCCGGCCGGGCTCACTTTCTTCATGGTGTATTTGAAGTGCACAAGTTTTTAAAAAGCTTTTCTTGTTGACACTATTACAGATGCCCACCATTCCTCCCCCGTTCCCCACCTCCGCTCAGCCCCCACCCCCGCCCCTGGCCATCACCCCACTGTTGTCTGTGTCCATTGGTTACACATATATGTCCTTCGGCTACGCTCTTCACCTGTCATCCAGCACCCCCCGTCCAAAAGCTTTCATTTCGATTAACTCTTCTAACTTTTTTCTTCTCTTACTGTTTTTGCTTTCGGTGTCATCTGTAAGAATTCTTTGCTTAAACCCGTGTCACAACCATGCAGTCCTGTTCCTGTCTAGTGTGTCTCCCAACCGTGCCTGCGTTTCCTCTAAGGTCTAAATGGTTGGCAGACAGGCCTGGGCCTGCCCTGTGGAGTTTTCTAAACGTCTCTCCAAGGTTCAAAAAAACCCCAAACCAGCAGTGTCTGGCCTCAGCCTGCCTGCACCTCCTGCTAAGCAACCCCACGCCCCGCCCCTGTCACAGCATAGCCTGTCCCAGCTCAGGCAGCTGCCCCACAGAGCACTCTGCAGCTCCTACCAAATGGCCCCGGGGGGCACAGGCAGCAGCTGACCCGGGCCTGCTCCCAGAGGCCCCAGGACCAACTCGGTGCAGGCGACAGCGGGAAGAATCTTAAAAGTGGATAATGCCAGGCAGGAGCGTGTTTATCTGATCGCGTTCAGACACTGCGCTGCAGGGGAATCTGTGAGGGAAGCCGGTTATGGTTAGCGGCTGCCTGGGGCGGGGCGGGGGCGGGGAGTGGGGGGGTATTTGTTGCGCAGGGGCAGGAGGGAACTTGTGCATCTGGCTTGGCTGGGGCAGTGGTTACACACGTGTACACATTGTTAAATACTCATCAACCTCCGTACTTAAAATGCATACGTTTTATCGGCTATAAATGATACCTCAGATAAGTGTGTATGTTAACAGTTTTTAAAGGGAAACATGGAATAGTATTTTCAAAACTGAAAGGAAATTCTTTCCAGCCCCCACTACCCCCTGCTGGGGGGATGGGGGTGGGGGGCAGCGGCCGTCCTCCTGCTCATGCCCCTGGGGTCATGTCGGTCTCCGAGGAAAGGGGGCGCTCAGTGAAAAGAGGCCTGGGGAGGCCGGGTATCTGGGAATTGGGGGTCCCTTGGGGGGTGCTGGGAGGAAGAACTGTGGGCTCCTCTGAAGGAGACGGACAAACGTCGGATTGGACTGGATCTTAAAGGGGCTCCAGTTTTGCTCCAAACTCGCCCTGCGAGGGGCAGCTCTCCTGGCGGGGCCGGGCCAGTGTCCCCAGCACAGCCAGACAGACGAGGGCTCGGAGGCAGGAGCGGCTAGCAGCGGTTCTCAACCTGTGGGTCGCAACCCCTTTGAAACACATATAGCATATCAGATATTTACATTATGATTCACAACAGTAGCAAAATTACAGTTATGAAGTAGCAATGAAAATAATTTTATGGTTGGGGGTCACCACAACATGAGGAACTGTATCCCTTTGGCGGTCGAACGACCCTTTCACAGGGGTCACCTAAGACCATCCTGCATCTCAGATATTTACATGACGATTCATAACAGTAGCAACATTACAGTTATGAAGTAGCAACGAAAATAATTTTATGATTGGGTCACAACATGAGGAGCTGTATTAAAGGGTCGCGGCGTTAGGAAGGTTGAGAACCACTGAGCTAGAGTGACCGGGTTTCCACCCTGTTTTCCAGGAAAACCTACGTGCCGCTCGCTTCGACCCCTGGCCTTTCTCCTGGTCACGCTCGTCCTCCTGGTCTTCTCTGGGTAAGAAGCGTGCGAGACCCTCTGGGTCTGCCCGGCTTGGGGAGCAGCAGCAGGAGCCGATCGGATCCCAGTGGGGTGCCCTGAGCTGTTCCCCCCAATCCCACCACCCCGGGATCACAACTGTAGTGACAGGACTGGTGACAGCCCCTCATGGCCCACCGCCCGGCTTCACACTCCCTTCTACTGAGGCCCCACCTTGTGGGTGAGCTGTGGT
>NW_006300164.1:3420693-3421455 GCF_000327345.1 Myotis davidii | reverse complement strand
AGGGCAGCTGCTCTGGGGAGCTCGGGGTCATGACCTGGCTCATCTGCTTTGCGTGGGGAGGTGGACAGGCCGTCCCAGACCAGCTCCTCAACAAGGGCCTTTGGGGGGCTCTTCCACAGCATGGGGGTCCTGAGCCCAAGAATCCCGATGCGAGAGACCAGACCAGAAGGCGAAGGGTGAGTGCGTGAGGGCGGGTCATGTGCCCTGACAGCCTGGCACTGCTCCATGCTCTGAGGTCCAGCCCCCCATCGGTGGGTCAAGGCCTCCTGCTTGTCTCGTCCCTCTCCCCACGCTCAGAGCAGCTCGGCCAAGTCCCTGACCTTGAAGGGTCACCTGGGCAGGACTCTCCACACGTCTGGCTTCAGTATTGACCTCCCGCTTCGGGTGCCCTGACCAGGAATCGAACCCTCCACCCTTTGGTGCGTGGGACGATGCTCCAACCAACCGAGCCACAGCAGCCTGGCAAACATCCTACTTGAACTGCATCCGGAGCGCACACGGCGGTCATTTTACGATGACCCACGGCCCGCGGGCCCACAGTCGGGCCTCCAAGGCTTCGGTTGGAACTGGCCGCTGCGCATACACGGCCCAGGCTGTGGCCCCTGGCGGAGCTGTTGGAGCTGGTCCCGTGACGGCCACGTCAGGGTGTTCCTGTCGCCCAGCAGAGCCCAGCAGAGCCCCTTGCTGTCTGATGGCTGTTCCTCTGGGCCAGCTCCCTCCTGGGGCACCCCCCCACCCAGAGGGCACTTCCCGGCCCTCCCA
>NW_006300164.1:3416955-3418640 GCF_000327345.1 Myotis davidii | reverse complement strand
ACAGGCAGCAGGAGACCGGCCCCACTTCCTGGCACGGGGCCTGGAGCAGCCTGGCCATCGCTCCCCCTGGGTGCCCCTTGGGCCCTTCTGCTCCAGTGAGGCAGGTGGTCCCCTCCTGGCCCCTCCTGACAAACAGGGTCCCAGATGAAGTCCCTCCAGGGAAAGGTGTGCACCTCCCGTCCCGTCCCCCCTCCACGCCTACCGTGAGCAGAAAACTCGGGAAAGCCAGTGTTTTCAAAAAGGCTGAGGGGCACATGGGCACTTCCTACGAAAGGAAGCCGAGGCCCCAGCAGGTGCGGAGGGAGGTGGGCGGGGCCCTCTGGAGGACAGGGCAGGCCCGCAGGTCCCAGGGGCGGCACCTCCCGCAGCCCCGTCCGAGGAGGCCACCCCACAGCGTTCTTGCACAGTTTTTCAAAGATGTATTTTTGAGCGTCGACCTATGAACCAGGAGGTCATGGTTCGATTCCCGGTCAAGGCACATGTCCATGTTGTGGCCTCGATCCCCAGTGTGGGGAGTGCAGGAGGCAACCAATCAATGATTCTCTCTCATCATTGATGTTTCTCTCTCCCTCTCCCTTTCTCTCTGAAATCAATAAAAATATATTTTTTCAAAAAAGATGTGTTTTCGAGACTACCCGTCAGAGCGCTGGTGAAATTGCCAGAAACTGGAAACCACGTCCGTGGAGAGGGTTGGACCCATCGATCCTGGTCCACAGGGACGCGGCAAGCTGAGCGGCCGCTGCCGTGGCGTGGGTGCAGGTCTCCACGTTCCCACAGACAGACCTCAGGGTCCTCTTAGGTGAGACACGTGGAACCTGCTGTATCCTGGACCCCACCCATTAGCCCATGCACGTGTGATTGCATTGGGCAGACACATGTGGAAAGGAGTCTGCGTGTAACAGAGACGGACAGACAGACAGAACCAGAGGTGGAGCCTGAGATGCCCACAAACCACTCATGCTGGTCACCTCTGGGGCGGGACTTGTGAATCTCTTATCATCTCCTTGTCTAAGTTTCTGCAATGCATGTGACCTTATAGTTCTGAAATATTAAAGGCATGTGTTCAGTGTTCGTGTACTACTCATCTAGGGAGAAAGTGCATTATGCAGCTTTTACTTTTTAAAATATATATATTTTTTAATTTTAATTTTTATTGAATTTTTTTTTGGTGACATTGGTGAATAACATTAAATAGATCTCAGGCGCACAATTCCATAACACACCATCTGTATATTGCATTGTGTGTTCACCACCCCATCCATCCATCACCATTTGTCCCCCCTCTACCCTCTTCTACCTCATTATTTTTATTTTAAGTAAGAAAATTGAGGCTTAAAAGAATAACGTAGATAGTAAGTGGTAAAGCCTGGATTTGAGATAAGACTTGCCTGATGCTCTTTCCAGCAAGTCCCATTTTCTCCCAAGGAGCAGGGCACAGAGGAGAGCGACACTGATCTCGTTGTGAGTGTGGATAACTCAGCACGTCTCCATGTGTATTTAAATGCATGTAATTAGTGCTCTTTTCTGTTTGCTCACGAGGAAAGAACGTACATTTGGAAACATGGCCACCTGAAAACCTAGGCACCGTGTTAGAGTGAAGATCTACGGATCACTCCGTCTCCTTTGCATCCAGACACCTGGCGTCCGGGAAGCCTTCGGTGAGATCCGTTGTTGCACTTGCTTAC
>NW_006300164.1:3412609-3415104 GCF_000327345.1 Myotis davidii | reverse complement strand
CTGCCAGCTTCATCCCTGGGCAGGTGCGAGGGCTCTGGCCCAGCTGGTTCTGCAAACACCCAAGGGCAGACACCTGGGGGCTCCCAGAGCCTCCTCAGTGTAATTACTCAATCACCCAATCACCCAGCCAGTATTTAACCACGCCCAGCCCGGGGAGCCAGCGTGGGGGTGAGGCCTGGTGAGCGTGGGGGATTGAGCTCAGGTGAGGCAGGGTGCCGTTGTCATGGCAACTACAGCAGCCTGGTGGCAGGGGGTGGGCCTGGCCGTCGGGGGCCTGTGAGGAGCCCAGGCTGCCAGCTTCATCGCTGGGCAGGAGCGGAGCTCTGGCCCAGCTGGTTCTGCGAACACCCTGAGGGCGGGCACCTGGTGGCTCTCAGAGCCACCTCAGTGTAATTACGTAACCAAACCCCACGAGTACACCCTGCCGGTGAGCCTTGGCGGGCGGGTGAGGGCCTCGGTGGGCAGGTGAGGGCCATGGCGGGCGGGTGAGGGCCTCTCGAGCGGTTACATATATTTTTTATTGATTTCAGAGAGAGGGAAGGAGAGGGAAAGATAGAAACATCAATGAGAAACAGTTGTCTCCTGCATGCCCCCTACTTGGGATCACATCCACACCCGGGCACGTGACCTGGTTCATGGGTCCACACTCAGTTACTGAGCCACACCAAGCTGAGTTAGGTTTCTTTAAAAATATATTTTTATTGATTTCAGAGAGGAAGGGAGAGAGAGAGATAGAAACATCAACGATGAGAGAATCATTGGTCGGCTGCCTCCTGCACACCCCACACTGAACCCGCAACCCGGGCCTGTGCCCCAACCGGGAATAGAACCGTGACCTCCTGGTTCATTGGTCAATGCTCAACCACTGAGCCACGCCGGCCGGGCTGGGCTAGCTTTTACTTGTAAAAGGACAATAAGCATTTGTTATAGAGCAATGGTGGATTCTAAATGAATTCCAAACCAAGTAAAAACAAGATCCTTCTGAGGAGAAGGGCCTCGACAGGGGTGCTCACTATTCCAGTCCTTCCCCTGTGTGTGCACGTGTGTAGCTGTGTTCCGCGCCCATGGTGCATGTGTGTGCCTGTGCGTGTTCATGCATGTGCGTGTGCACTTGTGGGTGTCAGGTGGGGAGGATTCTGGGGCGTGTGCTCTTCCGGAAGCTCATTTCCCGGAGGTGGGCGCTGCCAGCCTCCCTCTTGTCCGTGGGCATTGTCTGTGCCCCTGCAGCGGAACATGGGCCGTTTCCGGTTTTCCCTCCCCCGTCGTGCTGAAGGGAACCGCGGCGTCCATACACCTTCCCTTGTTTATTTAGGACGGGGTCTAGGAGTGGAGATTCTCGGTCTAACGTCACACGATTGTGAGGTGTTGGGCAGTTTCCTACATCGGGTCACGCTGAGCCTTATTTGGGGAAAGCAAGGGGCATGGAAACCTGGGGCTGACCCCTCAGGCCGGCAGGGAGGAGGAGCAGGGCCTGGAGTGGAGGTGATGAGGGTCCAGCTATAAGCCAGTCCGTGGCTGACAGTCATGGGAGCCTCCTGTCACGGAGTGACCGAGAGGTGCCCGGCTCACACAGGAGGAAGGACAGGGTAGGTGCCCGGGGTCAGGGAGGGGCTGGGGCTTCATGGTAGTGGGTGGTATCCGGGGAAGGAGACGCCCCGGAGATGGAGGAGGTGATGGCTGCCTGAAATCAGAGCCTTTGCCACTGCAAAGCACCCAGGCATTCCCATCGGACACAGACCTCAGAGGACACAGACCTAATGGGTGACTGCCCTGTCCCTCCCCGGGAGGGACCAGCGGGGCCAGGAGCCCCAGCATTTCACACCCCGGGAGGGGGGGGCCTCCCTGAGGGGCACAGAAGTCCTTTGGAGCAAACGACACAGGTTTTCTTGACCATTAGCAACGTCCTGTTCTCAGGCAGAAATACTTGCTTCAGTCCCAGGGAACCTGCAACCCCCAGTGAACTCAGGGTGGCCTGAGGCGATGGGGAGGGGCTGCCCTGCTCCCAGTGGGCAGTGGCAGGACCTTGGGCTGATGGGCAGCCAGGCGGCTGCCAGGAGGGTCGGAATCAGGCCTCACTGGCACTTGGGTCTCACCTGCACCTGCACCTGGACCTGCACCTGGACCTGGGCCTCACCTGCACCTGCACCTGGGCCTGTGCGCTGAAGGCGCCATTCAGCTCTGAGCAGGACTCAGGAAGGGAAAGGAAGAGAAAGGACTGGCCTCAAGCAGGAGCCAGGGCCCCTGGGACTGTGGTAGGACCCCCTGCCCTCCCTGGGAGTGACTTCATCTGGGACCCTGTTTGTCAGGAGGGGCCAGGACCACCTGCCTCACCGGAGCGGAAGGGCCCAAGGGGCACCCAGGGGGAGCGATGGCCAGGCCGCTCCATGCCCCGTGCCAGGGAGTGGGGCCGGTCTCCTGCTGCCTGTGCACAGGGTGGAGGTGCCCCAAGGCCTGTGTTTGGGGGGTGGGGCAGTGACAGGCCTCTGTGGTTTCCT
>NW_006300164.1:3401920-3410776 GCF_000327345.1 Myotis davidii | reverse complement strand
GGGAGGCGGGAGGTCACGGGGGCCAGGCCAGGCCCCACCTGGGCCACACAGAGCATGCACCTTCTTCCAGGGGGACTGGGGGGCCCTGTCCAGACGCCAGATGTGCAAGGCCACGGCCAGCCTCCCAGGCGCAGGTGCAAAGCAAGGACACAGCGATCTTCCTGCCCTGCAGAGGCCCCGCTGTCACCAGAGACGATGCTGCTTTGGGCAAGAAGCCTCCATGTGTGAGTGGTTCGCTGCCTGGTCGGGCTACGAGGTTTGTCATGGCTCCTGTGTGAGCCAGGCTACTTCGCGTGGCTCCTGTGTGGAGGCTGCGCTGAGGGAAGACGGACTGTTCACCAGCCGCTGTGGGCTGCTGCTTCGTGGGACTTGGCTTTGAAGAACTGATTTGTCCGATGGCTCCTGGTTAGCCGTGGCTACTGCGGCTACAGTGAAGACTTGTATCCCCACGACGTCTCACGTCCTCTCCGTCTAAGACCTGGGGTCCAGAGAGGTCCGTCCTGGGCAGAGGGGCTCGGACCCAACAGTTGGCGCCGCAGCGCCGCTCACAGAAGTCGCTGATCATCTGCATGCGGCTCATGGAAATGTCCTGCCAGCGCGCGGCGCCCGGGACCTCGAGCACCACCAGGCGGCGGCCCTCCCCCAGCGCCACGCTGGGCACGTCGGCCGGCCGGTCGGTGAAGACGTAGTAGTGGACCCTGTGCCCCACCATGAAGTGCTGCTCGGCCGTCTCCAGGAAGAGCTTCAGGAAGACCACGTACCTGCGGGAGGTAAGGGGGAGCCGGGAGGTCACGGGGGCCAGGCCAGGCCCCACCTGGACCACACAGAGCATGCACCTTCTTCCAGGGACCCACTCCCCTGGCCGCGCCTGAGCGGGAAGCCTTGGCCTCCCTAATCCTCTGCTCCTGGGGGTGGGTACTCTGACAACTGGCCCGGCGAGCAGGGTTCAGGGCATGTGTGGACTCAGGAGTAAGTGCTCCTGACAGGGACCCACTCCCCTGGCTTGGCCTAATCCTCTGCTCCCGGAGATGGGGGGCCGGCAGCACCCCATCATATGGAGGAGGGCTGAGGCTCCGGGGACGGAGCAGGGGCAGCCCCTCGGTGAGTAGAGCCGGACCTGGGTCCCACCTGAGCTGTGCTCCCCTCACCCCCAGGTCCCCATCTCCTGGCTGACCCCATCCGGTTATGCCTGGACACAGGACAGACCCTCCCTGACCCGCCGCTCCCACCTCCGGGCCCGGCGAGCAGGATGAAGGGTGGGTACTCTGACAACTGGCCCGGCGAGCAGGATGAAGGGTGGGTACTCTGACAACTGGCCCGGCGAGCAGGATGAAGGGTGGGTACTCTGACAACTGGCCCGGCGAGCAGGATGAAGGGTGGGTACTCTGACAACTGGCCCGGCGAGCAGGATGAAGGGTGGGTACTCTGACAACTGGCCCGGCGAGCAGGGTTCAGGGCATGTGTGGACTCAGGAGTAAGTGCTCCTGACAGGGACCCACTCCCCTGGCTTGGCCTAATCCTCTGCTCCCGGAGATGGGGGGCCGGCAGCACCCCATCATATGGAGGAGGGCCTGAGGCTCTGGAGCCGGGGGGCGGGGAGCGGTGCCTTGGTGAGCAGAGCTGGAGCTGGGTCCCACCTTTGCTATGCTTCCCGAGAAACCCCAGCCCCCACCCCCAGGTCCCCATCTCCTGGTGACCCCATCCGGCCTGGTGAACCCACCTGAGCTGTGCTCCCCTCACCCCCAGGTCCCCATCTCCTGGCTGACCCCATCCGGTTATGCCTGGACACAGGACAGACCCTCCCTGACCCGCCGCTCCCACCTCCGCTCTCTGCCCTCCGTCCTGCCACCCACTCACTTCTTGATGGCAAACACGGTGAGCCCGACCGTGACGTTCTGGAGCCGGAACTGCTCGTTCAGGATGTCAATGTTGAAGGTCCCCTCCCAGACGATGGGCGCCAGCCACGGGGTCAGGACCAGGACGTCTTTCCTCCTGCGCCGACAGCCCACAGCCATGGTGAGCGGGCGGGAGGGGGACACGCTCCACCCGTGCTCCCTGCCGCCCCGGGCGCCCACTCGGCCCCACGCCCTCGGCGCCCAGGCGGACCATCCTTCTAGAGCACGTGGCAGCGGCAAGCAACCCGCCTGCTGCCAGTCCAGATGCAAACGTGGGAGATCCCCCCTTCCCAGCTCTGCACCCTGAGGACCCGGGGCAGCGGGACCTGCCGGCCAAGGGGACCCCCTGCAGGAAGGCCCACCCTCCAACTGTCTGGGTGAACAGAGGACAGAGAACAGGACGCGAAGCGCAGGGGGAGGACAGAGACTCTGGGCTCCAGGCTCAGAGCCCAGGCCCCAGAGCACGGAGTGGGCGGAGCCAGGCCCGGGAGCGCGTCAGGGGCCCGCCCTTTAGGACATCGGGAGAGGGACGGTGAGCTTCAGTACATGTACTCACGAGGGCGTCATCACCGTGGGCTGCGGATAAAGCATCCTGAAAAACAGCACAGCGCGGCCTGAGTGTCGGGGACCCGTGGAAGTCGCCGGCAGGGCAGGGTGGCTGCTGAGCGTGCCAGGCTGTGCCCTCTCCCCGGACCTGGACCCGGAGCCCAGGCGCCTCCGCAGGCACCTCGGGGAGGCTGGGCCTCTGTGTTGCTTCCCTGCGTGTGCACTGGGCCCTGATCTAAAGGCCTCGGGCTTTGCCTCCCTCTGACCCAGAGTGGCGGGATCCCAGGGTCCAGCTCGGTTCACTGTGGGCGGGAGGGCCGGGAAGTGCCCTCTGGGTGGGTGGCTGCCCTGTCTCAGATCGTCCGAGGCGGTCCCTTTCAACACCAACAAAAGCGCACAGCCCAGGACAGCCAGCCTGTGTCACCCCTTCAAAGCCACACGCCATCAACTGGTCAAGGCAGCAGCCCTGTGTGGGTCTCCCCGGGATAGCGAGGGGGCGGGGGGCAGTCTGTCCGGGCCCTGGGAAGGAAGCAGCCATCTCCATCTGTCCCCAGCGCCCACCTCTGTCCTCCCCCCGCTCCCCCCACCGCCCCACACTGAGACTGGAGGGCAGGTATCCGCTGGGCGGGCCATGGAAGACACTGTACCTCGGTAATTTCACAACTTGCATCTCCGTTGGTTTTCTAGCGGCCTCGCTGCCGAATGAGAACAGAGGGTTTTACCAGGAGAACTCGGCTCAAGTGCAGGGATCAGAGCTGGGGTCCCGGTGGAGGGGGCCGGGGCAGCCTGGCGTGCGGCCATGGGCTTCACCTTAAACAAGCCCTCACTGTGCGCAGTGGGCCCGGCGCTGCCTGGGTCCCTGCACGTCTCAGGTGTGGGGACCTCGGTGCAGCCGCAGCCGCTGGGCCCACGTTCAGCAGATGCTCTGACTGAGGCTGAGCGGGTGCTGGTTGCAGAGGGCCCCAATCCCCGCCCCGCACACTGCCGGCCTCGGGCCGTTTCTCACAGATCAGATGCATCCGAGCTGATGCCCCGGGCCTTCCGAAGCCAGGGCACCAAGGGCATGAGCCCAGGCTCCTCTCTCTCAGGGACACTGATCTTGCAGCCCCCACCCTGGCTGGTACGGAGGAGCTGGCCCAAGGCCAAGGGCGGGGAGAGAGTAAATAGGTCCTCGCAGGGGGCGCAGCAGATGCAAAGGCCCAGGGTCTGACCGCAGGCTCGTCAGGAGGACTAGAGGCCCCGGGGCAGAGGCGGCGGGCAAGCAGGAGGTCATTCATGAGGCACACAGAGCGCCCCTCCCCCCCAGCCCGTCTCCCCTACAGGAGGCGGGAGGTCAGAGCTAAAGCCAGACGTGTGGCAAGTCCTGCCCAGGTGACCTTCAAGGTCACCCCAGCCCGTCTCCCCTACAGGAGGCGGGAGGTCAGAGCTAAAGCCAGACGTGTGGCAAGTCCTGCCCAGGTGACCCTTCAAGGTCAGGGACTTGGCTGAGCTGCTCTGAGCGTGGGGAGAGGGACGAGCAGGAGGCCCTGACCCACTGATGTGTCACCGGGCGGGGGTTGGGCCCTCAGAGTAGGAAGCCAGTGCCGGGCTGTCAGGGCACGTGACCCGCCCTCACGCACTCACCCTTCTCCTTCTGGTCTGGTCTCCAGCATCGTGATTCTTGGGCTCAGGACCCCCATGCTGTGGAAGAGCCCCCCAAAGGCCCTTGTTGAGGAGCTGGTCCTGGCACGGCCTGTCCACCTCCCCACGCAAAGCAGATGAGCCAGGTCATGACCCCGAGCTCCTCAGAGCAGCTGCCCCCTGTCAGGGCCCTGCCCCAGGAGAGCGGCAGTGACCTCACTCCCTGTTCTAGGACCTTCTCCACCTGGGAGCGGCTGACAGCGCGGCTTCCACACTCGCAGCCACACAGCGGAGGGGTCCAGGCCTTGCCCGACTCCCCACTAGTGACGTGGGGGGAGCACAGCTCACCCACAAGGTGGGGCCTCAGTAGGAGGGAGTGTGAAGCCGGGCGGTGGGCCGTGAGGGGCTGTCACCAGTCCCGTCACTACAGTTGTGATCCCGGGGTGGTGGGATTGGGGGGAACAGCTCAGGGCACCCCACTGGGATCCGATCGGCTCCTGCTGCTGCTGCTCCCCAAGCCGGGCAGACCCAGAGGGTCTCGCACGCTTCTTACCCAAAGAAGACCAGGAGGACGGTGATCAGAAAAAAGGTCAGAGGTCGAAGCGAGCAGCACTTCGATTTTCCTGGAAAACAGACGGGAGGGTACAGTCTCTGCCGCCGTTCGGCACACACCGTGTCTTTAAGGGTCTCCATGTCACCCGCACCGAGGCCGTTCCTTTTTACTGCTGAGCAGCCTCTGGGGAGGTGACAGTTTGTTCGTGCTTCCCCTGGTGGTATTTTGAGGCCCCCCGCCCCCCATTTGGGCCTGCCAATTTCTGTAGACATTTAGGTATGGGCGTATTCGTGGACACGAGTTTTCACGTGCCTGTCTTGAGTGACTAGGCACCGACTAAATCCACGCAGGCGGTCGGTTCAACGTGGTCAGAAGCCGCTGACTGTTTTCCAAAGCGGCTGTAGGGTTTTCCTCTCCCGCCAGCAGCGCAGGATTCCAGGTGCTCCCGAGCTTGCCGACGTGTGACACTTTCACGTCCCCCCTGTCTCCCTCCCACCCAATCACCCCCCGGCCCCCGGACCAGGGGACACGTAGTGGTATCTCATTGCGGCCAAGACTAATTATAAAAACCCTGTTCCTAGCCCTAACTGGTTTGGCTCAGCGGATAGAGCGTTGGCCTGCGGACTGAAGGGTCCCAGGGGTCAGGGGCATGTACCTGGGTTGCAGGCACATCCCCGGTGTGGGGTGTGCAGGAGGCAGCTGATTGATGTTTCTCTCTCATCGATGTTTCTAACTCTCTATCTCTCTCCCTTCCTCTCTGTAAAAAATCAATAAAATATTTTAAAAAACAATACAAAACCCTGTTCCTCATCATGTGTTTTGGAACCTTTCCCTATTTGAAGTTGGGTTTTTCCGGGTTTATTCCTGAGAAGTTGAAGTTATTTACATAATGTGGCCCCGAGTTCCGTGATATGCATATTGCAGAGATTTCTCTCAGTTTGTGGCTTATCTGACCACCTTCTTCCTTGTGTTTTGAAGTGCAGGTTTGCATTTTGACAAAGTCTAATTTACTGTTTTCTTATGGTTTGAGCTTTTTTCCCGTCTCATCTAGTGGGTTTTTGTATACTCCAATGTCGTGGATATTTTCTCCTGAAATTTTGTGACTTTTAAAAATATATATATTTGTATTGATTTCAGAGAGGAAGGGAGAGGGAAGAGAGAGATAGAAACATCAATGATGAGAGAGAATCATTGATCGGCTGCTGCCTGCACACTCCCCACTGGGAATCGAGCCTGCAACCCGGGCATGTCCCTGATCAGAATCAAACCCGGGACCCTTTAGTCCCCAGACCAACGCTCTGTCCACTGAGCCAAACCAGTTAGGGCAAGTAAACCATTTTTTAAAAAATCAGGAGAAATGATGCTCTAATAGAGCAGTGAAGGCCTTGGGTGGGATGGGGGGGAGAGATAGAAACATCAATGATGAGAGAGAATCATTGATTGGCTGCCTCCTGCACTCCCACCTTGGGGATCAAGCCCGCAACCCGGGCATGTGCTCTTGGAATCGAACCCGGGACCATTCAGTTCACAAGCTGACACTCTATCCACTGAGCCAAACCAGCCAGGGCAAGACTATTTTTTTAAAATCTATATATTTATTGATTTCAGAGAGGAAGGGAGAGATAGAAACATCAATGATGAGAGAGAATCATTGACAGGCTGCCTCCTGCACGCCCCCCACTGGGGATGATTGAGCCCTCAACCCGGGCATGTGCCCTGACCGGGAATCGAACTATAACCTCCTGGTTCATAGGTTGATGCTCAACTACCGAGCCATGCCGGCCAGGCAGAAATTTTGTAATTTTTGTCTATGGTGTGAAGGATTGCGGTTCTTTTTTGTTTTTCTTGTTCTATACAGATATCCAGTAATTTCAGCTATTTGAATTGAAAATGTTTTCCTTTCCCCATTTTATTATTTTAGCACTCTATTGAAAATCCGTGTGTGTCCCCCAAAATGTATATACACTTTAACAGCTGAGAGCTCAATTTTGAAAATGAAATGATTATAATAAACACTGCCTTTATAATTATTCAAAGATTGTGCATACATTTTGGGGGGGCAATCTATATATCTGGAGCCTGGATTCTGTCTCATTGATCTGCAAGTCTATTCCAATACCAACCTGAATGGATCACTGTAGCTCTGTAATACATCTTGAAATAAGGATGTGTAAGCCTTAAAAGTTCTTTTTCCGTTTTCAAATTGGTTTTGGCTATTCTGGGACCTTTGCATTTCCATATAAATTATAGAATCGGTTTGTCAATTTTTATAAAAAGGCTTTCTGGAGTTTTGGTTGGGATTATGTAATTCCATAGATGAATTTGAGGAGAAGGGAGAGTTTAACAACCCTAAATCTTCCAACCCATGAAAACATAGTCTTTCTCCCCACTCATTATATCTTCTTACATATCTCTGGCAATGCTTGGTGGTTTTAATTGTATAGACATTGCTCTTAATTCGATAAATTCATCCCTAAGTGTTTCATGCTTTCTGATACTGTTGTAAATAGTATTTTTAAATTGTCATTGTCTGATTGGCTGTAGCAAGTATATAGAAATATGATTGGTTTGTATAGTGAGTTTGTATCCTGTAACCTTGCCAGGCTTATAACAAGATCAATTTACATGACAATAATAGCGCCAAGTGAAGAGCATGAAATGAAGGACTATTGAGCAAAGAAATGTTACCAGACAACAACTCAAATACACAGAAAGAGTTTAAGAGTAGCCCTAGCCGGTTTGCTCAACGGATAGAGCATCGGACCTCGACTGAAAGGTCCTGGGTTCAATTCCAATCAAGGGCAGGTACCTCGGTTGCAGGCTTGATCCCTGGCCCCCCTCCCATTGATGCTTTTCTCTCTCAGTCTCTCTCCTCTCCCTTCCGCTCTCTTTAAAGAAATCAATGGAAAAATATCCTCGGGTGAGGATTAACCAACCAAACAAACAAACTAAAGAAACAGAGAGTAAAGCAAAGGGCTAATATGAAGTTTAAAATAAAATGCTTGAAAAACACTTTTCTCCTTCTTTGCCCTAGTTAATGTAAAAGAAAGAAGATTGTTTAAAGTAGTACTTACAAGACAGTATTTCTGAGTTCATAACATACATGAACGAACATATATGACAAGAGAGGAGGGAAGAAATGGAGCTAATTGGAGCGAAGTTTCTGTATTCTGCCGGAATTAAGTTGGTATAGACTGAAGTAAATTGTGTAAATTGGAATGCATCATCTCCAGAGCAACCACTAAAAGAAATAACTTAAAAACATATCCTTAAAAACAGCAAGGGAATTAAAACAGTGCAATGGGAAATATCTATTTAACATGAAAGAATATCGTAAGGAGAAACAAAAGAGCAAAAACTCACAAAACATAGAGAAAACCAATAGCTAAATGGTGGCTGGAAATCCAAACACAGCAATAACAACATCGAATGGCACTGAACGCTATCGCAAGGCAGACATTGTCAGACTGGATTTAAAGAAGAGCTTCAACTCTAAGCTGTCTTCAGGAGACATACTTTAGAAATGAAGACACACAGGTCTGGAGTGCAAGTAGAGTAGAAGGTATACCCAGCAAATAACCATGGCCTGGAGAAACCAAATTCATCCAGGCGGGAAGTACAGCCTCTTGCCACTTAAAGATGGGAATCCTGCTAAGAAATGTGTCCTCAATGAAACCAAGAGCTGGTTCTTTGAAAAGACAAACAAGATTGACAAACCCCTAGCCAGACTCACCAAGAAGCAAAGAGAGAGGACCCAAATAAACAAACTCAGAAACGATAGGGGCGAAATAACAACAGACCCCACAGAAATACAAATGATTGTTAAAAAATACTTTGGACAGCTCTACTCCAACAAACTAGACAACCTGGAGGAAATGGACAAATTCCTAGAAAAATACATTCCAAAACTCAATCAGGAAGAATCTAAAAATCTGAAAAGGCCAATAACTATGGAAAAATTGAAGCAGTCATCAAAAAGCTTCCATCAAACAAAAGCCCAGGACCAGACGGCTTCACAGGGGAGTTTTACCAAACATTCAAGGAAGAACTAAAACCTATCCTCCTCAGACTACTACAAAAAATTCGAGAGGAAGGAACACTTCCAAGCTCATTCTATGAAGCCAGCATCACCCTAATACCAAAACCAGGTAAAGACAATCAGGAAATGTGCTCTACTAAAGCCAGGGAGCAAAACAATAAAGAAAAAAACCTGTGATCAGAAAACAGAGCAACACTGGAGCA
>NW_006300164.1:3389674-3393418 GCF_000327345.1 Myotis davidii | reverse complement strand
GGACTTGTATGCATGCATATAAGCATAACCAATGGACACAAGACACTGGGGGGTAGGGGAGGTCAGGGGATTGTCAAGGGCGGGGGGAAATAAAGAACACATATGTAATACCCTTTGTAATACTTTAAGCAATAAAAAAAAGAAAGAAAAAAAAAGAAATGCGTCCTCAGGCGATCTCGTTGTACGAACATAGATGCAGAAGCCTAGATGGTACAGCCCACTCCACACCTAGGCTGTGTGATCGACCCTACTGCTCCTGGCGATAGGCCGGCGTGGCATGTTACTGCACAAACAACACGAGGTAAGTCACACAAGAGAAAATGATGCAATCAGAGGCGCAGGAAACACAAGATGCATGAGGCTGGTGCTGGTATAACACCCCCCCCCCCCCCCAGCTGAGGGCAGGCCACTGGGCCGCAGGCCAGACGCAGGGTAGCGAGAGAGGCGGGAGGGGCATGGCAGGTGGGCAGGGACCACGGGGAGTACCAGCAGCAGGTGGATGTGGAGGATCCAGGGCCACAGGTGAAGCAGAGGCCACCCCCAGAGAGACCCGAAGCGGGAACACTCGGCCCTGGGGTGGTCTGGGTAGGATGGGCAAAATGGTAGTGTGGTGTCTGATGGTGAGAGGTGAGCACAGGGAGGGAGAGGTCCTGGGGGCTGGTGGGGTAGGGGATCTGTAAGGCTGGACAATCTTCCAGGCTCGCAAAGGCACAGGGAAAAACACAGCCAAATGTGTCTCTAGACTGCCGTTAGCCAACTAAGTTAAAAGAACAGAGAACACGTTACTTGCCACTAATCAAGGAAGTTATTTAAAACAGCCTTTTCTTTCTTTTTCATATCAAAGATCCAAAGGGCTTAGGGCGTTTCCCGTGCAGCCTTGAACTTCCAGGGAAGCATCTGCTTAGTGCTGGGGAGGAGGAGGGGACAGAGGGCGCTGCCAGGAGAGCCCAGGCCGCAGCGCCAAGCATCAGGCCAGGGAGTGGTTTCCCACAGAAGAACGGTTTTGCCCAAAGTCATGTAGAATTCATGCAAAGCTAGAGCCCAAACCCAGGTCCAGGGTGTACCTGGACCCAGGGAACAGAGAGGGGAATGGGGTCCTCCTCCCGGGCCCTCCCAGCTTCTCCCAGGAAGGGGTGACTCCAGGGGCTGGGTGTGACCCCCGCTGTGGGTGGTCCAGGCCCACAGGCTCGTCTTCACATCCATTCAGCTGGGCACGTGCTTAGGAGTGCCGCTCTGAAGGTTCACCGAGGCCACACTGTGCGAGCCCAGCGAAGGGCCCAGGTGAGAGTGGGCCTGCCCACAGGACAGGTTAGGGCACATGCGACAGGGTCAGAGGGTGGGGGCAGGGCAGCCCCTGGGCCTGCTGCTGGTGCACTGGGTCTCCTCTGAAGGGGGGTCCTGAGCATCCCAGAGCCCAGTCTCCCCCCCTACCCCCAATCTGCAGCCACTGACTCTAGCAGGTAGGACCTGGAGTTGTCTCCAGGCAGCCGCAGAGGCGGAGACCACCGCTGGGGGAGGGCCACCCCTCCCCCCAGGAATGTGTAGCAGAGTCCACCATCCTGACCAGGTGCGGTCCCGGCAGGAAGGGGCCTAGTGGTGCTCTGCCCCTTCCTCTTCCCCTCCCTCACCCTCTGCCCTCCCCCCTCCCCCACACAGCAGGTGCCCTGGGTCCCCCACCAGCTCCTTGGAGGGCTGGGGCCTGCTCTGTCACGGGCAGATCTCACACAGGAGGAAGGCCCCTTGCTGCCCTGCTCTGCCCTCTGGGGCCCGAAGCGGAGGGCAGGGGAAGGGGCTCCACCTGTAGGAGGGCTGGCCGGTGGCAGCTTAGCAGGTCATCATGCATCAGGACATTGCCCCGAGGGTCTGTCTTCTGCCCCAGCTGCCACCCCACAGACCACATTATCCACACGCACACACACGCACACACACACACGCAGCTCCCCAGACTCTCTCTGCCCACTGCTCAGCGCCGCTGGAAGCCCCAGCCGTGAAGCCCGTGGTCACCCAGGGCCCTTGGCCCTCCCTGCTCACCTGTGGGCTCCATGGCTCCTCTGAGGACAGGCCAGGCCAGCTGCCTGGAGGCCGAGGCCAGGAACGGGAGGTGCAGGTAAGCCTGGCAGCTGTTTTGACCTGGGGCTGTCACAGGAACCTGAGAACAATGCCCACTCCCTGCCTGGCACAGCCCCACCTTCCCTCCTGGTGGGAGGAGCCAGGCAGCTTTGCAGTGTGTCCGGATCTGGCAGCCAGGCAGCTCAGTCCCAGGCCTTCCGCTAGGTGCCCCACCGCTGGTGCTGGCGATACTTTACCGACAACCGAGGGACACAGCGGCCCCATCGGTGGCTTTCCTGCTCTCAGAACCAAGCCCAGGGTTTTGCCCTGCTGGCCTCACCCCACTCCCCCACCGTCTCCAGCCTGGGTGCCTTCATAAGTACATTGAAGACCTTTTCAGTTACAGCTACGATCGTTACTCAGCTCAATGAAGGTATCTTTATTTCTTGTTTTTATAGCGGAGGAGGACCTTACCCCGTGTGGTTTGTTTCATGTTTTTTTTTTCAGTAATTTGAAAGATTGGGAGTTTAGCCTGGCAGGTGTTAAGACTCAGTTGTTGAACATCAACCCATGCACCAAAGGTCACCGGTTCGATTCCCCGTCAGGAGAGACGCCCGGGTTTCAGGTTCCATCCCTGGTGGGGGCCATGCAAGAGGCAGCCAATTGATGTTTCTCTCTCCTTGATGTCTCTCTCTGACTCTCCCTTCCCCTCTAAGAATCAATTTTAAAAAACCAAAAAACATTTGAACTTTAATCCAGTGGAAAATTCTTATAATTTCATAAACCTTTCATCCTCTATTTGCTTATACAATGTGATATTAATGCCCTTTCATGAGTTATGACACTGACTCATTCTGTGTGTACTTACCCTCCCTCTTTTCCCTCCCCACCCAATAGGATCAACTTTGTGTCTAAATATATACTGAATAAACTTAACCTTCAATACTTGAATTTTCACTTCCAAATGGTATCATTTATTTACATAAAGATGAAGAAACACCCTTTTCTATTTGAAAATACATTTTTATTGCCCTAGCTGGTTTGGCTCAGTGGATAGAGTTGGCCTGCAGACTGAAGGGTCCCGGGTTCAATTCGGATCAAGGGCACATACCCCGATTGCAGGCTCGATCCCCAGTGGGGGGCGTGCAGGAGGCAGCCCATCAATGATTCTCTCATCACTGTTTCTCTCTCTCTGAAATGAATATATATATTTAAATGTTTTTGTTGATTTCAGAGGGAGGGAGATAGAAACAGCAATGATAAGAATCATTGATAGGCTGCCTCCTGCAACCCGGGCATGAGCCCTGACCGGGAACTGAACCATGACCTCTGGGTTCATAGGATGATGAGCAACCACTGAGCCACGCCCACGCCCTCTGGGCTGGGCTGTTAGGATTCTTGTGCATGTTTACCTTGAACTCTAATTCTCACCCTTCTTACAATAGGACAATCCCATTCCACTCCCACCGGAGGTCATCGCCTTCCCTTCCCCCAGTGACCAGCTGTCAGCTCCATCTTGGGCTCAATGGGTTTTTGTGAGCTGGCAGCCACCAAGGCCTTTCCTTCCTGCTCCTGTGAACACGGCATGGGGGGAGCAGCCAGCGCCCCAAGTCCCAGGGCCTCCACACTGCTCCCTCGCTCTGCACACTTGGGGGAGGGGGTAGTTCCCGGAGTCACAAGAGAAGGCGGGAGCCC
>NW_006300164.1:3386674-3389175 GCF_000327345.1 Myotis davidii | reverse complement strand
CTTCGCCGCCTTCGCCGCCTTCTCCTTCGCCCTCAGCTCCCTCCGCTTCCTCTTCTTCCGGTCCCGCTCCTGTTTCCGCCGCTGCCTTTTCTCCAAAGCGGCGGGGGACAGCTCCTTGGTGCCGCCCTGGAGAGGGAAAGCCTGTTCGGGGTTCTCCCAACTTCCGGCCCCAGCCCCGCGCGTGGGATCAGGGCAGGGGGCTCGGGAGGAAACCCCTGTGCAGGACAAGGGCCCACTGCCTGTCCGGCTCTGAGATGACCTGTCACCCAAAATGCGACCGACCCCAGAGGGACAAGGGACCCCCAAGTAAGAACCACAGCTTCCAGGTCCCAGGCAATGACCGGGGTGCTTTACAGACTCAGTTTCACCAAATCTTCCCGAGACCCGACTCGGCAGATGCCGTCCACGTCTGTACAGACCCGTGGGGCAGGTGGCTGGGCCAAGGCCACACAGCCCCCCGCGTGCGCTCGGATCGGCGCCTGTGCCGACCACGGCATGTTCTGTGGGGCAGGCCCAAGCTCTGCGTCACCCGCCTACCCCCCTGCCCCCCACACACACCCCGCCAACACGAGGGCCCAGACCCACTACCCAGGCCCCAGGGCAGGAAGGCAGGGCCTGGAGCTGACTCATCTCTAGGAACTGGGGAAAGAAAGGGGGGCTGTCCCCACACAGCAAGAGGCCCGGGGGAGGTCCCCAGCGCCAGGGCAGTGGTGGCCGATCAGAGGGCGAACGGTGCCATTCAGAGAGGCTGAGGCTGGTCCGGGCTCCACCTTTGCTGTGGCTCACTGGGCAGGTCACCTCATCCCAGGCCCCGCCCACCTCACGCCGCCGGGACATTCCGATGGCCGGAAGTGCCCCCAGTGTGTGTTCAGCACAGGCAGCGTCCCGGGGGGGAAGGGGCCGAGCTTCTCCAAGGCCAGCAAAAGGCAGGTGACCCTGGGGACGGAGGCTCCCCGAGACAAGAACACCCGGCCTCTCGCAGGACGGAGCCGCTGAGCCCCTCCTGTCAGCCCCGCATGCCCCTGAAATGCGGCGCAGGCCCACAGTGGCCGGCAGAGCTGGGGGCCGGCCCCGCAGAGCGCACCTCCTCTCCAGACCGCGGGGGAAACCACGGCAGCAAACACGCTGCTCCTGGCCCCCCGCGCTCCCCACCCACCTGGCCCCGGGCCTCCTGGATCTTCTCGTGCAGCCGCTGCCGCAGAACATCCAGGGCAAAGAGGGAGTCAGACCCCGTGGCCGCGCCATCTGCAAGGAAGGAATCAGGACTGAAGAGGCTCCCTCCCCAGGCCCAGCTTCAAAGCCCGGTCTCCACGCACTGCCCCCCCCTGGTGGCCGGTGGCGGATCTGCAAGGCAGTTCCAATACATCGACCACCTCCTCAGCCTGGATGGGCCCCGGTCCTCAGGGTCAGGACATGCTCGTGTGTGATGGCAAAAGCTTCCTGCGGGTCAAGCCAAACCCACCTTCCTTTCCGCCAACTCCTGCAGCCTGTGCTTCCCCTGTCAGCTTTCAGGACGCCCCTGCAGATACTTGAGGGCAGCGATACGCTCAAAGCCACGCTGTTCTAGGTCCTCACAGCCTTGCCCTGCACCAAGTCCTGGTCACCATTTGGCCTGGAACCACCGTGCACTCCCTGGGATGCCCTCCGCCCACAGGGCCTCTGTGCTCTGCCCGATGAAAGCCCGCTCTTAGGAAAGGGGAGCCTCCCCCCGGCCCCGTCACCCCAGTGTGCCTGACACCACCTTTTCTTACTAGAGGGGAGCGTGTCTGCATGGATCCCAGCTGGCCCTGCCCGGCGTCCTGGAGCTCCTCACCTGCAGGGACCCCGGAGGAGCCAGAGGCCCTCTCCTGCTTGGCTGCCAAGGGCTTCCTGGCCTGAGAAGCTGCCCGAGGCTTCTCCCCCAGGGCCTGGGCCTTGGACTCCACGGCCTTCTCCCTCTGCTCCCGGGGTTTCTTCTGTGCCCTCTTCCTCTTCTTTTTGGGGGGCCCGGCAGCTTCTGAGCCTTGAGCTTTGCCCCCTGGAATACAAAAGGAGGCGGTGATGCGGCCCCAGTCTCTGTGGCCCATTCAATAGGCAGGAGGCCCTGATCCCAGGAGGATGCCCACGGCGGACCAGGATGAAGGACCCCATGATCCTTACCCGTGGAGCTCAGAACCACAAACTTCCTAGACTGGCCGCGCGTATCAGAACCCTGACCCACTTGCCCACACTGGGCCCGGCAGTGAGATTTATGCTGGGTTCACACCAAGATTTCGCCTCGAGGACATTCATCACGTCATTCAAGTGACGCACCAGGTGGGCAGATGGCGCTGAAACCCTCGGGCCCTCAGGCTGCGGCGCCCGACAACCAGGGAACACCGGGGGCTTTAAACACCACTTGTACTTCCTGTTAGTATGTTACTCGCTCGTGTCACGCACACACGTGTCTAGTCCACCCCACGGCTCCTCGGGGTGCGGGGCGGTGCAGGCCGCGACAGGGTGGGGGGGGCACCCTTCCGAAG
>NW_006300164.1:3384450-3386295 GCF_000327345.1 Myotis davidii | reverse complement strand
ATGAGCTGAGGAGTGAGGGGGGCGCGGGCGGTGCTCGGAACAAGGGCTCCTCCCCCTGTTCCCCACACGCACTCCTCTTGGTTGAAATCTTGTTCTCCCCTCGTGGTTCAGCACAAGTTATTCCGCAACTAAAATGCTGCGGGAAGAGGTCGCCACCCATCCTGCCACCCGTCGGGCTGCTGCCTCTGCTTGGCTGTGGGGGTCTCTGGGACCTGAGATGGGTCAGCTGTGCCCCCTCCACTTTCTCAGGTGACGGGGCAGTGGCACCGGGCCCCTGGTTCTGTGGGTCGAGTACTGATTGCTGCCCTTTGCTCCGTGGCCCCATCACCCCCTTCCAAGCCCATGGCCACTCCCCCCTGAAGTGCCGGTCACCACAGACTTGGGTGCAGTGAGGACGAGAAGGGACCAGTGTTTCATTCATTCATTCACATCAAGGATCCGGGGCCCAGGCAGTGCTGGGCGGGGTATGCAGCCAGGACCCCCGGCCACTGGGAGATGGAGGGGATCCGGGCGGTCAGGTGTGAGCAAGGAAGAACTGACCAAAGCCGAAGGGCAGTGCTGTCTTTATTCAACCGTCTCGCACACAATGAACCAGGATGTGTACTGCAGAGCCAGGAAGGAGCCTGCACCAGCTCCCATGTGAACCACTCCCCCCAGCCCCAGCTCTGCAGGGCCCCAGGCGAGGTGGCACGGTGGCTGCACAGGGGCCCGGTGTGGACCAGGACCGTCCACCCAGCGCCCCTCCCCACGTTAAACAGCAGGCTCAGGTCCCAGCAGCAGCCGGGAAGGTAGTGAACAGAGGTGCCTGGAGGAAGAGTGGGCCACTCTGGAAATGGGGGGATCTACTCTCCCTCCACACTCCTGGGGGGGCTGTCCCTGGGCCGACAGGGTCCCAAGGAGGCCACAGCCACTCCCCAGCAGCAGCCAAGGCCAAGCGGGGCGCCAGATTTTGTCGCTAAGATCCCGGGGCTGGTGGAGAGAGCGGAGCGGCTCAGGCATGCTCTGTGGGGCCAGACCCGCTAGCGTGGGAGTGGGCAGGGGCGGCGGGCTGCAGGGGGCCAGCGCTGGGCTCTGGGGAGGCCCGCAGGGGGGCTGCGAGGCCATCGGCACCATCTGTGTCGAGGTCCAGCCTCCAGTACGCTTCGCACAGAGGCAGATCGTTAGCTTCGCGGAGACTGGAGCTTTTCCACCACCAGAAGCCCAGGGAGACAGGAGCAGGCAGAGGGCAGGGAGGGAGAGCGACACAGGAGCAGAGTTAAGAAAACAGACCGGACCCACACCTGCCTCTCCCCTCTGGGCAGGCGCTCCTTCAAGCAGGCCTGGCTGGGTGGGAGGCCCACGGGGCTCCCCAGCGTCAGGGTCCTTCGCATCCCAAAGGGAAAGGGAGGGCTGTCCAGGACCAGCCAGGCAGGTCCCTCCGCTGATCGAGCAAGTGTCTGCCCCGTCTGAGGGTCACCTGGCTGTCCTGCCCCGGCTGCCACCCCATCCTGCAGGGGCGCGGCAGCCTCACCAGTAGTGGCAGCTAGCATCCAGAGCCCATGGCTCCTGCACTTGGCCAGAATCCTGAGGCAGAGACCCCATCTTACTTCCGGGTCTGCCCTGGTGTTCGTCCTGTACCCCACCTCTCCAACATGCTGTGGAGGACCGAGTGGGGTGCAGGGGAAGAGCATGGCTCACGGGTATGGAGGCTGACGGCCCCTTCGCCGCACCGTCCTGCCCTTCCTGTGGCTGCTCCCTCCCTGCCTGTGGCTGCTCCCTCGCTCCCACCCTCAGCACTCAGTCTCAGAAACCATCCTGGTCACCGAGCAGGGTCCAAGGACAGCAGAGGGAGAGGTAGACAGGCAG
>NW_006300164.1:3382436-3384238 GCF_000327345.1 Myotis davidii | reverse complement strand
GCATGCCAGGGGATAAGCAGGGAGGGTACCAGCCCGCCCCGGGCATCACAGATGAGGGAGGAACTTGGCCTCCCGAGGCCCCCGGGATGCTGGCAGGACCAGCAGGCAGGCCTGGAACCCCTGGGGTTCACCCCAGGCTGCCGGGCAGGTGGGGAAGCCTGGCGCTCAGGCCCCGCCCAGTGACCTGGGGCAGGTCCGCTCCTCTGGGCCCTCACCCTCCAGGGGCAGGGCTGAATGGCTGCCCTGGAGCTGCTCTGGCCAGAGGCCTGGCCCTCAGGGATGCTGGGTCCATGAAGGGACTGCAAAACCAGTGTGGCTGTGGGCCATGTCCCAGAGGGGTCTGAGCTCCCCCCACGGGGACCCACTAAGGACTTTTCTCTGAAGGCCGGTGTGTTAGGAGGCAACTGCCCCCAGTCTGCTGAGCTGATCGGTCTCAGGGACCAGGAGCGGCCCCAGACACTCTGGAAAAGTCTAGAACCACTCCAGCCGGGCAGTGACATAACATCCCTTCCCATAGAGGCCGCGCTGGGCAGGACCATGAGAGTGACACTGAACCCAAGGCAGGGAACCACACCCCAGGCCACAGAGCACGCTGGCTCTGGGCATCCGTGGCCCCTGCCTGGCTCCCACGGGGCAGCAAGGGGCATATAGAACCTGCCCCAGGAGGGACAGCTGTCTGCGAGAGCACCAGGGCCCGGACTCCATGTCTGCGGGACCAGCTAACAGGAACGGAGGAGTAAGGCCCCCCAGCATCGGTTTCCCCCACATAAGTTGCACTTGGTCTAGGATTTCTCAAAGGCCTCAGGTTTCAGGATTCTCAGTGGCCCCACGAGGGCTGGGTGATGGGCCGCGCCCACCGCTGTATCCCTGCACACAGCCTGGGCCTGGCATGGAGGGGGCTCTGTGGACAAGGCTGAGCCCCCCTCCTCCTTCCCGGGACCCCTGCACCCGCACCTCCGTGGGCGCCTGGTGATGCCCACACGGAATCGCCTCCGTGGGTAAGCAGTGGCACCTGGGCATAGCCTGGGCGGCCATGAGGAACCAGCCCAGCCTCGGACAGGAAGGTTTAAAGGGAGCAGACAGGTCCAAAGAGAGGCAGCGGCACCCGGGCAGGACCGCTGGCTCTGGCCTCCCAAGCCTGGAAGTTCTGTGTGCGTTTCACCCCAGGGCCCGGGGGGACAGTGGGAAGTGTCTGTGGTCGAACGCTCTGACCGGGAGGTGTGCTCTGAAACCGGCCCGGGCTCTGCTGCGGGACCAGCAGGGTTTGGAAAAGCAGGACCCTGGGGGCTGCCGGGGCTGCGGTCCGGGTCCGGGTCCGGGTCCAGCCCTATTGGTACCTGGACGAGTAG
This sequence comes from Myotis davidii, assembly GCF_000327345.1. Lineage (NCBI taxonomy): Eukaryota > Metazoa > Chordata > Mammalia > Chiroptera > Vespertilionidae > Myotis > Myotis davidii. Next base: position 3,382,889 of record NW_006300164.1, on the reverse strand, counting down.
TACTCCTCCTCCAGCTCGTAGAGGTCGATGGAGACCTCGTCCCGCAGGGCGGTGAGCTTGCGGTCGCACTCCTCCTGCAGCGCCCGCAGCTGCTGGTTGCGCTGGTCGATGGCCTCGTTCACCGACGCCCCCCCTGGCCCCTAGCTCTGAGCTGGTGGTGTGATCGCCAACCACACAGGTTGTGCAAGCACATTCTGCCTCTCAAAACCCTGGCCACAGGTGGAAGTGCTACCCCTTAGCCACCTGCCACGCCCCGCCTCCAGGCAACTCCCCTGCCAGCTGGGCGATCCCTGTGGGAACTTGTCCTGTTGCCACCCGCGGGCACACACCCAGGGAAATAATGGACGTGCTTGCTCTGTGGCATCGGAAGGGACCAAACGCAGGTCCCGTTTCACTCAGAAACTTGCCTCTGCTCTCGTGAAGAATCTCAGGGAACTTTATCGTCAACAGGGA
>NW_006300164.1:3361888-3363383 GCF_000327345.1 Myotis davidii | reverse complement strand
CCAGGGCCTGGCATGGAGGGGGCTCTGTGGACAAGGCTGAGCCCCCCTCCTCCTTCCCGGGACCCCTGCACCCGCACCTCCGTGGGCGCCTGGTGATGCCCACACGGAATCGCCTCCGTGGGTAAGCAGTGGCACCTGGGCATAGCCTGGGCGGCCATGAGGAACCAGCCCAGCCTCGGACAGGAAGGTTTAAAGGGAGCAGACAGGTCCAAAGAGAGGCAGTGGCACCCGGGCAGGACCGCTGGCTCTGGCCTCCCAAGCCTGGAAGTTCTGTGTGCGTTTCACCCCAGGGCCCGGGGGGACAGTGGGAAGTGTCTGTGGTCGAACGCTCTGACCGGGAGGTGTGCTCTGAAACCGGCCCGGGCTCTGCTGCGGGACCAGCAGGGTTTGGAAAAGCAGGACCCTGGGGGCTGCCGGGGCTGCGGTCCGGGTCCGGGTCCGGGTCCAGCCCTATTGGTACCTGGACGAGTAGTACTCCTCCTCCAGCTCGTAGAGGTCGATGGAGACCTCGTCCCGCAGGGCGGTGAGCTTGCGGTCGCACTCCTCCTGCAGCGCCCGCAGCTGCTGGTTGCGCTGGTCGATGGCCTCGTTCACCGACGGGAAGTCGTTCAGGATCAGGAACTGCTTGAGGTCGGACACCAGCTTCATCAGGGACTCACCGGCTCGGACCTGTGGTGACAGCCAGAGCAGGCAGGTGAGGGCGGGACAGCGCCGTCTCCCTGGGCTGGATGCCGGCAAGCCATGGCCTCAGTTTCCTCATCTGCAAAGTGGGGCTACGGCACTGACCTGGGGCTACGGCTGTGAGAAGCGAGAGAACCAGGAGGTAAGCTAGGACAGGGTCGGGTCCCCAGCGCCCCCCACCCCCCAGCCCCGACCCCCCCTGGCCCCTAGCTCTGAGCTGGTGGTGTGATCGCCAACCACACAGGTTGTGCAAGCACATTCTGCCTCTCAAAACCCTGGCCACAGGTGGAAGTGCTACCCCTTAGCCACCTGCCACGCCCCGCCTCCAGGCAACTCCCCTGCCAGCTGGGCGATCCCTGTGGGAACTTGTCCTGTTGCCACCCGCGGGCACACACCCAGGGAAATAATGGACGTGCTTGCTCTGTGGCATCGGAAGGGACCAAACGCAGGTCCCGTTTCACTCAGAAACTTGCCTCTGCTCTCGTGAAGAATCTCAGGGAACTTTATCGTCTTCCGGGTCCCTGCCCGCCCCTCCCACGCCGCCACGGAGAGCCCTCCTCCCAGGAGACCCCACTGGGACCCCGAGGGCCGGAGCCCGGACTGGGCCTGGCAGCGGTGACTTACGATGTTGGAGGCTCGCACGTCCATCTCGTAATTGTCCTGCTCGCCTTGGGTGGCCCTGGACACCTGGGTCTCATCCTCAATCTGGAACAGAGAGGGACCCAGTTAGCCGGCGCCCGCGGCCCACACTCTGCATCCTGCCCGCCTGCTTTGCCACCCAGAGACCGCGACAGTCGGCTTCCCTCTTGTTCCG
>NW_006300164.1:3359715-3361606 GCF_000327345.1 Myotis davidii | reverse complement strand
GTCAGTCAAAAAGGTGATTTGTTAAAAATACTTTTTTATTGATTTCAGAGAGAGAGGAAGGGAGAGAGAGAGAGAGACACATCCATCGGTGGCCCCTCACACTCACCCTGACGGGGGACCAAACCCCACCACCCGGGCAGGTGCCCTGACCACACAGGACGATGCTCCCACGGAGTCACCCTGGCCAGGGCAACAAGGACTTTTTTACAGAGGAAGGGAGAGGGAGAGAGAGAAACATCCATCGGTGGCCCCTCACACTCACCCTGACGGGGGACCAAACCCCACCACCCGGGCAGGTGCCCTGACCACACAGGACGATGCTCCCACGGAGTCACCCTGGCCAGGGCAACAAGGACTTTTTTACAGAGAGGAAGGGAGAAGGATAGTTAGAAACATCGATGAGAGAGAAACATCAATAAGCTACCTCCTGCACACCTCCTGCTGGGGATGTGCCCGCAACCCAGGTACATGCCTTTGACCGGAATCGACCTGGGACCCTTCAGTCCGCAGGCCGGCGCTCCATCCACTGAGCCAAACCAGCTAGGGCAACAAGGACCTTTTTAAAGTGACCACTTACTGACCACTTCTTGGGCGCCAGGCACCGTGGGAAGCCCTTGACCATCATCATCTTACAAAATTCTCAGCCCTGGCTGGTCTGGCTCAGTGGGTAGAGTATCGGCCCTCCGACCGAAGAGTCTTGGGTTCCATTCCACTCAAGGGCACGTACCTCGACTGCAGGCTCAATCCGGAGGCAACCAATCAACGTGTCTCTCTCACATTGATGTCTCTCTCTCCCCGCCTTCCACTCGCTCTAAAAACCAATGGGGAAATACCCTCAGGTGAAAAAAAATAAGTAAAATAAAATAATGTAAATTTAAAAACTTCCTCACAGAAGCCTGGACAGCCTTCCCTAGATTGCAGGTGGGCAAGCCTGAAGCCGGACAGGGCAGGGAGCCTGCTCAGTGTCTCGGACGGTAAATCAGGAGCCTGCCCGCTCGGCCTGCCTTGTTGCCAGTCCAGGGCATTAGCTGCCCCATCCATCCGCCCGGACAGGGCTTCCCAGGGGCGTTGCCAGGGTACGGGCTGGCGTCAGGGGTGGGAGCCAGGCCTCCGGGGCTCCAACCCTGGCTCTGCCGGTTTCTAGCAGAAGGGTCTTGGGCAAGTTATCCAGCCGATCCAGCCGACTGAGCCAACGCTGAGGGCTCACTCCCCCCTCGGGGGCTTCCCCAGCTCCTCTTCCTGACGCCACTCACTGGAAACCGCTACCATGTTGGGGTCCCTGCCAGGCCCCGAGGCAACCACTTTACACAGATCAACTCACCCAGGGCCCTATGAGTGGGACGCCAAAGCACTGAGACGCCAAGTCCCTGTCCCAGCCTCCGTTAGGCAAGCCGCTGGCGCTGAGCTGGCATCTGAATAGTCCCTACAGCTGCCTCACCAGGACCAGTAATTAGCTGGTTTGTCTGCTGACCTGTCTGTCATCGTCGACCCCCTGTTGCTCCCCAGATGTTCTCGGCATGGGGGCAAGGGCCCTGCAGCTGTACCCCCCCTGGCCAGGGTGCTCCGGGACACGCTGGGCCAGAGCAGGGCAGTCCTGGGCTCCTGTCCCCACCCACCTTGGCGGTCTTGATGATCTCGGTGAAGTTGTCCATCATGGACTTGATGTCGTCCTTGAGCCGCTTGTTGTAGGACTGCAGCAGCGTCTCCTTGCTCTGCGGCAGGGCTCTCTGCTGGGCCATGGCGGGGCTTCCGTCCGTGCGGGCAGCAGAGGCCGCGGGCCACGAGGCAGCACCTGGGGCCGGAGTCTGATGTAGGCAGAGCCATCCCCAGCCGCCCACCTCCACGGCCCAGAGAACGTGCAGCTCTCGGGGACCCCCTTCCTGCCAAACAA
>NW_006300164.1:3358418-3359504 GCF_000327345.1 Myotis davidii | reverse complement strand
TGCGCCATTCTGGGGCACGGCACACGGCGACCCCGCCGCGCCACACCGATGCCCGCACCTTGTCCGCACACCTTGGGCCCGGCGGGCACCTGGCCAGGATGGGCCTGGGGACCAGCAAGCACCCCCGGGAAGTGCCGGCTCCCGGGCGCCTCTCAGCACCCGGAGCGTCCCGCCGCCATCTCCACGCCCCTTCCGCTCGCACAGACCCACCCCCTGCTCTAGGCACCGCCCCCGAACGAAGGGCCCGCGAAAGGAATGCTGTCGCTTTAAATTCGAAATCCCGCGCAGGCTCCAGTTCTCGCGATCTTTGAAGTCGCATACATATTTCCCACAATTCCCTTTCCTTTCTCTCTCCTCTAGTCGCCCAAGATGGTGAGTGTTTCCATGATACCTTATGTTGGCGCCGGGCCTGGGCTCTATCCGCTGCCATCCTCCTCGGGATTCGGCCGCGCGGGGTTCCCTCCACCTCCCGGAGCGAGGAGAGCCCCGCGGAGCCTGGCACAGAGGGCATTGGGTCGGGGTAGACTCCCCGGCGTCCGGGCCGGGGGAGGAGGACCCGGCAAGCGCCGCGCCGCAATGCGGGGCTGGGAGCTGCTGCATCCCGCAGCCCGCCCCAGGGCGGGGCCTTCGGCGAGGGGTTCTGAGTCCGCCCTTGCTGTTTCTGGGGTCGGACTCTTAAGGGGATCCCTGTCCCCGCGTTGGGGGTGCAGCGCTGTGGACGGGGCCGTCCCGGCGGTCCGTGCCCTAAAGCTCCTCCCTCGGCCCTTGAGCTGGGCCCGGCCCTGCCCCGAGAGGTCCGGCCAGCCGAGCCCGGCGCCTCCGGGGGAGCTGGGGGGCAGAGGCTGATGGGGTTTCCTCTGCGCAGCCGAAGGGGAAGAAGGCCAAGGGGAAGAAGGTGGCGCCGGCCCCTGCCGTCGTGAAGAAGCAGGAGGCCAAGAAGGTGGTCAACCCCCTGTTCGAGAAGCGGCCCAAGAACTTTGGCATCGGTGAGTGAGGAGGGCGAGACGGCAGGGCTGCCGCGGAGGGCGGCGTTTGTGGACGGGTCAGGTCCTCACCAACGGGGTGGGGAGCCCCGTTTGCCGTTTT
>NW_006300164.1:3352326-3358333 GCF_000327345.1 Myotis davidii | reverse complement strand
GGCCGCGTGCAGGTGATGTGAGGACGTTTGCTCTGCGAGACGTGATGACACTGAACCACCGAGATCGCTGATGGCCCGCCCTCGCGGCCCCAGGCGGAAAGCAGGTGAGAGCCTCGCTCAGGGCGGCCTTTCCCTCGCAGGACAGGACATCCAGCCCAAAAGGGACCTCACCCGCTTTGTCAAGTGGCCCCGCTACATCCGGCTGCAGCGCCAAAGGGCTATTCTCTACAAGCGGCTCAAAGTGCCGCCTGCCATCAACCAGTTCACCCAGGCCCTGGACCGCCAGACAGGTAGGTGCTGTGGCTGGAAGCCAGCGCTGGGAGGGACTCGGGGCTCCCTGTTTAGTTTCCAGACCCTGGAGGTGGCATAACTGAGGCTTCTTGAAGTGCCACTCACACCTAACGCTTCTGACTCGAAGTGAGGAAGGTTAGCACTTAGAGCAGCGGTTCTCAACCTGTAGGTCGCGACCCCGTTGGGGGTGAAACGACCCTTTCACAGGGGTCGTCGCATAAGACCATCGGAAAACATATAATTACGTATTGTTTTTGTGATTAATCACTGTTTTAATTATGTTCAATTTGTAACAATTACATCCTACATATCAGATAGTTATATGACGATTCATAACAGTAGCAAAATTAGTTATGAAGTAGCAACGAAAATAATGTTATGGTTGGGGGTCACCACCACTTGAGGAGCTGTATTAAGGGGTCGCGGCGTGAGGAAGGCTGAGGACCACTGGCCTGGAGCCTGAGCTGGTGGTTCTCCCAGCCACTCAGCTGCTGAAGCTGGCCCACAAGTACAGGCCCGAGACCAAGCAAGAGAAGAAGCAGAGGCTGCTGGCCCGGGCTGAGAAAAAAGCTGCCGGCAAAGGGGATGTTCCCACCAAGAGGCCTCCTGTCCTCCGAGCGGGTGAGTGGGGTTCTCCTTAAGGGGGGGTGGGGGCGGGGGGCGGCCTGTCAGTAGTTAGGCGTGGGCTTCTTCATCTGCAATCACTGAAGAGTATGTGGAGCCTCTTAACCTTGAGGCATAGCTGGGCCCTGATGGAGAGCTGCTTTGTGAACAGCAGCCATGCACCCCGCTCATGCAGACTGGCTGTGTGTTCTAGGGGTGAACACGATCACCACCCTGGTGGAGAACAAGAAGGCCCAGCTGGTGGTGATAGCGCACGACGTGGACCCCATCGAGGTACGTGGGCCTCGTGTGAGTGCTGGCAGCTGAACTGAGACCGGGTCTTTATGTCGGTACCTACAGATAAAGCTTAATTCTGAGTCTGCCACATTAAGTGGGCTGACAGCTTTTCATTTGAGGACAGTACTGACGAGGGATCCAGCTGATCTTGTGGCTCTTGCAATGATGTGAATTTCTCACTGAATTAATCCTTGAAGTGCAAATAACATGAGCTTTTTAACCCTGAGCAATTGCTGCCCAGCTAACTTTTAAATCATCGCTTCTGGTCAGACTACACTCTGAGCTAACGCTATCTTCCAGCTGGTGGTCTTCCTGCCTGCCCTGTGCCGGAAGATGGGGGTCCCCTACTGCATCATCAAGGGGAAGGCCCGGCTGGGGCGCCTCGTCCACAGGAAGACCTGCACCACCGTCGCCTTCACACAGGTTAACTCGTAAGTATGCAGCTTGGTCCCAAACCCCAAGTGTGCATAGGGGACAGCCTGCTCCCACCCTCCACTCTGCCCCCCCCCAATCCCCCAGTTCACTTCATCTCCTTGGATTTTATCTTAAAAGAGCAAATGTTCTAGCTTTAAAGGAGTAAATACATTAATTTGGACCTTTGCCGATGATGGTTACGAATTTCTTCACCTGAATAAACCATGTGGTCATGTTGTGTCTGAGGCAAAAGGCTTTTGTTTGGAGCCAAGGCCCCATTTCCGCTCTGGAAGGGCCCGCAGTCTGACGCACGTCCCGTCTCCTTAGGGAAGACAAGGGCGCTCTGGCTAAGCTGGTGGAGGCCATCCGGACCAACTACAACGACAGATACGACGAGGTAAGAAGCGCTTTTTGTACAGCGCTGTCTGGGTGAGTCAGGCCTCAGCCAGAGGCCTGCCTGGCTCTTCATGAGCCGTGCACACCACAAACCGCTGGGCCCGACTGACTTCTGCTCTTGTCCTTGCAGATCCGCCGCCACTGGGGAGGCAACGTCCTGGGTCCAAAGTCAGTGGCTCGCATTGCCAAGCTGGAGAAGGCCAAGGCGAAGGAGCTGGCCACTAAGCTGGGCTGAGTGCGCGCTGTTGCGTTTTCTGTACATAAAAGTAATAAAAATTCTCCTGGACCAGCGTCTTGGTCACTTGGGGTTGAAGGTGATTTATTGCTGGCAAGAAGTCTGGGGTGGTGGCAAGTCCATTTTCAAACCAGGGGCCTTGAGCTAACTACTGTGCAAGTTGCTTCGTGTGTGGGTCCATTCAAACTGTCTGGACCTGCTGCTCGGCCCTCGTGCACTCGCCAAACCTGGGTTTTCTGATGGACCAGGTAACCAGATCACTCAGGTAGCAGCAGTTTATTTATACCAATAGCACGTGGCCCGGTTAAACCCAATCTGGTGACGTATTTATTCAGTGGCTCCCAGGACGGGCCACATCAGTCATCTCATCACATGCCAGGAGCCCGACGCAGGAACTTCTTCACCCACAGGTACGACGTGGCCGCGCAGAGTCCGTACCTCGGGTTGTAAGGAAGTGTCAGTGAACAGTTGTGAAGGGGAGGGGCCAGCGCGCACAGAGATGGGACTCACCAGGTGATGATGTACTGCATGTGCTCATTCCTCAGGGTCACTCTGGTCTGCCCGCCAATGGGTCCTCCAGGGACTGTGCTCTCTGTAGAGGCACTGAGTGTTGGCACTGGTCTCCCTCTGGCCACGTGGCCAGCTGCTTCCTTGGGGCCTTGCTAACCATCTCCCCCAGAGCCTTTGAACTTGGCCAATGTCAAGTCACCTCAAGAGGACCTTGCACCTGTACCTGGTGTACAGCCGCGCCCCCGACCCCCACCCCCACCCCCGAGCACATAGCGTGCAAACAGCAGGAACCGACTCCCGTTTCTTGGCCTGGCCGGTCACCACGTACTGAAGTCCGCATCGATGAAGATGGGCTCTGTGCCTGTGAGCGTGGCCATGGCCTCCAGGTCCCGGTAGTACCAGTGGTTCCTTTCTGGGTTGTTCTCCGGGACAAAAGGCTTCCTGGTCTCTGTCAGCCTTACCATCCCAACCAGGTCCACTTCTCCCTCAATCTAAAAGAGAGGGTGTCCCTCAGGGCACAGCAGAGAAGGGGGGCTCCCAGAGCCCTGCTCACCTGGGGGAACAGGCCCCCCGCCCTTCGCCCCTTACCTGGCCTTTCTTCCGAGTGTCGGGATTCAGTTTCTTCCTGGGGACAAACCCTCGGTTCACCAGGATGCTCATCCTAGATGGGAAAGCGCGTGGTTTCAGGCGGGAAAGGGTTTGGAGATGACCACTTGGCTCCAGCGCATTCAGGAACTGGCACTACCAGGGCGGGTCTAAAGCAGGACAGCGGAGACAGGTGTGTGCCCCTGGGCAGGTCTTCCTGTGCCCGTGTCCTGACTGGTAAGGGCCACCAACCCCTGGGAGGGAAGCCAAGGTTGTCCCTCACCCCCCCCCCATCTTCCTCGTGCCACTCCTGCAACATGCAGCCAGTGATGCCCACCAGGGCCTGGGTTCAGGCTCCCTCCCCTCGAGAGGACTGGGCACAGCAGCCTGTGCCAGCCTCCAATCTCCCCTTCTAACCAGGGGACACTAGAGGGACAGCTGCTAGAGACCAATGGGCCCATCCCTGACCTAACCAGGTGGCTGTGGTGACAGGGCCCCCAGGCTTTCATTTGTCCATTGACATTGGGGAGGCTGCTCTATTGCACCGCCCCTTCTGCGCTGTTTCCTCCCTTCACTCCAAGTCCGGCCCAAATAGTACCTTGGGACACTCTCCCTGAGCTGGCTCCCTCCAGAGTTCCTGTCACTATCCCTTCATGCTGCGCCATCATTTAATGAGGTGGCCACTGAACGGACAGAGTTCTTGCTTCCCTTTCAGAGCAGACAGGACTTGTGCAGTGATGAGCTAAATGAGTCAGCTTCATGTCCGGGCTACAAATTCAAACTCTTGATGGAATCAAACCTTCTAGTTCCCCAGGGTTGGGGGTAGGAAGGGAAAATGAAGAGCTGCCCTGACCACATACATCTGCCAGGCTCCCTGCGTGTCACTCACCCCAGGTCGGTGCAGTGGAAAGGGGTGATGACGTGGGCACCGCTCTGGGCCGAGGACGAGAGCCGGCCCGCCTCCCGGGCCTCCCGCTCCGGGTCCACCATGGTCCGCGGCATCATGTACAGCTCCTTGGAGTGGTCAAAGTGCCCCCTGACCTTCACCGGCCTGTACTCCAGGTTTCTCAGCTCCATGGGGCTGCACGGGAGGGGACAAGTGCAGCTGAAGCCAGTTTGGGAGGAAGAGAAACCCTCAGGGCTGCAAACGACAAAGCCCACCGCAGCCCGAGGTGACGGTGATAAGGGGGATGGCTGGGGTGATGGCAGTGCCCGCTATAGGGAAGCTGACCCCTCGGGTGTCCCATAGGAACGGCTCTGCTGCCCCACAGTCCACGTTTTCATGAGAAGCCAGAGGGGCACTCCTGTATGGACTTGATCATGTGGCTAAAACCCCCTTCGAGCACGTTTGCGCCTAAATGGAGGCTTTGTTGAATACAGCCGTTCTTCTAGGGCAGTTGCATCATTTGGGGCACTTTCAAAATACCTGCTCTCGCCCTCCAGCTAAGCGTTCCTGCTTTAGGGGGCCATCAGCACAGGTTTTTCTATAATTCAGGCAGCTTCCCAAGGGTGACCATGTCAGCAAGAAGCCCAGCAGGACCTCCCATCCTGAGGGCGCCCATCTGAGGGCCAGGACCCCAAGCAGCTCCACTGCTGAGCAGTGCGAGGAGCCCCAGGCCGCAGCCCCACACTCACTCTGTGGGCAGAGGGACAGGCTCAGCCATAATTCTAGACTCCAGCTCCGAGATCAGCTTCAGCTTCCACTTGCGCCGCTGGACCTACGGAAACAGCGTAAGCCCAAGCAGACGGCAGCGGGCCCAGGGCTCGGAGCCACAAGAGCTAGGGGCCAGTCCTACCTGCCATGTCCCCAGGCCAAAGGCAGTCACCGGAATGAGAAGCAGGAACCACTGGAGAAAGGAGTCGTCCTCTGCTTTTGTGGCAGGCGCTTCTGCTGCGGAGCTGCGGCACCTGCTGGGCCTCCAGGCCAGACCTAGGGAGTGTCACACGGGCCTGGGGTCGCAAGCCCCGGAGGAGCACGGGGTACAGGAGGGGCGGGCCCACAACCTGCAGCCAGGAGCCAGCTCCCAGCCCAGTGCCCGGCACGTGGCACTCAGTGGATGTTTACTGACTGAACCAGACCCAGGGCTCAGTCGTGGCTGCCACCGACCATGACCCGGGTAATTCGTGGCACCACTTCACGCCTCTCCCGCGGGAGGATGCTGTGATGTACATGCCACTGCGCCGACATGCACCGCACGGGCTACTGTGGTCTGATGAGACGAAATGTGATAGGCTCGGGACAGTGCTTCACAGAGCTCTCCTAACTGCTCTGCCTTTTCGTTATTTTTAATAAAGCAGTTAAACGACAAAATTTATTTACAAGGTTACAAAGGTAGAAGTGAGCCTAGGCAACCCAGGCGTGCTTCTGGAGGGAGAGATTAAAAAAAAAAAATTACTTGCTGATTTAAGGGAGGAAGAGGGAGAACCACCAATCCGTTGTTTCACTTGTGCACGCATTCGCTGGCTGACTTTTGTATGTACCGACCAGGGACCGAACCCTCCGTCTTGGCTATCCAGAGGATGCCCTAACCGCCCGAGCTGCGCGCAGGGCCCGCTCTGCGTTCTCATTGCTCATAAATGCAGAGGCGGAACAATATACACAGAAGGTGCATTTCAGCTCGCGGAGGGGCCCCTGGGGGGTAGAAAGGCGGGCCTGGGCGGGAGGGTGGGCAGCAC
>NW_006300164.1:3337093-3351318 GCF_000327345.1 Myotis davidii | reverse complement strand
GGCCCGGGCTGCCCGGGAGCCGGGAGCTGGGAGTCCGGGCGAGGCCCGCCCCTGCTGAGCTCGCTTGCTCTTGTGTAAACCCGGGCCGGTCTGCTTCCTAGGGGACGGCGAGCGCTGGGGCTTGGTCCCTGAGGTTCTGGCCGAGGCCAGGCTCACATGTGTGCTTTAAAGGAGAACTTTGATTTAGCCGAGGGCGCGTGGTTGACAAATAGTGAGGAGGAAGCGGCGATGGCCTGGTGGGCACTCGTTCATGAACTTGAACGCTGAGTCCTCCGCGTGCATTCTCACAGCAGAGCAGTCGGGGGCATGGCCAGGCCACACGCCAAGCAAAGGCGAGGCCAGGCCCGTGTGGACCGCGGCTCCCGCCCGGCGGGGTGGACCTCTCAGGAGCTTGTAAGACCCGGGATACCCGGACCACACCCTGGACGCCCCCTCCCCAGGCAGCCTCTGGGGTGACAGGCTGGAGAGCAGGCCTGACTCCTTGCTGGTGAACTGTTCCTGCAAACAGCTCCCTCTGCCCCGCAGGCACCAGCTGTTCTGCAAGCTCACCCTGCGGCACATCAACAAGGCCCCGGGGCACGTGCTGCGGCACACGCAGGGCCGGCGCTACCAGAGAGCTCTGTGTAAATGTAAGTGTGTGTGTGTGTGTGTGTGTGACACAGCTGCCCGGGTCACGGCGCCTGGGGGCATGCCTGCCCTCCCCAGGATGAGCACCCCTCGAGGGCAGAAGTGGTCTGGGCCAGTGGTCGGCAAACTCATTCGTCAACAGAGCCAAATATCAATAGGACAACGATTGAAATTTCTTTTGAGAGCCAAACTTTTTTTAAAAAAAAATATTTTATTGATTTTTTACAGAGGAAGAGAGAGGGATAGAGAGTTAGAAAAATCGATGAGAGAAACATCGATTAGCTGCCTCCTGCACACCCCCTACTGGTGATGTGCCCGCAACCAAGGTACATGCCCTTGACCGGAATCGAACCTGGGACCTTTCAGTCCGCAGGCCGACGCTCTATCCACTGAGCCAAACCGCGTAGGGCGAGAGCCAAACTTTTTAAACTTAAACTATATAGGTAGGTACATTGTTATTAACTTCATTAGGGTGCTCCTAAGGCTTAGGATGAGTCACACTCAAGGGGCCAAAGAGCCGCATGTGGCTTGTGAGCCGCAGTTTGCCGACCACGGGTCTGGGCCATTGGGTGGCAGTGCTCGGTGGATTGCCCCGCACCCTGAAGAGGGCTGCAAAGCTGGAAGCCGCCTCCCAGAACAGTGCGTCCTCACTCATCGTCCTCGAGGTTCAATGGATCTAAACGAGTTAAGTTCCTGCGGCATCTCATCCATGTTACAGTGCCGCGACGTTGTTGGGGGACCTGCCGCAGTGATGGCAGGTGGTGCTGAGTGCTGAGGGAGGGAGGTGCTGGCAGCCGGGAGGGCCGGCCTGACTCAGGAGGCCGAGACGGGCATGCGGAGCGGGAAGAGGACAGGATCTGGGCCAGGTCCAAGGCTGGCGTGGGAGGCCCTGAGGACCTGCCTTCGTTGTGCCATCACGCAGTGTAGGGTGAGAGGGGTGGGTAGGGGCTAGAGCACAGAGGGTCTTGGAGGCCGTGGTCAGGAGCACGTGCAGCCGGATGCACTGAAAGGGTTAAAGCAGGGACTGGCATGACCCCTGCAGTCATCCAGGTGAATGGAGAGGTGGCGGGGTCCCCTTGGGTCACCAGGTGTGGGCAGGGAGGATGGAACGCAGTGGACGGGTTTTAACTTGGGGGTGGGTTGCTAGATGAGGAGTGAGGGGCAGGAATAAACCAATTCCCAAGCTCCCACGTCCCGACTTGAGAGCCGAACCTGAGAGCCGAACCTGAGAGCCGAACCTGAGAGCCGAACCTGGTAGGGGAAGTTTGGAGAGTGGGGTCTGAATAGGCTTTGGGGGAAATTGAAAGTGGAACTGGAGCACTTTAAGTGAGAGGTACGGCGGGGACCAGCACTCAGGAGATGCAAATCACCGACACACGTGGCATTTGCACCCACGGAGCCCGTTGAGAAGGGACAGGGTGGGGCCTGGGTACCAAGGAGCCCTGGGAAGGTGAGGAGGAACCAGGTGTCTGGGCAGAGAGGAACGGGTGGACTCTTATTAGACGTCAGCCAAGGGGAGATGAGAGAAAGGTGAGACCAGGCAGCTGGGTGGCGAGGTGGAGACAGCCAGGCTGGAGCGGGGCAGGGGCCGCAGCCAAAGGTGGGGGAAGGAGGGCCGAGCTCCTGTCACCACCTACCCCCCCGGGGGGCTGCACTGCACTGGGGTGCTGATGGAGGGCCTGTGAGTCCTCAGTGCAGGGAGGACAGTGACTCCAGCCTCGTTCCTGCCCCTTGCTCTAGCCAAAGGTCAACAGGGGGCGCTGTTTCCACTGAGCCACCATGCCTGCACAGGGCTTGCCTCCTGGTGACAGGCTGGCATGGTTTCCAGGTCAGGTGCCCTGGAGCTCCTACAGCCTGGTGGGCCTGGCCAGAGGCAGGTGCTCACGACCAGCAGATTGGTGCCATCTTGTCTGTCGGCCTCACCCCTGCTGGCCTTTCCTGTCCTGGTAGGAACTGAGCTGGTGGCCTTTCTCTGCCTAGTGGGTGAGGCACAGGGCTCAGGGATGGGAGGCAAGGAGAGAGCCATGCTCTGTGCTGGCCTGTCTGCAGATGCAGAGTGTCAGAAGCAGGGCGTGGAGTATGTGCCCGCCTGCCTCTTGCACAAGAGGAGGAGGAGGGAAGACCAGATGGACAGTGACAGGCCACCCCGCCGGAGACCAGCCTTCTGGGAGCCCGAGTCCAGCGATGGTGACGGCACGGCCCCGAGTGACAGTGACGACAGTATGGCAGACCTGTATCCGCGTAAGCAGGACCGTGCTCCCTGCCCCCCCTCCCTCCTACTCCCCCTGGCTGTCCTGTCCATCTCCAGCAGCAGGTGGCTCTGGCCCGCTCCCTTCTCCAAGTGCCCCTTAGCCCCATGCACAGGTGGTGACCTTAACCTAGTCCCTCTTCCTTCCAGCCGAGCTGTTCACCAAAAAGGACCTGGCAGGGGCCGAGCACAGGGACAGCGCTGATGCCTTTCTGACCGATGAAGACGAGAGGCCAAGGCACCCGAGAGCAGAGGGCGCTGGGGACGGAGAGGGGAGGGGAGGGGCCCGGGCGCCGGCCGTCAAGCGCAGGAAGGTGAGTGGTGCCTCCAGGCTGCTAACAGGGCAGCAGTGTCCTTAGCGAGGTTTCCGTTTCCCTAGAAAAGTAAGACCACTCTCTGCAGGTAACACCCCAGGCTCATGGCACACGCAAGCAAGGAGCCAGGGCTGCTCTGAGGGGCGGGGAGCTTTAAGTGTGCACCTGCGGGAGCCCGGCTGCCTGGACAGGTGCCCGAGAGCAGCCAGGAGCCGAGAGAGGGCCCAATAGACGCCACCCTGAGCCTGTGTGGGCGGGGCGGGGCTAGAGGAGGTCAAGGTCTGTGCGTTTGGGGGTTCACAGCGCTGCCTTGGATAAGCTGGCAGCTGTGGGGGAAACTGGGCGGAGAGCGGACCTAGGGGTTTCCAGCTGAAACCTCGCCTGTGGGCGGGGCAGGCTGACACCCGCTCACCTGGGCCCTCACTGGAACTCTGTCCCCGCCACAGAAGCAGTCGGGCTCATCCAAGAAGTTCAAAAGCCGGCACCGCAAGCCGAAGCGCATCAGCTCTTCCCAGCAGGCGGGTTAATAAACGTTTGCCGAGACCGCGCAGCCTGAGTCCTTGGGGTTTGCACCCTGCACCCCCCCCAGTTGCCCCAAGTCCTCCCAGCCGGTGGGGCGTCCTGGGGTTTCTCCATCCACTCCTCTGGCTGCCCCAGGAGCAGGGTTGGGTCCATGCCCCCGGGGCCCTGTGTGGACATGGCCGAGTGGTCCTCATGTGGCACCTGAGAGCCTGGCTCGGCCCACCCGCCTAGACGGCACGGAGGGTCACACTGTACAACAAATGCCATCATTTATTTTGATGTTTCCAAAATCAAAACGTTTCCAAACACAACTAAGATATAAAATACAGCATAAAGTGAGATCGATACCTATTTCCCACATAACGCAAAAAATTGTCAGAAATCGTTTTGCCAAAACCAATTGGTAGATTATTTTTTGCTCCTCCCGCAAAGGCATGGGTCTACAGGGCCCAGGCACTAGCCTGCTCTGGGCAGGGAGGCAGGGACGGGAGTGACCACAACGGTCAACAAAGGTCTCAGCAGTCAGGGAGGTGCCCTACTAGACGCATCTTGGCTGAGGGTGCCACTTGATGGGGCTGTCACTCAAGGGGGCTGTCAGGATGTGTTAAGGGGGCGGAAATGTGGACTAAGAGACCACATGGTCCAGGGTTGCGTCAGAAAGTGAAGAAACACCGTGTAGTGAGCGTCCGAGTGACGGGAATAGACACGCCCTTCAGCCTGGCTTTGTCTAACACCAGGACGAGCCTCCGCTCTGGCTGGGCCCTGGGGTGGGTGAGATGGCTCGCCATCACCCCCTTGGTCAGGTGGGTCCAGGCTGAGCCTGAGGGCAAGAGGCAGCCTCCTCCCCACAAAGCCTGCGGGCACGGGGGCTCCCCTCACCTGGCTCAGGGCTGGCCCTCAGGCCACACACCTCGCTGAAGACCAGGGAGCCAAGCCCCGAGGCCAGGCTCTCAGGGGGCCAGGCCAAGTTGGTCTGTCCCCGAGAAGGATCTGCGGGGAGGACAGCAGGAGGCACAGAGACTCATGTCCCAACTCCCCTGGCACCTTCGCTGGGATGGGGCCTGGCGGAGGACAGCAGGAAGCGCTCACACCCCCAAGAAGAGAAACACAGTGTAAGGCAATGTTAGAAAACTTTAAATACAGGAGTCAGATCCAATCGGTAAGGCATCACAAATCAGTAAAAAGTAATCTGGGCCGTGTGCAGCATAGCAAACAGACGTCTGAGCAAGCGGCAGCCCCAGGAGACGGAAGCCGAGGCCGTGCAGCCTGGGGTCATCCCTCAGCCAGGGAAGACCCAGGCAGCGTCCAGGGCGCGGCCCAGTTCAGCGAGGCTGCGGAAGGTTGAGTGTGAGGTAACTGGTCTGCGAGCTGGCGTCTGCTCCTCCCCAGGCCGGGGGAGGCCGGCCAACCTGCAGACGTGCGGGTGGGCGTGGGTGGGTGGGTGCGAGGGCTTCTGATATCCATCCCCACTGAGCCACGGAAGCCCCCGGGGGATGACCCCATATAAACTGCACAGGGTGGGCTGGTGTCCTGACTAAGCAGTGACTCACCGTGAACAGGGCCCCTCTAATGCTGCCTCGATCTCTGGGGGTTGCTCCTCTAATATCTCACTGTCCTTGCAAGTGTGACACTGCAAGGCGGCGCCACGGGGCGCTTCTGAACCAGGGAGCGGCCAGTGGTTCTGATGTGCCGGGCCACCCACAATCACTTAGTTTTAGCTAAAAACGTAAACTTTTAAAAAAAATAAGAGGGAGACTGCTTTGAATGATACACAGATGTATCTGCTCAGAGTACAGCTTGAAGGCCCCCACCACCCACAAAAGAACAAACCAGGACAGAGGCCGCAACCCCCCCGGCTGCTCTCGCCGCGCGGCCAAGGCCTGGCCGTGGGGAGGGAGGAGCCAGGCGGCCGCTGGCTGGTCAGACAGCAGGTGGGTGCAGAGCAGTCAGCCGTCGCTCTCCAGGCTGCAGAGGTCTCACATCTGTGCCTCACCCAGGCAGGGGGGAGGGGACGAGAATGCGGCAGTTTGTCGATCGACCCCGAACCAGTCCTCGCCGGCCACGGTTTAGGCAGGCAGGAAAGGTGTTACCACTCTTTCTTCTTCTCGTCCATGGAGACGCCCCCGGGGCCCAGAGCCACCACCAGCAGCAAGCCGCCGATCACCGACATGGTCTGGAAGAAGTCGTACTTGAGGAAGTCGTGCATGGGCTTGTAGACGGGGATGGTCCAGAAGGCGTTGAAATACACGTTGATGGCGAACAGCCAGACCACAAGAGTCAAGGCGGCCAGCTTGGTCTTAAAGCCAATGGCCACTAGAATCATCAGCGCTGTGCCCACGATGTTCTGGAGGATCTGCAGAGGGGACAGTAAGAGACTCAAATGGGAGGAAGAAGGGATGGTCAGGTGCTGGGGCGAAGAGACGGGTGTGCAGAGGCCGCTAATGGTCGGGGCTGTGACGGTGGGATGGTGACAGGTGGGGCTGTGACGGTGGATGGTGACAGGTGGGGCTGTGACGGTGGGATG
The DNA here is from genome assembly GCF_000327345.1 of Myotis davidii. Taxonomy (NCBI): domain Eukaryota; kingdom Metazoa; phylum Chordata; class Mammalia; order Chiroptera; family Vespertilionidae; genus Myotis; species Myotis davidii. The sequence goes on along the minus strand of NW_006300164.1, from coordinate 3,345,083 downwards.
GTGATGGTGGGACTGTGACGGTGGGGCTGTAACAGGTGGGGCTGACGGTGGGATGAGAAGGGGGCTGGGGCAGATGAGGCAGCGCTCAGCGCAGGCCAAGGTCCCCCAAGCAGCTCAAGCTGGAGCCCAGGGGCCTCCACACCAGGACGGCCGGGCGTTCCTGGGAACCTCGCCAGGCAGGGCGCACACTCGGTAACAAAGACCTGCTCTGTAAACTCCAGGGGGCAAAGCCAGAGCCTTCTTCAACTCTGCACGCCCAGCACCCGGCTCACAAAGGTCATGAGATAAAGGTGAGGAAGGAGCGAGTCTGGGAGGACTGGCACCAGGACCCTCAGTGAGGTCCACGAGGCTGGACTTCATCTGTTCAGAGGCAGGTTCTGGGCACATAAGAGCCTGACAGTTTGTTCTTCAATAGGATCAAAAGCCTTGGCCTGCGTGGCCTTGGGCTCTGCTTCGTCCACACCAGGGCAGGGGCAGGGGCAGGGGCAGGGCAGGGGCGAGGCGAGCAGGACTCACGGAGAAGAAGCTGGCGTCGAAGTGAAGGAGGGTCATGAACATCAGCACCAGCAGGACCCGGCCTCCCAGCTGCATGTACTGCTTGGGGGAGCTCTCGCGCATGGTGGGGACGCCCGCGAACATGCTCTTCCCCTCCGAGCGGGACTCCGCCAGGAGCAGCAGCAAGCCCCCTCCCAGGGCCAGGTTCCTGAGGGAGACGCCAGGCAGCGTTCAGGCCCAGGCCGAGGGCCGCCAGACCAGCCGGGAGACCTCAGCCCTGCCCCCTCTGCAGACCAAGTGGGACTCGGCCTGAAGACACATCCGTGTCTGTGTACGAGACAGCGGCCGTCGCCGGAGCACGCCTGGAACCTTCACTGCTGAGCAGCTGGCTCCTGTGAGCAGCGGTTCCACTGGGACCCTCCCCTCCCTCGTGAAACCCGGGTCAGGAGAGGCAACTGTGCTCACGTGTCCTGAGGGCCCTGGTGGGGGTGAAGGCTCTGCCAACATCCACCAGAGTCTAAGGAGCACAGTCTTGACCCCAGAGGTTGACTCAATGGATAGTTACAGCCCGAGGTTACATGGGAGGAGGTAGGGTGACCCCTCCAACCAGACACACGTACCTCATCAAAAACTTCAAGTCCCATAAAATGCTGTAGGCGATCGTCTGAGGGGACAGAGGCAGAGAAAAGGTGAGTGTCCGCATTTCCAAGCACCTGCTTTTCTACCAAATGGATAGCATGAGGACAGTTTTTAAACTTAAGATACACAAAACCGCTGCAGGACTCCAGGACAGCTCCGAGGCCACGCTCGGCTCAGTGCCCCGAGCTGCGCCCCTGGTGTGCCCCAGAGAACAGGGCAGACCTGACCACGGACCCGAGTAGCTCGGCAGCCTTAATGAAGGAAATGAGAAGAACGGGGTCCTGGCGGCAGCCAGCCTGGTCAAGGCAAACCCAGGCAAGGGCCAGCCCGCATGGCCGTCCGCTTCTCCCGCGTTTGCCTTGAGGAAAACTGAGCCCCTTCTCGGGAAGGAGTTCCAGGGCGACTCCTCGACAGGCCTTTCCAGAGGCTCTGCTCCAACCCGAGCAAGAAGGCAAGGCCCCACCCGGTTAGCGGCCGCCGTGGTTCCTGGGCGAGACCCTGTCCTTCCGCCCGGTTTACCTGCAGCGCGATGATGCCGAAGAGCCCGAAGCAGGCGTGCTGCACGAAGTTCCTGCTCAACACCAGGATGCAGCCCGCTGGAAGGAGAAGGCGCGGGTCAGGGGCTGGCTGCCTCACCTGGCCTCAGGTGCAGCAGCAGCCCCAACACCTGCCACAGGCAAAAATCCAGGCGTGGGAGGGGCAAGGGCAGGCGGGAAGCGCAAGGCCCGGCCCTGCATGTACAGGGCTGAGGCTGCCACCAGGAGCAGAAGCGAGGCCCGAGGCCGACGTGAGCTGCGCGAGGCCTCGTCTCTCCCGTCTCCTCCCCCGATTTACCCGTCCAGACACCAGGGACGCTCACTGCCGGCTCCTCGCTGCCCCAGCTCACCTGCATCTGCTCTGGGAACGCAGACACGGGGCTGCCCCTTCCTTCAGGAAGCCCCAGCATCCCCGGGGCTGACACCTGCTGTCAGCGAGGGAGCCACTTACTCAGCTGTCCGAGCAGGTTGAGGAGCACGAAGGTGGAGGCCACCAGGTAGCCACAGCCCCAGGTGCTGTCGATGTAGTCCCGCTGCTCGCCCCACTGGAACCACATGCGCACGCCGTCCTCCAGGAAGGTGCTGATCAGGCAGAGGCGCGCCACGTGCGGGAGGTACTGCTTGGTGACTCGGAGGAACTGTCGGGCCACAGACATCCCGGTGAGGGGCTGCGGCAGGGCTCTCGGCCCCAGCCAGACGCTTCTCGGGCGCCATGCGTGTGGCTCTCAGCACCTGCTCCCAGCATGTCGTGTGGGCGCACGAGAACCTGCACAATTTCCCGGCAGCCTAGACCCCGCCAGGTGGCAGTGTGACACTCTGCTATGACCTCTATCATCTCAGCAGACACGTGCAGTGGCACCTACGATGTCCCACAAGAACTGCCCCAAGACACGGCCTCTAATCTCAGGCAAGGGCATCAGCCAGCCAGGGTCGCGCGGGGAGAGGGGCTCGCCCAGATCGGTGCCGACGCCACCAGCCACCCTGGCGGTGCTCAGAGCCCCTCCAGCCAGAAGAGAGCTGAGCGTGCTCTTGAGACGAGAGTCCGCATAGGTTCCGGCCAGGGTCCCAGGCCTGGAGGGCCTCGCTGTGGGCCAGCAGGAAGCTCACGCACGCACACCCACCCAGCCTCTCCCCGCAGCACTGGGAGGGAAGGCCCGGCTCTGGCCCACGGTGTGCAGTCAGGACCACAGTGCACCTCCCAGCCTTACCTCCCGAGAGCTCAAGGTCGGGCCTGGGCACGTGTGTGCGCACAATTGTGAATAAACCCTGAACCTGTGGGTCGTTAGGCCAAAGCACATTGCAAACACACTAACAAATGGGATGGCCCGCTGGTCCAACAGCAAGGAGACTCAAGTGTGTCAGATCACTGGCCCATGCAGAGACTAATTTATAACTTCCCGCTCCATGCTAGCCATGCCATTTATTCTTATCTTTTTAAAACTTTTAATATATATATTTTTTCTAAATTGATTTCAGAGAGGAAGGGAGAGGAAGAGATGGAAACATCAGTGATGAAACAGAATCACTGATCGGCTGCCTCCTGAACGCCCCCTACTGAGGATGGAGCCCACAACAGCGGGCATGTGCCCTTGACCAGAATCGAACCCGGGACCCTTCAGTCCGCAGGCCGATGCTCTGTCCATAGCCACACCGGCCAGGGCGCCATGCCATTTATGATGGCTGATTGGGAGACCAGCACGCGTGGAAACTGAGGTACAAACGTCACCAGGTGTTCCAGTGCACATTCTCTTACCGACGCGAGAGGCTGAGATAGGAAGGGACGGAACTGCTAGGGCGCCGATAACACAGCAGGAACCCGGGGAGACAGGGGCCCACCCACAGCAGTGATGTGTCAGCAAGCGAGAGTCTAAAGGGCATCCCTGAGCCTGGCCTCACGGTCCATCAGATTAATGCCACAGCCCCTCTGAGGGCTAACTAAACCCATTGTGGGACTAAACGAAGGTACATCCGTGAGCATGTCTTAATTTTGGCATTTTGGAAAGTTGCTTCATAGGCTAGAAAGTGCTAAAGCTTCTGTCGCAGCTAATGGCCTCTGGATGTTTAGTTTTGTTCATCAGCTTCGGCTCGTGAGCACAGAAAAGCCTACTCACCTGGGGGGGGAGAAGACTCGTGTCCCTTCTCTCCCACCTACTGAGCTTGAGCCCCAAGCTGTCAATTCCACGCACGTCTGCTCAGCCTTTCACCCCACTGAGGTGGTGGCAGAGGTCACAGGGATGGACAGACAGCCTAGCAGGCGTGGGACATGACCACGGGCTGAGGCCGAGGCCCGGGCCTCCTCCTGGCTCCACTACCCACCAGCTGGTGCACTGTGTGACCAGGGACAAACCGAGTTCCTTTGGGGGGTGCGGTTCTGTGCTACCCTTCTACAAAGTGGGGGCAGCTGGACTAAAGGTCGCCAAGGTCCGCTCCGACTTTACTAAGCAGGAGAGGAGAAGAGCCTGCTAAAGTAAAGAGGCCCCAAGTTCTCCTACGTAAATGTTGAGGTGCATGTAGAGAACACAAGGTGCAGGTACACTTGGTGTAAACACACACACCGCATCAGATCAGGGCGTTCGGGGAACGCTGACGCTATACGCCCTCCCATTTCTGCCTCAGACCCACATGCTCTTGAAATGCCCGGCAACGGTGCAGTCACCCCAGCCCCGAGGAGACGGATCTCCTGGGCTCTGCGGGGAACCCTGGCAACGGCACGGCCTCCCCTGATGCTCAGCCTGAGAGAAGCCCGGCGGGGCCGACTCAGGGACTGGAGCCTGGTGGGACCCCCAGGCTGGGAAGCGACCCCGAAAGGCAGCACAGGGACCAACATCGGCGGTGCTGACTCGCCTCTCCATTGGGCTGTGGTCTGAGCCCCGTCCCACACGGGCGGGCACCGCAGCCCACGAGGCGGACGGAGGCAGTGAGTCTGCACTCTTAATTTGAGTGTCTGGGTCAGAGGATTAAAGAGCAGAGAGAACCTTCCCTCCAGACAGGTAATCACTCCTCCCCCCGCACAGACACCGCCGAGACGGCGTCTCCTTGCGCTGGGCAGGCGCAGCCCCACAGGTGTTCGCGCGCGGAGCGAGGCTGCTACCTGACTTCCCAAGTGAAGCGGGCCCGGGTGAAGGGACCCCGTGTTACAGGCCCGGCTGACTCGGAGCCCGGCAAACGGCGGCCTCTATGACACCTGCTTGGACTGGGCACGAAGGAAAAACCGTTTCATAACGGAGACCAGACCCATTTTCATCTTATTTCCTACATGTGTTTTGGTCACCAGGGTTCAGACGTGGCCACGGAGCCCACACCATGCTGGCCTGGACAGTCCCAAGTCAGTGCCCCCGGGAGCAGAGCAGAGCGGGCGCCAAGCATTGGGCAGCACCGAGGCCGGGCTGTCGGGCCTGAGGGCCAGGGGCTGCTCTCGGGAGGGAGTCGGACGCTGCTGGAGGCAGACGGCGGGGAGAGCCTGCGGAGGGGCAGTCAGTTACAGGATCCCGGACCCTCACAACCGCCCGCCTTACTGGCTCTCACCTACGTGTCCCTGAAAATGAGCCAGCGGCAGAGACTTTCCTCCGCTGAGCCAGGCGGGGCGGGAGTTCAGGGACCCCCACGTGCCTGCCCACCGTGACCCCCAACTCCCAGCCAGCCTAGTCTCCCGAGTGCTGCTCCCAGGCTGCGTGCCACACCCGAGGGACAGGAAGGTGTCACTGGCCCTCAGCTGGAGACGGGCTGGCTTTCTCTACTCAGCATCCAGGTGTGACAGAGCCTGCCTGACCCTAGAAGAGCAGCCACAGGGAAGCCTCACTAGCCAGTCTCCCCATGTCCCCCCGTCGCTCCCTAAGAAGCGCGGTGGCTCCCTTAGCCTCTGAAGACAGGTGAGCAGGGCAGAGCGCTCCCTCTGTCCTCCCCCCCTCCTGGTGGCCCAGGCACGGAGCCCGGGCAGGAGGAGAATGCTCAGAACCCACACCCACGGGCTCCGAGCAGTTCACACCGGCTGTGCCAGATCAGTGTCCTCAAGACCACGCTCGCTACCCAACGCCTGACCAGAGGCCAAGAGGGCTCCTAGGTGACAGCTCCCCCTCGGCTGTCACGCCGGAGGACAGGTAAGGCCAGGCCACACTGGAGCACAGGCCCGGGGACGAGCCAGCAGCAGGCTCACCGAGTGCCGCCGCTCCGCTACGGTCCGCGCGCTCCCGTGGCGCTCTGCGCTGGCAGCGAGGACGGGGAGCAGGACGGAATCTGGATGCTGAGCTCACGAGGCTCCCAGTGCCCAGCCCCAGCGCAGAGAGCTCGCTCAGCACTCCCCCAGGCCTGGCCCCGGGAGCAGGAGGACACTGTCCCTGCTGCCCAGGGCAAGGAGCCCGATGCCAGCGGAACCAACCAGCCGGCGCACCGTGCTCACCGCTGCAGACCCGAAGGGGAGGGCACCGTACTGCCGAGCGGCAAGGAGCCCAGACCTGGGGACCGAGACCCGGACTCAACCTTCAGCCACGTGTGCCGTGCAAGACCACAGCACGCCGTCTCCACGTGGAAGTGGAGGCACCACGGCCAACCTCACCCGGTCTGGAGGGTGACGAGGCGATGTGCACGGAGGACCTGGCCCGCGCCGGCGCAGTTCAAGGGTGGGCATTACCAGAGGACACACGGGCCTCTGGGGTCCCACGCTCGGCAGCCCTGCCTTCCGGTCACATCCTGTCACCTCCTGCTTGCGTCTGCTTTCTGAGGACAAGGCTAGGGAAACAGGTGTGTCCCACTATCTGATCAGTGGCTGCGTGATCTCCCTGTTCCCTGCAGACTCGGCCGCTTTCATTTTTAAGGCCTGATTCCGCCCCGTTGGCAGCGCTACTTTACTGCGTGGATGAATGTTAACCCGCAGCTCAGCCAGATCTGCATCGGAAGCCGTGACTTTGCTCTGCACCCTGCTCTCCACCCACGTCCGCCCGTGCCCCGCCTGCCGTGGCAGGAGAGGCTCCTGACTTTGGTTTTGAAGAGCACAGGCCCTCTTCCCCCCCTGCCATCGGCACCCGTGCCATCGCCACTGCGGCCCAGCGCCCAGCCTGGTAAACTGACAGCAGGCGGCCACGCTGCGGGACAGGGCCCGGGCCCACTTGGGTTTGGGCAGCCGGCCTCATCCCTGCGCTGTGCCAGGCCGCGCCTTCCTTCCCACAGGAACTCGAGGCCGCCCGGCCGGGCCTGACCCGACCCCCTCCGGGCCTTCCTGGGTCCCAGGTCCCGCCTAACGAGATGCGGGGAAGGAGGGGGTGGAGGAGACTGGCTTTCCTCAGCGGGAGAGCTGACCCTTTGGGTTGGCAGCGTTGGCAGCGTTGGCAGCGGTGCCACCGAGACGTTTTATCTCGACTGGATGGTGAAACTCACTTGCAAAACCAGGGCCTCCCCGCTGAAGAGCCCGCGTGCTGCTCCGTCCCCTCGCGAGTGAAACGGTCCCGGTTCCCCATGGCCCCGGTCCCCACGGCGTTCGCCTGACCCCTTCCCGCGAGGGGCCGTGTTTAAGTTGTGTTTAAGTTGTGTCAGCGCACAAACGCCACCTTGGGAAAAACTCCTCCTCTGTGTTGACAGACGCCCCCCCGCATTGGTCTTAAATGCTCGGTCACAGGAGCAGGGGCGACCCAATTCCGAGGCCACACTAGAGGGTGCCACCCGCCCTGGGGCAACGGGAAGCCCTTCGCGCGGATCACAAAACACTCGCTCGTTTGTTTTGTTTTGTTCTGAAATCCAAGCTCGAGCCTTCCAGGACCCCCCCACCCCCCAGCACCATGGCAGGTGAAGCCTCAGCCTCGCTACTGAACCGCGAACCCCGCACCCCGAACGGGCAGGTGAGCCAGGGCCAGGCGGCAGCGGCCCGATCCGCCCGCGGGAGAGGCTGCCAGCCCCAGTGACGGGCACACGGCCCACCGCGCGCCGTCCCTCCGCTTCCTGCCAGGCAGATCGGCCGGCTGTGCGCCGTGGGCAGCCCTGGCGGTGCCCTCCTCCCAGGTGTGCGCTCAGAGACGCCCATTCCACCCGGCGGGGCAGAGTCCAGGGAGGGAGACCAGGGTCAAAGGGACCCCAGGGCGGCCACACGTCCGGGAGATAAAGGGAAAGGCTGCGCTTTCTGGGGTTGGGGTGCACACCAGGGCGCCCCCTTTCCTCCGGGAGGACCCCCACTCCTCCAGGCTGACCAGCCCCCGTCCACGATCCCAGCTGCCACCCCGCCCCCTACGGGCGCCCCGGGAAGGTTTCTCTTTTATTAGTGTAGATATAAAGTGGTGATAACGCTACTTGGTGGCATAGTTGATTAAAAATCCTCTGTTACCAAACAAAACAAA
>NW_006300164.1:3329447-3336945 GCF_000327345.1 Myotis davidii | reverse complement strand
GGGGACAGAGCTCAAAGTGCTCAAAAAGGTCTTTCTAAACACACTGGCACCACCATCCTATCTGAACATTAGCAATTATGAAAGGCTCCCAGCCCCATGTCCCTTTGTCCTCATGTCCCCAGGTCTTTGTGGAGTGCCCCAGTGTGGTCCCTTCAGAATTCTCCAGATGATCAGAGATGGTGTGGACACACAACCGTGCCTGGGAGCTGGCAAGCCTCCTTTCATCTTATTACAATGATACCCTTTCTGCTAAAATTGAAACTCGCAGTTGTGCCGCCCAGCGCACTCGAGGCTCCACCCACCACTCTCGTAGGCCCCGCCCACGCAGCGCACGGCCCCGCCCATCGCGTATCCAACCGGGCGGCCCCTCCAGGCCCCGCCCATCGCGCTTAAGGCTCCACCCACCACAAGATTTAAAGCGGCCAGGCCCTGGGGGCCTGCTCGCCAGAGGGACGCTACGGGTACCGTTAGGGCCCGGAGGGTCACGTGGTCAAGCAGACACACCCGGGGCTGAGGGTCGTTCCCAGGGTGGGGGCTGGGGTGCGCACCAAGACGCGGTCCCGACTGAGCATGCTCAGTCGAGGGTCTGCCCTCCGGCGCCGGCCAGGGGTGCACCCCCAGCGCCCAACGGAGGGAGGAGGCGGACAGGAGTCGTTATGGAAAATTACAAGGTGCCGAGTTGTCCCCTGGCGGGGAGGCTGGGGCGACGAGGGGCCCACGGTGTGGGACAAGCCCTGGACCTGGACCACCACCCCCGACCCCTACTGGTGTAACGGTCTAACCCCGGTGGAGGCTGCAAGGGAGGTCCCACCCCGGGAGGCAGTGTCTGCCTCTAGCTCATAGGCAGTGGTTCTCAACCTCCCGGATGCCGCGACCCTTTCATACAGTTCCTCGTGTTGTGGTGACCCCCAACCATAACATTATTTTCGTGGCTACTTCATCACTGTGATTTTGCTAGTTATGAATCATCATGTAAATATCTGATATGCAGGATGTATTTTCATTGTGACAAATTGAACATAATTAAAGCATCGTGATCAATCACAAAAACAATATGTAATTATATATGTGTTTTCCGATGGTCTTAGGCAACCCCTGTGAAAGGGTTGTTCGACCCCCAAAGGGGTCGCGACCCACAGGTTGAGAACCACTATCATAGGGGGCCTCCAAAGGTAACCTCCGGGAGCATGCCCTTTGCCTCTGGGCCTCAGTTTACCGCTGTCTAAAATGAAGGCTGGAACTAAGGACTGCAGCCGTGACTGCGCCTTCCGAGTGGAAGAAACGCCGGCCTTCTCACCCCTGTGGGGGTCCACGCTCAGGCCCATGGAGACAGGACCCCCTCCAACCAGAGTTCGTGATCAGGAGCCCCCAAGCCCCTAAAACCTCGTCAGTAGGCCCAGTAGGGGACTGGGGCCTTCTCCAGGGCCTGAGCAAAGGTGTAGCACCTGGAAAACTCACAAAGGGGGAGCTGCGGGATGCAGACGAATGAGTGTTTTAAACCAGTGGTTCTCAACCTTGGCTGCACACTAGAATCACCTGGGAATCTTTTTAAAATCCTGGTTTCTGGGCCCCATCCTCCGGAAATTCTGTTTCTTTGTTACTAATGCTGTGGCCCCACCCCATAACAAAGAGACAGAATTTCCGGAGGATGAGGCCCAGAAATCAGGGTTTTAAAAAGATTCCCAGGTGATTCTAATGTGCAGCCCAGGTTGAGAACCACTGGTTTAAATGCTTCTCCGCATGGTATGTCAACTTTACGAAACGTCAGGTTTGGTCTTGGCAAAAACGTCATTAACCTGACAATAATTTGTAAGTTAGATTTCTCTCACGGGAGGGGGGGGGGGGGGGAGTCAGCCAGTGGTGAAGCAGAGGGTTTCAGGGACCGGAGACTTTAAAAAAGCAAAGTTTTTCAGGTGCAAATTAGAATAGCGCCTTGATCTGGGACGCGGTGCGTCTTTCCACTTAATTTGCCGCCTGAGAGGACCTCAGCACGGGCGACACTGCAGCAGCACGAACTGCTCAGGACACTGTCCCTGTTGTTCCCTGCGCGGCACTCAGACCACGCACAGGGCTGCGTCACAGAATCCCACAACTTTTCCGGACCCCGAAAGTCCCTGGACCCAGGGTTCCACCCCCCACCTCTCTCCTCTGCATCCTGCCCCCCTTCCTCCATCCTCGGGCAGATGTGATTCCCTCAGCCAGCCTCACCCCATAACCCCCAAGCATGGCACGGCGGCCATCTCTCCGCAGGTCTGGCTCAATGCACAGACTCTGGGGTCAGACCCTGGAGTTCCAGTCTAACCCAGGGCACCCCCGCTATTAGTGCTGTGGCCTCGGGCAAGACCCTCGCTCCCTTGTGCCTCAGTTTCCTCCGTGTGAACGTGGAGATGGAAATAGTGGTGACCACAGGTAAAGCATTCAGCACAGTGCCAGGCGCAGGCACGGCCGTGACCACGACGGCACCAGTTGCTTTATTGTTTGGATGCCCAGTTTGGAGTCGGGTGCTGGGAGTGGGGATCACAGGGGCCTGGAGAGAGTGAACAGTCCCCGTTCTGGCTCCTGGGTGCCCGCTGATCCTCGCTGCAAGTTGGAGAAGAGGCAGAGGGTGGTAGAACGGGCTCCAGAATCAGCCCCAAAGAGATGGGGAGATGGGCTTGGGTTCCTGTATCTGCAGAGCAGGCGGGCGTGCCTGGAGGGCGGCTGGGAGGCGGAGGCCGCTGGGGGGGTTGGGGCTGGGCGCACTGTGGGAAGTGGAAAGCTGCGTGCGTTTCCTGAAAGCGCCTCTCCTTTTCGCTGGCAGATTTTGGATGAGCTGAATCCTGGGGCCTTGGGGGTGAACCTAGTGGTGAGGGAGAAAGAAACCAAAGTCAAGTTCGTGATAAAGCAGGTAAGAGGCCACGCCCCTGGCGGGGGGGAGGGGCAAACATCCGCTCATCACCCCCATGTTAGAGAAAGCTTCCTGATGCCACAGCTGGGCTCCTCTCGCCTGCAGGCGCCAGCAGATCCGGTCAGGGGTAGACGGATGTGGGGTGGCCCAGGCACCTCGAGCTTCCCCACACCTGTGACGCTCACCTTGATGGAGAAGAAATGTCATTTTTCCTCCGACAACAACCACAATCTTACCTACCACTTACTCAGTGAGGCATCATCTCATTTAATCTCCCGCCGACTCAGCAAAGCAGGAGCCAGGAGCGGGGCTCCGGGAGGCTGTAGGCTAGCCTGCTCACATAGCGCCCAGCAGCTCCAAGGCGGGCCCAGGGCAGGCGCACTCACTGGGGGCCACCAGTTTCACCAACAGGGAGCCAGGTGGGGGGCAGGGACTTGCCCAGCCTCACACAGGGCTGAGGGCAGGGCACCAGGCCCTTCCTCCACCTGTTCCCCAGGCTGGCATGGCAGGGCGGATGCAGACCCGAGGGGGCAGCCCTGTGGGTGTCCAAGCCACATTGTCCAAATGAACCAGGGTCCAGGGGAGAGAGCTGGCACCCCTTGGTAGTCCTGGGTGACGGCCGGCCCGGATACCCTGGGATCGGGACTGTCCCTGCGGGTGGAGAGCCCTCTGCTCTGCCAGGCCTCCCGCCTGTGGGCAGCACAGCAGCCGCCACTACCTGGGACGACCTGCCTTCTGGGCAATCAAGGAACTTTTAAAAAAATCAGTCTTTCTAAAAAAAAAAGGGCCCTAGCCCGTTTTGCTCAGTGGTTAGAATGTTGGACCATGGACTGAAGGGTCATGGGTTCAGTTCTGGTCAAGGGCATGTACCTCAATTGCAGGCTCAGTCCCGGCGGGTGGAGCACGTGCGGGAGGTAACCAGTCAATGTGTCTCTCTCACGTCGATGTTTCTCTCTCTCTCTCGCTCTCTCCCTCCCCTGCCCTGGTGCTGCGCTGTGACTGACCCGCCGCTCCCCTCCTGTGCCGAAGCACTTAGCTGTGCGCTCCGTGTAATCAACTCTGAGAAACAACCTGTGGTTCCGTTTCTGGAGGGTCCGTGGTTCCCTTGGGATAAATGCCTCGGGGTGGGATTTCTAGGACAAAAGATGTGACACTTTTAAGGCTTTCTGCCTGGTGGCCGAACTGACCGTGCCCAGCCCTGGAACAGGAGGGGGACAGGCAGGCGCGCCGGGCCGGGCAGCCGGGTCTGCACCGGCGCTGGGAGGAACCCTCTAACTGCATCTTCGTCTATGATCACCGGTCACAGAGATCTTCACCTTTTTGTTTGTTTGTTCTTAGTGCCTTATCGGTTGGTTTTACATTTATGAACTTGTTATTTTTTTTAATCTTTCTTGCTGACAGTATTACGTAGGGCCCCCTACAGAGGTCTTCCTTTGTATGTCTTGTGAGCGGACACACACCCCCTGGGCGAGGATCTGGTGGCAGACGAGATGGTTGCACCTGCCTGCCGTCTTTGCCATTTTTTGTGTTCACCCGGCCCCGCTGCAGTGATGAGGACGGTCTCCCCAGTTTGGATGAGGAATGACCTAGTAGGGCTGAGACTCTGCCAGTGGAGCAGAGCTGTGTGGCTCGGGCCAACACTTTATTTTCTTTTCTGCTGTCAAGATGGTTTGACGGGGACCCTCTAATGGCAGCTTAGGGGGGTGCTGCCTGCGCTCACCCTGCAGAAGGAGCCAGTAGCTTGCCTTTGTTCCAAGCATTTTTGGATCCCTGCCTTAGGAGCATCTCCAGGCGCCATATGGTGCCATATGGTGGGGCCTGAATCGCAGGCGCCTAGCACACCTGGTCAATTGATGGTAATGGTGGTAGTGGTGGTGGTGATGGTGGTGGTGATGATGATGGTGGTGGTGGTGGTGGTGAAGGTGGTGGTGGTGGTGGTATGTTGTGGCATGAGGCTCAGGTCATTAAGATTGAGGACCCTGATTTTCTGTGATGTTTCTTTGCCTGATGATCTCTGTCTAATCCCAGGATGGTGCTGGTGGTGATTATGTTGATGGTGATGGGGATGACGGTGATGATAGTGATGATGGTGGCGGTTATAATGGTAGTGGTCATGGTGATGTGGTGGTGGTGGTGGTTATAATGATAGTGATGTTGATGGTGGTGGTGATAATTATGGTGATGGGGATGATGGGATGATGGTGGTGGTGGTGGTGGTGATGGTGATGGCTTGCCACATGTTTACTGAGCTAGTCCTCTTATGCCTCTGCAGGTGGAATGCATTGATGATCATCATGCCAATGAGGCCCTGGATGAGGTAACTCTCTGGGTGGCGCCCCCTGGAGGACGTGGTGCAAACACCCTGTTCTGTGCCTCCTGTGGGGCCCTGGGTGGGGCGGGAGGATCAGTCCAGTTTTTGCCTCGTGCTGTGAAGCCAGAGCCCCCCCTCCCGCCCCCCATGGCGGGAGTCTGTCGCCAAGCACTCGTTTTTAAATCCAGGTGCAGACAAGATGGGCAGGGACGGGTCCAGGCATTCTGACAGGCAAAGAAAGCCGCCGGAAGCCCCCACACCCTCACAGCTTTCCACGTTCCCTCCCCTTCCGTGCCCCCCTGGGCGACCTGCTTTCACACCCAACCTTCCACGCGAGCCGTGCTCTCCTGGTGCTCAGTCGCTAAGGTAGCCATGTCTGCCGCCTGGTTGTCTTCCTTCTCAGAGCACTGCCAGCTGCGGACGGGGGCATGGGACCAGGAGGTGAGGTGGTGTGAGCACATCCGTGACCCCTCCCCGGGCCTCACGACCTTCTCCAGCCACCCCTGCCTGTGCTCTGCCCTCCACGCCCGGCCCTGTGCCTGCACCAGGTCACTCGGCCTTCATGTTCCCCGGGAGGCAGATGCCACTGTTACCGCCATTTTCAGGCGAAGCTAGGCAGCTCAGAGAGGTTGAGGCACTGCACCTCCGTCACACAGCACAGCCACCGGACCGTGTGGCTCCCGCCACCAACCAGCCACACGCTCTCCTGGTGCCCCGCCCTGCCCGGAGCTGGGGGCTTGCGTGTTTGCTGGGATATGGGACTGGGGAGCACAGATCGAGACCCAGGGCCCTGACCGGCTCCGCTCTGCTCTCTGCCGCAGCTGATGCCGCTGCTCAAGCTCCGGCACGCCCACATCTCCGTCTACCATGAGCTGTTCATCATCTGGAACGGCCAGGTGGGTCCACGGCGGCAGGACCGGGAACCCCGGCGTGTCCTGGCAGCGACTCCCCACGTGGCCACCCTGGGGCTCGCTGGCATCGTCTCAGGGGAGCCCCACAGGGAGGGGTCAGCCCCGCTCACAGAAGAAGCAGAGGCTGAAGCAGGTGCCCCCCAGTGTCCTGCCTAGGCCGTCACCCCGCAGGGCGGTGAGGCCGGTGCTGAGCTCATCCGGCGGCCCCAGGCTGAAGCCTGCGCCCCAAGGGGCAGTCTTGACTGTCACAGAGGAGCAGTAGGTGCCAGGGGCCAGTCCCTGCTCCCCCTCGCGCGGCGCCAGGCTGCACAGTGACCTCGGCCCGAGAAGGTCTGCAGGGCGGTGCTGTGCGCACTTCCCGGGCTCAGAGGCTGAGAGCGGCTGAGTGGGCACCAGTCGGTCGGGCAGCCCCGAGCCTGCGCCTCACCCTGTGGGCTGTGTGACCGGCTGCCAGGCCCCCCGCTGAGTCACCCCAGTCACCTCTCCACTGAGGGTCCCCATCTGGGGCTGCCAGCCAAGGGTGTGAGCAGGAGTGGAGGGCCCTCCTCACACCGGGCCCCGAGGAAAACCTGGGGAGAGGTCCTCACCCCCAAATATTTTCTGAGCACCCCTAATGCACTTAAGGAGACACAGGAAAGCCAGAGGACCGTTAACTGCGGGAGGGAAAGCTCCGTGGAGGAGGAGGTGGGTGTGAGCTGAGCCTGTGACGGGGCGTCCGCGTGTGCGGCGGCAGGAGGCCCGGGCGGCCTTCGGAAAAGTCCAAGCGTAGAGGGAGCCGAGGGCGGGGTGAGGCTGGAGGTGCAGCCGGAGCTGCTCATGGGGCCGCCTCCCTGCCCCCAGGAGGTGGTACCCTCACAGTCCCCGCGATGACGCCCCGTGCAGGGCGCCCGGCTTGCCTGGGCTTGAGTCAGAGCTGCGGCACCTGCCTGAGGGACCTCGTGTCCCCGCAGACCTCCTCTCTGTTCCTCTGCCTGGTGATGGACTACAGCAAGGGAAGCTTCCAGAAGGTCATTGAGAAGGCGAGGGAGAAAAGGGCCGCCATTGACTCGGAGGTAGGACAGACTGGGACGCCGGCCTGGGGCCCACCGGCCCCCGTGACGTCGCAGCCCCACGGCTACGGGCACAGGGGAGTCAGGGCCGCCGGGGTCGGGCATCCCTTTTATTTCACGTTTTGTGTTGGCCGTCCTGGCTCTTACGTTCACGCGTGGAGGTGGGTGCCCGCTGCCGGGTGCACAGGTCAGCGCTCAGCTGGGTGTGTTCACAAGGTGCACACGGCTGCCCAGCTCAGGCGCAGGTGACGCCGGGAACTGCAGAAGGTCCCGGTCGGTCAGGAGCCGTGGCCCACCCAGTGCCCAGCCCGGCGGTCCCTGCACGTGGGCGCAGGCGGCG
>NW_006300164.1:3328695-3329211 GCF_000327345.1 Myotis davidii | reverse complement strand
GGGCGTGGAGTCGTGGCGGTGGGAGCAGGTGTGTGTAGCCTCAGCTCACACCCCGTTACTGCGAGCAGGAGCTCCACAGCCTGGCCAGGCTGCAGTGTGCCCGCCCTTTTTTCTTTATTTCTTAAAATAATCTTATTTATTATTATTATTTTAAATATAATTTTATTGATCTCAGAGAGGGGGGGAGGGAGAGAGAGAGAAACATCAGTGATGAGAGAATCATGGGCCGGCTGCCTCCTGCACGCCCCACACTGGGGGTCCAGCCTGTACCCTGGCACGTGCCCTGACCGGGACTCAAAACGTGACCTCCGGGTTCGTAGGTTGGCGCTCAGCCCCTGAGCTGGCCGTGGAGAGTGACACTGCGTTCCGTGGTGACGGGGACCTGCGGTGAGCTTTCGGGGCCCGGGAACCTGCTGTGTCCGTGCAGCTGTGGGCGCGGCTAGTCCCTGAGTCGTCGGTCTTTTCCTGTGCTGAGCGCCTTCCAGACTCCCAGGCTCCTCCCGCCCGACGCGCCGG
>NW_006300164.1:3327811-3328600 GCF_000327345.1 Myotis davidii | reverse complement strand
CTGTCCCCGGGCTGGTCCCCCAGGTGGCCCTGAGCACCCCTCTGTTCGGTGGGCCTCCCCAAGGTCTCCTTGCTGAGTGCTCGGGGGGGCGCGGCCCTCCTCGTCCCCCCATGGCCTCAGAGGGCAGCTCGGAGGGTCCCAGACCTTCTGAGAGGCGGACCCTGCGAAGCACCACGTCCTCTGAAACCCAGCAAGGAGAGCGCTCCGCTCTAACTGGGGGACAAGGCGGGAGGGTGGAGGGGGCGCGGGAGGGAGCCCCGGTCCGCTCAGCCTCTCTGACACCCGGGGGGACGGGAACCCCTGCTTCCTAGGAACACGATTTGAAAGCCACTGCCGTGGCAACTAGCTGGATCTTGTTTCTGACACAAAATGCTTCCAGAACATTCTGTCAGGGCTCTTTTCATTCACAGGCCCTGTAGACTTTGCCCTCTCTGTCGCCCACAGGGGTGGGTGTGGGGCCCACAGGGTCTCCGTGGAGACAGGAGCGCGGGGTCCGGGCACCAGGGTGTCGCCCTGGCTCGTGTGGTTTTATGGTCTCGGGAGCCTGAGGCGGAGCCTTTTGCACGGGCTCTGGGCTTGGCGGGCTTCAGTCCTGTCTCAGGACACGAGAGACAGGGTGCCGCGGTCCTGCAGGCCGCTCTGAGCCGTCACCGACCCCCCAACAGCTGCCGGGGCCCCACAGGGACCTGGGCCCCTCCAGTCCCGCCTCTCTCTCTCTCTCCCCAGTGGCTGCAGAACGTGCTGGGCCAGGTGCTGCACGCCCTGGAGTACCTGCACCAGCGGGACATC
>NW_006300164.1:3325214-3327062 GCF_000327345.1 Myotis davidii | reverse complement strand
CTCGGGCTCCGCATCCCTGGTCCAGGCTCCGGGATCCGCGGCCGGAGGGGCCGGGAGCGGCTCCGGGCCGATCGTATGTCCGGGGGGAGCGGCCGGCACGTGGCTGCGTGTGCGAGGCCGTGCCCACGGCTCAGCGTGGGAAACTCCCAAGCAGAGGCGGCGCTCAGACGTGGACAGAGCCACCGGATCCGGTGGTTTCCACCTGTGGTTGGCTTGTTTTTTTGTGTGTTTTTGTTTTTTCCAATTTAAAACAACCGGTTGTATTTGTTTACAGAAGACAGTATTAAAGAGTGGGCTGCCAGGGGGGCATGTATTGAAGAGAGGGGTGTGGGCTGCTCTGCAGACCTGGGTGGGGCAGGAAGTAAGGTTCAGGGTGCACGCTGGCCCCGCGGGCGGGTGCAAAGATGTGCCCCTTGGTTTCAGGAACCTCAAGCCCTCCAACATTGCCCTGGTGGGCACCAACCACTGCAAACTGCAGGACCTGAGCTGCAACGCCCTGATGACCCACAAAGCCAAGTGGAACATCCGGGCAGAGGAAGGTGGCCGGGGTCCCCAGCAGGGACCGCGGTGGCGGGGAGCAGTGGGGGAGGGGCAATTCACGGGAAGCTCATTGCTCCCAGAGTCCAGAGGGCAGTGGCCACTCTGGGTGCTGGAACAAGGCAACATCAAACCTGTCCCTGCTCAGGAGGTCCCCACAGACTCCTCCTAGGCTAAGGAGACTGAACAGCCCTGCCTGGGTTGTAACTGAGCAGGCATTCCTCCACGGGGGAGGCATGCAGGCCCCAAAGACACCCAGAAAATATTAACCTTCATGGAGGGAGACGAAAGGAAACTCAGGTAGAGGTGGAAGCCTGGTGCGGGCCAGGCACTGGCTAGTGATGGGTCACTTTGCTAAGTCCTAGTGGAACCCAGGAGGTGGGGGAGGTGGGGAGTAGGCGACATGAGCTCTCCTTTGAGAAGTCAACGGGGCAAGGGACCGGGCTTCTAGCCTCTAACAGCTGTCAGGGCCGGAGGGAACACCACAGGGGAGAACTCCAGAGTTCTGGGGTGTCCAGTAGTGCTGCACTGGCCTCCTGTCCTGAGTGCACAGGGGATGGATGGATGGATGGATGGACAGGTGAATTGATGGATGGCTAGATAGGTGGGTAGTGGACAGGTGGGTGAATGGACGGGTTGGTGGATGGATGAAAAAAACAGGTGAATAGATGGATAGAAGAATGGATAGGTGGATAGATAGACAAGTAGGTAGATGGACAGGTGAACAGATGAATGGATGGGTAGATAGATGGATGGACAGGTGAACAGATGAATAGATGGGTGGATGGATGGATGGGTAGATGGACAGGTGAATAGATGGGTAGATGGATGAATGGATGGGTGGGTGGGTAGGCGGACAGGTGAATAGATGACTGGATGGATGGATGGGTGGGTGGGTAGATGGACAGGTGAATGGATGGGTGGGTGGGTGGATGGCTGGCTGGGTGGGTGGGTAGATGGACAGGTGGATGGATAGATGGATGAATGGATGGGTGGGTGGGTAGAATGGACAGGTGAATGGATGTGTGGATGGATGAATGGATGGATCTTCTGGAGGTAGACGGTGGACTCCTTGGAGTCCACCCTCTGCTGTTTGGCTGGGGGATGGAGGTGCAGAGAGGGAGAGACTGGCTGAGGACCCTGCTCAGTTGGCTCCTTGTCGGGGTTCAGGTGTAGAAACAAGGGGGACAACTGGAACTGTGCCTCCAGGTCCTGATGTTTAAAGGGACAAGATGTTTAAAGAGGGTGCAGATTTCAACCTTCTCCGGACCACTGCAGCCACCGTGGGCCAGCCTGTGGGCCTGCCTGTGG
>NW_006300164.1:3323113-3325049 GCF_000327345.1 Myotis davidii | reverse complement strand
GCCTGGAGGGCACCCGCCTGTGGGCACCCGCCTGGAGGGCACCCGCCTGTGGGCACCCGCCTGGAGGGCACCCGCCTGTGGGCACCCGCCTGTGGGCACCCGCCTGGAGGGCAGGCCCCGACAGATAGCCGTCCCTCCTCAGAGCAGGGGCTGACGGTGTTGCTTCCCCAGCGCGCACAGGCTCACGCACCCCTCCCGCCCGCAGACCCCTTTCAGAAGTCCTGGATGGCCCCCGAGGCCCTCGGCTTCTCCTTCAGCCCGAAAGCCGACATCTGGTCCTTGGGCTGCATCATTCTCGACATGGTCAGCTGCTCCTTCATGGAGGTGAGCCGCCTCCAGCGCCTTCCCGGCCACCACAACCCCACGCCCCACGGCAGGCGGGTGGAGTGGGCCCTGCGTGCCTCCCCCGCAAGGGCCGCCCTCCTCCTCAGCCTCCTCCGGCCCCAGCCAGTGGGCCCCACCCCTGCACTCAGCACCCACTCCAGCCTGCGCCTCCCTGCGGCCCCCAGATGTTCTCGCTGTCCGTCCTTTCCGGTGCGAAAACCGGCTTCAGGGGCCCAGGGGCATGGAGCGGCCGCGTGGGCTGTGGGCTGCGCTCTGGCCCTGTTCCAGGTCAGGGTGCCGGGAGCTGCAGGCGGTGGCCTGAACCTCTGGGGCCTGAGCACGGGCTGCTTGTCGCCCACAGGTGCACCCCAGGGGGCAGCCCAGCTGGAGGCCCCGCACCAGGGACAGGGCCTGTGGGCGGGAAGGAGGGTCCCCCACTCCCTCTGCCCAGTGAGAGGCTGCTGGCTGCTCTGAACCTCTGCCCCTAGAAGGTCTTGGGCTCAGGTGGTCTCCGGGTGGTCCCGGAGGTGGTGGCCGCAGCTTCCCCGCTTCCCTCACACTCCCCCCGGTCCCAGCCACTTTCATTTGGTTCTGAAACGCGAGACCCGGTGTCCTGTCTCCTAGGCCACCGAGGCCATGCTGCTGCGCAAGTCCATCCGGAGCCTCCCCAACAAGCTGGGCAGCGTCCTGAGGACCCTGGAGGAGCGGCGGGTCCCCCAGGCCAAGACCTGCAGCTCCCTTTTGCCCCAGATGCTGCAGATCGAGCCCTCGGAGCGAATAACAGTCCGGTGAGCGGGTGAGGGCTGCACTGAGGTGTCCGTTTCTCTCTCCGTGTCCCATCTGTTATCGACGTGTCACTGGGGTCTGAAGGCCACACCCTGCCTCCCCTGCGACCTTGGTCCCCCAACAGTGGTCTTCACGCTGGTCCTTGAGCGGAGACGACGCTGGCTTCGCCGTCACTGAGGGCGCACGGCCCCAGGACCAGGAACGGTGCCGACTCTAGTTTAAAACTGGAAGGAAAAGGCGAACCTGGAGCGATGGCCCCGCCTGGGTCTGTCCGCCTTTTTGCCGCCACAGGAGCAAGACCTGATGTTCTGGTCTGTTTCTGTGGAGGAGGGGCCCCCGCAGGCGCAGGCGAAGGGCCGGGGCTCCGCCTCCTCCTCTGCCTGCGGGAGCCGTGTCCCTCCTGGAGGCGGGGCTGCTGGGTGCGAGCTGGACACCCTGTGACACGGGGAGAGGTGCTGCCACACCGAGTGCGAACAGGGAGGTGGGCCAGCGTCCGCCGCCCGGAGCCCATCCGTCCATCCCCATCCGTCCGTCCGTCCACCGCAGGGAGAGCCGCGCGGTGAGTTCGCACTGTCCCTCTCCAGGGAGGTGATCCAGCTCACCCTGATGAGCAGCGACTTCAGGCCAACCTGTGTCTCCCTGTTGCTGCACCAGCGGGACGTGCCCGAGTTCATCACCGCCATTATCTCGGAAGGCCACGTGGCCCGCCTTCTAGGTGACGAGGGGGACCCTGTGTCTCAGCCCCACAACCCAGCCCCCGGACTGCTCCCCCGGGGTGGCCAGTCGGGGGAAGGCCTTGGGCAGCCCCTCCACCACGGCAGGCGTG
>NW_006300164.1:3307442-3308038 GCF_000327345.1 Myotis davidii | reverse complement strand
AAGGCCTTTGCCTTGTCCCTAACAGAGCAGGCAAGGCCTGCTTGGCTGGGGTCCTGCCCGCGCACAGACCCTCCCAGCTGCCAGGGCCCACGGAGCGCTCACCTCCCCGCCCCCACCCCGTGTCCCCCCAACGAGCAGTGTCCTGCGTGGCGCTATGTGCCCAGGACCCTGGCCCGCAGGCGCGTCCCTGCAGGGACAAAGCGCGGGCTCCGTCTGCGACTTGACACTTCAGGACGCGGCCTGTGCTGCTCTCCACCGGTGCCTGGGCCGGGCTGGGGCGCCGCGGGGTTCCCAGCATGGTGACTGGCCCCCGAGAGCCCCGCCCGAGGTCTGGAGGTCACTCACGTTCCAGGGTAGCCCCCTCCAGCCCTCGGTCCTCTGCGTGGCTCTGCCTGTGACGAGGGACCCGCCACGTCTGCCCCATTTCTGGGACGGCGCGGGAGGGTGGGAGGTGGAAGGCGCCCGAGGCACTCTGCTGTGTCCCCATGTCTCATGGTCCCGGGCTTGGAGGCAACAACAGCCCAGTGAAGCCCATCACCCACTAGCCGAGTGGCCCAGAGCCTCCGTCCCCTCCGTGAAACCGGGCCGCTGCGACG
>NW_006300164.1:3305756-3307173 GCF_000327345.1 Myotis davidii | reverse complement strand
CCCCCCCCGCCGGTCGGAGGTCCAGATCAAGGTCATGGACAGGCTGCTGAGAATGTCTGACGACCAGCTAGGTAGAGCCCCCTCTGCTCCCCTCCCCAGCTGGGGTGGGGGGTGGGGGGTTGGGGGCTGGCCCCTCCCCTCAGCTCTCCAGCAAGGTCCCTTCCACCTGAGGCTGGGCTCCATTCCCATAGGGTCTACCCACTCAACATACCAGTTTCATTTTAATTAAACTTTTAAAAATATATGTATTTTTATTGATTTCAGAGAGGAAGAGATGAAGGAATCATCAATCGGCTGCCTCCTGCACACCCCACACTGGGGGTCAAGCCCGCAACCTGGGCATGTGCTCTAACCGGGAATCGAACTGGGACCTCCTGGTTCATAGGTCGATGCCCAACCACTGGCCACACCAGCCAGGCTTTATTATTGATTTGAGAGTGAGAGAGAGAGAGAGAGAGAGAGAGAAGAGAAACATCATCGGTTGCTTCCTGCATGCGCCCCAACAAGGGATCGAACCCATAACCTGGGTTATGGGATGACGCTGCAACACCAGCCACATGGCAGGGCGGGCCCACGTCTCTCTGACCTGCGGGGTCAGGCAGGCTGCATCCCTTTGTGGTGCTGCAGAAGCCCGAGTCTCCCGCAGTCTGTGTGGGCGGCGTGGCTGCCGTGCAGGGTTAGACAGCACTGCACCGGGCACCGCAGGGGATAGCTTCCTGGTGCCCGGGGTGTGAAGACTGTGTTTTCATAGACGCACCCGCCTGCCCAGAGTGCATGGCAGCCCCTCGCCCCACACTCCCCATCCGTTAGCATTAAGTTTTAAAATTTTTCCCAAACACGGTTTCATAAAGTCCATCCACTCAACACACCAGTTTGAAAATTATTCACTTACTTGTCCATCCACCCACCCACCCAAAAATCTATCCATCAACCATCTGTCCATCATCCTCCATCTACCTATCCAACACCTATTCATTTATGTCCACCCATCCATCAACTATCTGTCCAACTGTCCATCCATCCACCCACCCACCTATCTATTCATCTGTTCATCCATCTGTCCATTCATCCACCCACCGTCCGTCGCTCGTCTGCCCACCATCCCTCCCTCCACAGAGGCCTGTCCCATGGCTGGGGCATCGGCGATGACAGAGGCCCCGTCCTGCCGGTAATGAGGCAGCAGACACCCCATCTTGGCCATTTACCTTTCCCCCTCTCCCTCCCTCCCTCCCATAACCCCCTCGAGCCAGGCTGTGGCAGGACAGTCAGAGTCCGCGGGAAGGGAACTTGCCTTCCCGGACAAACGGAGGAGGCTGCCGGGCCCTTCCCACAGGCCTTTCCCGCC
Source organism: Myotis davidii (assembly GCF_000327345.1). NCBI lineage: Eukaryota > Metazoa > Chordata > Mammalia > Chiroptera > Vespertilionidae > Myotis > Myotis davidii. Next base: position 3,305,828 of record NW_006300164.1, on the reverse strand, counting down.
TTGGCCAAGTGTGGGGATGGCCGGGCGGGGGCTGGGCCGGCAGCGCTGGGCCTGCTCCTGGCTCATGGCACT
>NW_006300164.1:3305126-3305624 GCF_000327345.1 Myotis davidii | reverse complement strand
TGGGGGGGCGGGAGGGGGGCTGGCTGGGCCGGCCTCTCCACTGGCCACTGCTTCTCTTCCCTCCCTGTGCATGTGCGCAGCACGGGCCACACAGGAAAGCCGGGGTACCACCGGTGCCCACTCTCAGGGCAGGGCCCGCCAGGGCTGGAGCCGGGCAGGCTGGTCATAGCAGCGCTCTGCCCAGGGCCTCCCTGGGGCGTGAGGGTGGTCACAGAGCTCTCAGAGCTGTGGCAGCGAGGAGACTCGATGGGCCCACGCGTGATGCCTGCAGATGCCAGCATGGCCTGGTGCCACTGTCCTGTCCGTACCCCCTCGCCCTGCGTCACCTTGCCCCCGCCCTGCCAGGTCTGCCGTGGTCGATGGGGGTAGTGGCCGTGCTGGTCACCATCATGAAGAACCACGAGAGGCTCCTGGACATCCAGCTGTGCGCCTGCGCCCTGCTGCTGCGCACCCTGGGCCAAGGTGGGGCTCGCCGAGTGGGAACGGTTCCTCCGGGCG
>NW_006300164.1:3303091-3304694 GCF_000327345.1 Myotis davidii | reverse complement strand
GTCTGCCCGCCGGGCGGGTGCCGGGCTGGCAGTGCCGGCCGCTCCCGGCTCGTCTTTCGGTCCGTTTCCCTGGCTCGCCCTTGCTTTCTCTCGTTCCCTCCAATGTTCTGGGCACTGGCCAGGGCTTCACGCCCAAGTCCGTTTCACATCAAGTCTCGTTGCCCCTCCGCCTTGCTCACCCCCATTTCACAGGCACCTGGGCTCCTGAGGCCGCCGGCCAGGCAGGCAGGGCAGCCCCCAGGGCCTCGCACACTTCACACTCCTCACCCCCTCCCCGGGTCCAGGCTGTGTCTCCTCCAGGATCTGGGTTCTGAGGGCGCCCAGACACTCAGCAGGAGGCAGGGCTGAGTGACTCTGGATAACCCACTGGAGGGACCAGGGTGCTGTGCGCGGGCACATGGGCAACCATCAGGTGCCAGGTCACCCCGCGGGGAAAGAGCGCCATCTGAGGGCCGGCCTGCTCTGCGGCCCTGGGGCTGGGCTAGGTCCTCAAAGGGAAGCTCCATTGGCCAGCCCAGGAATGGGTGGGAGCGGAGACGCTGGGACATGTGGCCCGAGGGATGGACCATGTCCTTGTTCCTGGGTCCTATGCTTGGCATGCATTGGCCCGGCGGGGGCCCAGCAGTGTGGGGCACATGGGACCCTCGTGCCTGAGGACAGCAGGGGGTGGAGGTGGAGCTCAGGGAGGGCTTCCTGGAGGAGGGGCTCCATGTCCTCGATTCCTGGCCCAACAGGGTGTGACTCGGAGGTGCTGCAGAAGGCGGGGCTGTTCACGCACATCCTGAAGCACCTGGACACCTGCTCCGGGAACAGGGAGGTCTGCATGGCCGGCCTGAGCCTGCTCTGGGTGCTGCTGGTGGATGGTGAGGGTCCTTCTCGCACTTCCGGGCAAGCTGGCCCATGGTCTCCTCTGAGCCAGGCGCAGAGGGAAGGAGAAGGGGGCGGACCCACGTCCCGACTTCCCTGGTGTCAGAAGTTAGCTGGCTCTGGCCTCACTTTTTTATTTTTTCAAATTATCTTTATTGATTTCAGAGGGAGAGGGAGGAGAGGAACATCCATGATGAGAGGGAATCAGCCATCGGCTGCCTCCTGCACGCCCCCTACTGGGGATGGAGCCTGCAACTGGGCACGTGCCCTGACCAGGAATCCAACTGTGACCTAGTTCATAGGTCGGTGCTCAGCCACTGAGCCACGCCCCATTTTTAATCCAGGAAAGGAGTCCGGGCCCCATCTTGCCCAGCAGCACCTGGGCAGTTCTGCCCAAGGAAAACGGCTTCTCACCATGGAGAGCCCTGCGCACACCCCGTGTGGAAGTCCCCCACCCCCACGCCAGCCACCTTCCCATCTGAGGGCAATGGCCCCCTCCAGCTTCTCTTGTTGGTGGGGGTGGCGTCGGGGAGCCGCATGTGCCCAAGGCCCGGCATCATCCTCCGTCCTGTTCAGCTGACATCATGGACAAGGCCCCCCTGGAGAAGGCCCCGGGCCTCATTGTGGAGCTGCTGGCTGCCTACCCTGTGGACACAGAGATGGCGGAGGCCGGCTGTGCGGTCCTCTGGCTGCTGTCCTTGCTGGGTGAGGTCCCGGACCCCAGGGTGGGGGTGGC
>NW_006300164.1:3302091-3302959 GCF_000327345.1 Myotis davidii | reverse complement strand
AAGGGCGTGGCAGGATCTTCCCTTCGACGGTGGCAGGGTCCCACCTGCAGCCCGTGTGGGAGGCTAGCTGGTCCTTGGGCAGGAGGGGCGGCTGAGGTGCTGAGGCCGGAAGGGACTTGGCTCCACTCACAAGCAGGGCTGTCAGAATCCAGTGGGCAGGACCCAGAGCGAGTCGGGTGAGACGTGTCTGGGCCCCTCTCCCAGGTTCCAGGACCTGAGGAGTTGTGTACGTGGCACCCCAGGTCACTGCTCACACAGGCTGACCCTAACACGGGGTGCTGTGGAGCACCATGCCCTCCCCACTAGGAAACAGCCGGGCACGTCTTACAAGCTTTGCACCTGCGGTGGGGAGACGGTGACCTTGGTCTCCTGGCTGCAGGAAGCCGAGCTGTCTCCTCCCACGGCTGAGGCCACTGTTCCAAGCCGGCCCCGTGCTCACCCATTTCCCAGAGGACAAGGGGGCTGCAGGGGATGAATCCGTCCTGCCTCCCCTCACCCCACAGAGCTGGCGGCGCTGCGGGTGGTGGTGGCTGACGAGAAGGGCAGCGGCCTCAGCCTCATCAGGGACACGTATGAGCTGCACAAGGACCACCCGGAGGTGGCGGAGAACGTGTGCTTGCTGCTGGTCCACCTGGCTTCCTACCGTGAGAACCCCCGTGCCACCCCTCCGGACGCCAGCGGGCAGGGACATGCTGCTCCCAGCTCTCCCCGGAAGGGAGGGACCCCGCTGACATGCCCCATTCACGTGACCCACGTGCCCACCATGCGCCAGGCTGGCTGGTGCTGGCTTCTGAGCCCCAGGCGGGGTGTTCATGCCAAGCCTCAGTAGGCCGGGGCCCAGCCAGGTCCTGCTGGCAGCCTCAGAAGT
>NW_006300164.1:3286685-3287225 GCF_000327345.1 Myotis davidii | reverse complement strand
CCTCGGAAGTGCCTGAGCCGGGCGCCGTGGGCTGGCTCGGCTGGGAGGGGCTCTGGAGGGAGAAGGCCTGGCCTCAGGACTCTCCCTGCCCACAGAGGACACCCTGAGCGAGCTGGTGTCCAGTGGCATCCAGCCCCTGGTCCGGGAGATCAAGGAGCGCTTCACCTCCAGCCTGGTGAGTGGGGGCAGGACCCCGAGAAACGGGCCTCACCCCGCCCTGCCAGATGGCCGAGTCCAGGAGCCCGACCGAGGCTTCCGCAGGGCTGGCCTGGCGCTGTGTGCCGTTTCGGCGCCTCCTGCTGCCTGTGGGTCCGTGTTGGAACTTAGAGGGCAGCCATCAGCTCTTCAAAGGCCGGTGAAGTCGCAGACACCTGCTTGTGGAGCTGAGACGGGTCCACTGTCTCCTCTCCCAGGAGCTGGTCTCTTATGCAGAGAAGGTGCTGCAGAGGCTGGAGGCAGCCAGGCTGCCCTGCTCTGCCCAGGAACCATCTGCTGCGGCCCCAAGCGGCCCACACCTCTCGGTCCCCGCCCTGGTGCCTT
>NW_006300164.1:3285379-3286552 GCF_000327345.1 Myotis davidii | reverse complement strand
TTCCTTAGGGGGGAGGGAAGGGGCAGCTGCTGGACGCGTCTCTGTACGGGCCTCAGCCGGATACAAGCCTTCCAGCCGCTGTGAGCGAGGACACAGGCCCCCGCAGCTCCACCTCAAGTAAAGCCTCACGTCCAATCGCATCCTCAGTGGGCTGGGTCTTTTTTGTACCTGTTGGCGCAGGTAAGCCTTGGGCTGCAGGCACCCGGTGCTCCCCGCGTTCTGAGACCCTGGTCAGATCACCCGAGATGAGCACGTCAGCTCCGGCCCAGGAGGCACTTCAGTGCTAACAGCCCACCACGCGGGGCAGCCTGAGCTGACCTGGCCACAGCGCGGCTGACCCTGGGGTTAAGCTTGGCGGGCAGTGGGTGGGGAGAGAGGAACACTGCCACCAGCGCCAGTCCCGGGGCGGCCACAGGAAATGCCTCGGTGAGGCCGCGGCTGAGCTGGCTGCGGACCGTGGTCTGGGCTCCTCGAGGCTGCAGACTCCCCATCGCTGCGGCGGAGGGAAGGGCCTCCTGGGAGGAAGGCGTGAACACCTGGCTGCTTCCTGCCTTGGGACCCGGTGAACGCAGCAGAGCGGCTGCCACGTGGGTGGGGACATGGTACTAGGGCTTGGCCGCCTGCTGGCTGTGCCCCGGACAAACGCTTTTCCCATCGGAGGACAGAGAGGGCCCTCAGCAGCACGAGTGCCCCATCCCGCTGCCACGCTCTGTCGCCACTCTGGGGAGACTCGACTGTCCTGTGACTTCGTCACAAGTGCCTGTGGACGCAAACGCTGCCATGGGGGCGGTGGGCTCCGCTACGCGTCATCCCTGCCATGGTCTGGAGTGGCGGCCGCGGGGGGGCGTCTGTCCTGGACTGCGCGTTCCCACTCCTTCTTCACCGTGATGTAGAGTCTCATTGCTGCCTGGGCATCCTGAATCTAGGTGACATGGACTCCCATGACTGTCCCAGCCGGTGACACGCACGGTCCCATGACAGCCAACCCGATTCCCGAGCCGAGCCAGACCCCGGGGGAGTGGAGGCCAGCATGGAGCGTGCTGGGACTCGGTGCCCCCGTCCCAGGAGGAAGCTGAGCATTAAGGGCCCCCGTGCGCCTGGGAGGAGCCTCAGAGCACAGCAGACACTAGGGATGCCTGTGGAGGCGGGTGTGCGCTGAGCTTGGTGCCGGGC
>NW_006300164.1:3284680-3285013 GCF_000327345.1 Myotis davidii | reverse complement strand
GTCCCAGGGCCCACACTCCTCCGCTGGCCCCAGGGCCTGTCAGAGGGCTGAGGGGGCGGCTGGCCTGGCCACACAGCCCTAACGAGGGTCCTTTTCTCCAATTACAATAGTTTTTAGGGTTGTGCTCCGTTAATATGAACGTTTAGACCCTCACCCCGGGGGGCCCACTGTGCCAGGTCATTTCTTACGGAGCAACAGCCTCCTAAGCTGCCGGGGCCCGTGGGTCTGCCCCGGCCACTCACCGAGCAGTGCTCTGCCTGCTGCACCCGCACGCCCAGGATCCTCTCCGCCAGCAGCTTCAGAGACGGCCTTCCACTCTGGGGAGACGGCACA
>NW_006300164.1:3283888-3284394 GCF_000327345.1 Myotis davidii | reverse complement strand
CTCTGCCCTCCAGCCCGGGCTCCCCGCGCCTCCCTGGGGCGCCCTCTGCTGGGTCCCTGAGATGGGAGGTGGGCAGAACCGGCCCTCCACCAAAGGGAAAACAAAACCTTTAACCCGTCAGCAGCCGCCGGGGACCAGAAGCAACTGTGACCCCGCAGAACAGACGGCCACCAGGGGCTGCCGCACCTGCACCTGCCGCTTGAAAGGCTTGTATTTCTGTGTGTCCCGAACCTTCTTCCTGGGATGATCAAGAAAGAGCACCTGGCAGGAGAGAGGGCAGTCGTGTTCAGTTTGCAGCTGTAACTCCTTCTTTCAAGTGGCTTTTTGCAAGGAATCCCAACATAAAACACACGAATAAAAACAGGGATTGAAGTGAGTTTGAACTGGGAGAAAATCCTCCCGCCGACTGAAGGTGCCCGGCGGCAAGCACAGGAACAGACACACTGAAACGGGCAGGGAGGCTCGGCCGCGCCAGCCAGCAGCCCGTCCGCTCCTCTCCGCGCCGG
>NW_006300164.1:3280652-3283873 GCF_000327345.1 Myotis davidii | reverse complement strand
GACCAGGGACAGCGTGGCGGGACGGGGACAGGCCCCAGGGCCACGCACAGCCTCAGGAGGGAGCGCGGGCCAACAGGCACGTGGCCTCTGGGTGGGAACGCTGCGACGGTGGGCAGAGGACCGGCTAGTTTCCAGTGGCTCAAGGTTTACTCTGAAAGGCAGTGGAGGCCTTCGGCCATCACAGAGCAGTCCCTGAACATCCGAGGACTCCAGGGTTCCATGGACCACAGTTTGAACGGCCCAGCCAGGCAGGGCTGTCTCCTGTTCCGCCCGCCCCACAGCTCTCACCGGGACAGACCCTCCAGAAGCAGAGGCCTGAGGCCACACCCTCTGGGGCACCAGGAGTGGACCCTCCCAGCTCGCCTGCCGCCCGCTATGTCCACCACAGCAGCTGAGGAGGTGAGAGGGGCCCCAGTGGCCGAGGTGGAGGCAATGGCCTCCCGGACTGCTTCCCAACAGAAGGGCCCCGACCTCGCAGGAGCCCTGGTCACCGCGACGGGTGAAGGCTGCAGAGGCGGCGGCCTGGCTGTGTCCACGTGGAAGGTGCTAGAGCAGGGGCAGGGCCTAGCATTAGGTCCGGGTTCACTACAGAGCGAGAGCTCCACCATGGAAATGCCTGCAAGGCTCCGGGGACACAGGGAGCACTCCGTGTGTCTGATGCTGCTCCGGAGTGTTCCCAACACAGGCACAGACCCAAAGGCCCCCCCTGCACCCCGCAGGCAGGATGCGGGCAGCGCACCTTTAGGTCGTTGTGTAGCGAGTGTCCCACGAGGATCCGGCCCCGCAGCATCTCGGCCACTTCCTTCTGAACAACGGCAAACGCTTCTCCTGAAACCGAACCAGACGCGACAGTAAAGCCCGGCCGTTGTCTGGTCAGACCTCAGGGCCGATAGGCTGGGTTCAGAGCCGGTCCGAGGACACGGGGAGCCATCTGAAGGCCACTCACCCCGGGGAGGGGAGACTCAGGACCCTGGCTACGGAAGGCTCCAGAACAGGGACCGAGAGGAATGTGAGCCCGCCCCGCCTGTCCTCTCTCAGCTCCCGGCTGGGAGTGACCCACCCCGCTGGAGGTGCTCCGGCCGGACCCCGCTGACCGCCGTCCTGTAGTCCGTCACCGGCTGGGTCGGCTTGATGTACTTGTCGTAGACACACTTCCCGTACTGGTTCACGATGGACACGCGGGCGGCGAGGCTCTCCTCCCCCGTGGGGCCCACGCCCACCATCTCGCAGTCCATGGCTAAGGCTTTCGTCAGGCTGCAGGGACCAGAGGCTCCAGCTTAACTCACACAGCAGGACCCCGGGATCGGCACCACCAATGACCAGCTCTGACCCTGGGCCAGGGGGGCACCCCCCCTGAAGGGCCACCCGCCCCCCCGGCCCTGAGGCGCAGCCACGTACCCGCTGAAGGCCTGCTCCTTCACCAGCGCCACGCCGCTCTCCCTCTCGCCCCGCTGCTTCCTTGCTATCCGGGCTGCCTCTGGGCCCATGGCCGCTTCGATATCCACCGGGTCAACATCATCGAACCAGATGTCTCGTCTAAAAGGCAGAGGGGCAGGCTGACTGGGTGTCAGGCTGACTGTGTGTCAGGCTGACGTGTGTCGCGGAGACACCCTCACCGCGCTGGCCCGAGTGCCCAGCTGCTGCTGCTATTCCGATCACAGGACACTCTCGTCACTTTTCTGTTTATTTAGGAAATACACTCATTACCCGAAGTTTAGGAACCGCAAGTAAACAGAGTAGAAAACAGAAACGTCAACCCTCCAGACCCGAGTGACGGCCCGCAGCCCGCAGCGCCGGGGTGTGAGGGTCTGCCTGGTGGGAGTCTCGGGCTCCGTTTAAATGTCACTTCCCCAGGGACCTCTTGCTGACCCACTAGTGGACCCGCTCCTCCCGGAGCAACTGACAGAATTACTGAAATCATTCCAGTTCATCGTGTCTCCCCACTTGGCCTCAGCCTCAGCAGGGAGGGCCCACGGCGGCCACTCTATTTCCAGGCAGCGTGCCCGATGCACAACCACACAGGCCGGCCCTCAGACTGCTCCCCCACACCCCTCGGCAACTGTCCCAGCGACACACGGACAGCCCCGCTCACAAACACGCCCCTCCAGCTGGCCACTGACCCCTCGTCCTCCCCAGGTGGGTGACCATCACAGGGTCTGTTGAGTCACCATGGGGCGCTCAGCCAGCACTTCCCGTCTCACAGACCCCCTCCCACCCAGACAACACTGATGACGGCCGGGAGGCCCAGGGGACAGCAAACCTTGCCCCAAACCACCCCACCAGCAAGATGCAGGAACCGGCTTCAAACTCGGGTCTTCCCGGCTTTGACACTCATTCATTCCACGGGTCTTCCCCGGAGGCACCAAGTGCCCAGCTCCGCCCTGGGTCCCGGGGTACAGCAGCCATGAGCAGGCCCGGCCCTCATTCTGGGTGGGCCCCAGCCCCGCCTCCTCAAGCAGACAGGCTCAGTGGCTAGGACTTTGTCCTTGGCGATGCCCACGACAGGCTGGGTGGCAGAGGAGGCAGTGCCGTCACCACGGGAGAGGCCGCCAGTACTTACTCGGTGGGCGGGGCTGGGGCCAAGGCTGCCGGCGCCTCTTTGGCTTTCCGCTTCTGATGTGTGAGACCCCCTCGTTTTGGAGAAACGTCACCATTTGTCCTTCTCTTGGCTGCTTTCTCCCCGTGCTCTGCTCCGCGGGCCTTGCTGGGCAGTGAGGCTGGAGGAAGGGAGCGCACGGCCGCCTCTCCGCCTGCCTTTTCCGTCCCCGCCTCCTCTCTCTTGGCTTTTCTGTCCCGTCGGGTCATTTGGGGCTGCTTTTTGGAATCCCGCTGAGAGAGAACAAGAGGCTTTCCTGGGGCCGGTGACTTCTGTTTCAACACCTACAATAAAGACACAATTTTAATGCGGACATGACGCACAAGAGGCTGAAAAAACACGTGTGTGTACGTACACGTAGAAGACAGCAGAGGGGAGGGGAGAATGTATGAGTGGCCACCTGGACCAGCACCTGCTAAGCCTGCCCACTGATGCCCAAAAGGCGCGGGTGCAGCCCGACTCCCAGTCCTGCCCACTCGGCTGGGACCCTGGGTAAGGTAACCGGGCCCATTTCCCCGTCTGTAAACGGAGATGATCACGGGGGTCTCCCTCAGTGTTGGCGGGACTTAGGGACACGCTGGGTCCCAGGGCGGCGCGTGCGCACTTGAGAGCTCGGCCCGGGGCA
>NW_006300164.1:3278759-3280120 GCF_000327345.1 Myotis davidii | reverse complement strand
GTCCCAGAGCCTGGCTTCCCGGGACCCTGGCTGCAAAGGCGCTGCAGCCCCACCCGCCAATGACATGCAGCGGTGTAAGGGCTGTTGCGCATTTATCACTTTGTTTTTATTTATTATTTTTATTTTTATTATTTTTTGTTCTTTTTTTCTATCACTTTGTTTTTAAGTTAAAAACATTTCTCGTTGTCACTGTTAGTCCCCTCCCGAGGGCATTTTCCCGGTGGTTAGAGAGCTGGAAGGGCCCTGGGCGGTTTGACTCCGCGGGTAGAACCTGGGCTGTGGACTGAAGGTCCCGGGTTCGATTCTCCCCGTTGCTGGCTCCACCCCGCGCCCGGCGGGCACGAGTGGGAGGCAACCAATGGATGTGTCTCGCTCCTATCAAAGCTTCTGTCTGTTTCTCCCCCTCCCACTCTCCCTGAAATAAATGGGAAAATGTCCTGCGTGAGGATTAACAGCAGCAAAGGCACAAACCAGAGAGAGCTGGCCACAGGGGCCTGGGCCATCACTTCCTAACGACCATAAGCCGTGGCTAGCACCCCTGCCGGGCCCTGACAGGGTCCTGACAGCACAGATCAGCCTCCACTTCCCTAAAGTGTCCAGCGGGGTCCCCGTATCAGGGAAATACAGACACTAGATCAACAAGACGATTGGGCTCGCTGGCAGCTACAGCGAAGATGATAAAATGAGGTTTGACGTAGAGGCGGGGGCGGGAGGGGGCAGGTTACCCAATAAAATGCCGGACGCCCTGCGAGTGGCTGCAATATTGGGGTGCGCTTCTACTAAAACAACATATGCCTGTAACATGAACACGTGTAAAATAACATGCATCTAACATCTATCTGAAGCTCAGATCTAACTGGTCCCTGGGATGGGTCCTGCGGGCAGGCCTTTTTGGGGAGGTGACAGGGGAGCTGAAACGTGGATGTGAGGCCCGGGGTCAGAGACCAGCCAAGCACAGGGTGTACGGAGGGAGGGAGAGAAGGCGGGTGCGGCTGAAGCGCGGTGAGCAGGGGGAGGGTTGGAGCAGGGGGCACGGCAGAGCCTCAGGCCGCAGGAAGAAGTCTGGACCCTGTATCCCAAGGGCAAAGGTCGGCTGTTTTAAAGCCGGGGAGTGACCCAATCTGACTTGGGTTGTTGGAAGTCACTGCCGCTCTGTGCGGGAAATGGGGTGGGAGCGGGGGAGAGAGGCAGCAGAGACCAGGCCCAGGAGGAGGCTGGCTTAGGGCCATGTGTCCGTCTGCGTCTCCAGGAAGCGGTCACAGAGAGTTGGGGTGCACACATTAATGGGGGTGGGATGCCTGTGAAAGACAAAGGGGGAAGCAGCTGGGGCGGGGAGGCTCGGGCTGCCCTGAGCTCTGACC
>NW_006300164.1:3278270-3278618 GCF_000327345.1 Myotis davidii | reverse complement strand
TGTTTCACACCAGCGCTCGGAGAGGACGAGAGCCTGCCCGGCCGGGGCGTGGGCAGCCGGGGCCTGTGATGCTGCGTGGGTGATGCCGCCCAGCCTGGCTCTGGGACTGCCCATCTGCGCAGGCCCACAGGTGACAGCTGGGAAGGAGGCAGAGGGCGGGGTGTTGGCGAGGAGCAGGTCCAGTGGGGCCTGGAGTCGGCACTGGGTGAGGAAGGGAGTGGGAGAGGAGAGGACAGTGGTCAGGTCACGGAGAGGAGGGTGTGAGCAGAGGAGAGTGGCTTGTGTGAGCCTGAGCGCTGGTGAGAACCTGCCCGCGGTCCCCCCAGGCTGCCCGCGGTCCCCAGGCTG
>NW_006300164.1:3268616-3269045 GCF_000327345.1 Myotis davidii | reverse complement strand
GGAGCGCGGTGAGCAGGGGGAGGGTTGGAGCAGGGGGCACGGCAGAGCCTCAGGCCGCAGGAAGAAGTCTGGACCCTGTATCCCAAGGGCAAAGGTCGGCTGTTTTAAAGCCGGGGAGTGACCCAATCTGACTTGGGTTGTTGGAAGTCACTGCCGCTCTGTGCGGGAAATGGGGTGGGAGCGGGGGAGAGAGGCAGCAGAGACCAGGCCCAGGAGGAGGCTGGCTTAGGGCCATGTGTCCGTCTGCGTCTCCAGGAAGCGGTCACAGAGAGTTGGGGTGCACACATTAATGGGGGTGGGATGCCTGTGAAAGACAAAGGGGGAAGCAGCTGGGGCGGGGAGGCTCGGGCTGCCCTGCAGCTCTGACCCCTGAGCAAGGAGAGAGGTTTGGCCACAGCGGATGAGGGGACTCCTCCTGAGGCCGAGGAG
>NW_006300164.1:3267698-3268204 GCF_000327345.1 Myotis davidii | reverse complement strand
TCCCCCCAGGCCGCCCACGGTCCCCACAGGCTGTCCATGGCCATAGCGCGGACACCGGGGCCGGAGCTCCCTCCTCCGGTCTGGGCACCCGGGTCCAGCGCCATCTCAGGGTGCAGGGCCGGGTGGGGGCTCTGACCCAGGCCCAGGTTGCAGCAGGAGGCGCCCTTGAGGCTGCCCTGGGAGGAAGCGCCCAAGAGTAAACAGCCTGATGGACCCGCCCAGCGGTTCTGTCACATTCGTCCCCGACCAGACCAGCTTCCCGGCATCTCCCCACCAGCTGCCTTCGCTGAGGAGGTGGGAGCTTCGCCCCCCGGGGACGTGCGCGTGGGGAGTCCTCGCCTCTGCCTGCCTCCTCCTGGGCTGCTGGGGCCTCCCGGGCGTGCAGGTGGGTGAGTGGGCAGGAGCCAGGGACGGAGCTGCCAGGGCTCCTACGCGGGGCCTGGGAGAGGTGGCTGCCTTGGCAGAGCGGGGTGTTCTTTCAGCTTCTGGGCTCGCTGGGCGGATCT
>NW_006300164.1:3265325-3267008 GCF_000327345.1 Myotis davidii | reverse complement strand
CCGCCCACTCCCTGGGGTCTCCCTCCCCTCACTGTCCTTTCTCTCCGCAGGGACTGCTTCAGGCTTTGGGGCCCCAGGAGGTGACTTCCCACTCCGGCCCTGATGCTACCTTCAGAGGTGCTTGTCCTCGCACTGCCCTGGCGAGGGGAGCTGCCCAGAGCCTGCGGGGTGTCTCACTATTGGGGAGATAAGATGTTGGTGTCTCCATTGAGTTGGGGGGCTGGGATTTTGGGATCTCCATTGAGTTGGAGGCTGGGATGTTGGGATCTCCATTGAGTTGGGGGCTGGGATTTGGGGGCCCTGCTGGGGGAGGCAGAGCCGCAGCTTGGCTTCTGTTCCTGAACTCCGTGACCTCCTGTGAAACCCCTAGAAGCTGGTCTGGGTGTTCTGGACGGAGCGGGGCTCTGCCCAGCGTCTCAGGGTGCAGCCACTCGTTGGCTGGTCCCTTCCCCTGGGCCTCCCGAGAGCTGACCGATTTCCAGGAACCCTCGTGGCTTCTGGCCGTGGATGTAAATATTTATGCTTCTGTGAGAAGCAGAGTAGGCGCTGGCCCCATGCCAGCCACAGCCTCCCCCCCCCACCCCCCCCAGCCTCGAGGGCTGGCCTGGATCCTCCAGGACCCGCTCCTGTCTGAGTCGGGCCCCTGGTGACTTTGATCCAAAGTCTGATGGGGACCAGAGGCGGGGGGCTAGTGGCCACAGGAGAGAATTAGGGGGGGTCCCCTTGTAGCGACTTCCCTGTGGTCAGAGACACACTGACCGAGGCCTGTGCTGTGCTGGGGGTGGGGTGGGAGGGGTGTTGGGGAGACCTCTGTGTCTGTAGGACCGTGGGGCTGTGCTGTCCTGGACTTTGCTGGGTGGCTCTGTTCTCCACTGTGTGGCCAGTGTGGGGTTTTGGGGGGACCAAAAGGACATAAACGCCATCACTGGCTCCTGCCCGGGCCCCACGCTGCTCCCGAGGCCCCGAAACGCGCGGTCACCATGGGATCTCAGCCCTTCGGCTCCACCCGCCCCGATCTGTCCTGAGGCCCCCCAGCTTCTCTGCTGCTGGCTGCCCAGGCGCCGCGGCTCTGACAGTCACAGCATCCGTGACGGAGAGCCTGGGACCTCTCAGTCCCTGAGGGGTCAGAGGACACGATGTCCTCAACTGTTCGTGGGTGTCTGAGGCCAGGGCGGCTCCAGGAGTCCGGGCAGGGCTGTGAGGGGAGGGCACAGGGCAGGCCACTCACCCAGCTGTCACCGTGCCCAGCAGGCAGGCGCGCTCATGTTCCCCCCTCCCCCCGGGGAAGCTGGGGCCGTGTGGACAGCGGCCACCGCGTCTGGAGAGGTTCAAGCCTCGGGCTAATGAGAGGGCAGGTCCTCTCGTGGCAAAGCCACGTGCAAGTCCCAGCGTGGCGGGCAGAGCCCTCCCAGCACAGTGATGGCCAAAGGCTGTGGCTGTGAGCTTGCCCTTATGGTCCGAACCTGTGGGCCCAGGTGGCTGAGTGATAGGGGCTGCGGGAGGTGCAGCAAGTGCTGCCCAAACAAAGCTTGATAGCGTTCAGGTGCATGTAATTGAGTGGATTCGCAACCCGCGAGAACATTGTAAACACGCCCTTACTCTGCCTCCTGGAATCTGCTATAAAATAAAGACTCGGCTTGCAGGCTATGGTACCGTTTCTCCATCAGAGGGCAGCATCCCACC
>NW_006300164.1:3260392-3263846 GCF_000327345.1 Myotis davidii | reverse complement strand
TGGGTGTCTGAGGCCAGGGCGGCTCCAGGAGGCCGGGCAGGGATGTGAGGGGAGGGCACAGGGCAGGCCACTCACCCAGCTGTCACCGTGCCCAGCAGGCAGGCGCGCTCATGTTCCCCCCTCCCCCCGGGGAAGCTGGGGCCGTGTGGACAGCGGCCACCGCGTCTGGAGAGGTTCAAGCCTCGGGCTAATGAGAGGGCAGGTCCTCTCGTGGCAAAGCCACGTGCAAGTCCCAGCTGGCGGGCAGAGCCCTCCCAGCACAGTTATAGCCAAAGGCTGTGGCTGTGAGCTTGCCCTTATGGTCCGAACCTGTGGGCCCAGGTGGCTGAGTGATAGGGGCTGCGGGAGGTGCAGCAAGTGCTGCCCAAACAAAGCTTGATAGCGTTCAGGTGCATGTAATTGAGTGGATTCGAAACCCGCGAGAACGTTGTAAACATCTTGAACACGTCCTGGCTTTGCCTCGTGGAATCTGGCTTGTAGTCTGGCGCTGTAGCTAGCTCTCCATCAGAGAGGAGAGCGTCCTACCCACACCCAGCTTTCCTCTCTCGTCTGTCTGTTCTCAGTGCTTCACCCCCTCTCAGGCTCACCGATCCTGGCTGAGCTGGGGCGGCACAGGGCCGGGCCCGCCCACTCCCTAAGCGTAGGTGGCAGAGACAGGACTCTGCGTGTCTCCAAGCCCAGGAGCACAGGGTGACGGGGAGGCGCCACCTGCTTCTAGAACCTTCCATCTTAGCCCTGCCTGCCCCTCCCTGCCAGGCCATCCTTCCTCTCGCCTCCGGAGACACGCTGCCGCGGGGGGCGTCCTGCACCTGGAGCTGCTGGTGGCCGTCGGCCCCGACGTGCACCAGGCTCACCAGGAGGACACGGAGCGCTACGTGCTGACCAACCTCAACATGGTGAGTGCTCCCCGGGTGGGCGCGGGGCTCTGCATGGCCCCCAGGTCCCCAGAGCCTCGGGACACTGTCCCCCGGCAGGGCTATGGTGTCAGGGGGCTGGCTCATCTGGTTTGAGATCATGAATTGACTCTGGTGTAAATCTGAGCTGGGGTCACCCATGGGGCTTGGCCTGGGTAGGGAGAGGGGTGTCTTCTCTTTCCTTCTGCCCCCCTCTCCCGGGAACCCCTCGCCGATCCCTAGTGCACCCCACAGCCTCTTGCTCCTTGGGCCCCTTTGCCCGGGGGACCCTCAGGTTTGGCCTTTTGCCCAGATCTGTGGGAACCTCGGCCAGTGCTGTATGACAACCAGCGGCTGCCCCCCACCCCGGCCTCTCAGTTCCTTTCCTGTAGGCACCCCCTCTGCCCGCCTCCCCTCTGCTTGGCTTCCAGGGAAAAGGTGGGGCAAGAGGCGGGACTCCCACAAACGGTTACCTCGGGGACACGGGGCAGCCCGGGTCCCACTGCATCTGCAGGGATGTGCGCCCGGTGCCCGCGAGCAGAGGGCACAGGGACACGTGCACAGAGAGGGCTGTGCTGTGGGCGCAGGGATGTTGCCACGCGGGAGGCCAATGCCAGCACGTCACCATCACCATGCGGTGCAATGAGAGCAGTCAGACATGATGGAAGCCGAGGGGTCACACTCACTGTGGAAACGGCTCTGGCTAAAGGGTTCAGGGACATTAAGGAAAGGAGTCTCGCTGACGGCCCACCCAGGCCTGCTGCGGGGGGTGGGCGTGAGGTGCTGGCTGGCCCCCTAGAGTGTGGGGCACTTAGCACCACTTGGTCCCCAGCCTCAGGCCGCACCCCCAGGCCGCCCTCCTGCTGACCTGGCTCAGGGCTAGAATGAGCTGCTTAGGACACACAGTTCCTGTCGGTCCCTGGGGAGCTGTGTGTTCAAGCTTTGGGGGCCTCCCACTTCTCACCTGCGGAAACGTGGTCAGTGAGCCCAGCTCCTGGGCCAGTCCCGTGTTTTACGAGGACCGAGCACAGCTGGGCGGTGGGTGCCAGCCTGGCTCCTGCCCAGAGGGTGGTAGTGGCCCTGCCATCCCCTTGTGCCAGCTGCATGGTGCCCAAGTCCAGCAGCAGCCACGGAGGCGTAGCTCCATTGGACAGATGAGGGAACCGAGGCTCCGAGGCTAGGTAGCAGGTAGGAAGCGAGGAGCCCGGGTCAGACGCGGGTCAGCCGAGGCCAGGGACAGCCACGCCTCAGTCAGCGGACACGTCAACCAGGGTCAGCATCTTGACAGGCGTGTGGCGCCCCCTGTGGCTTCATCCAGAAGGACATCCAGAATCATGTCCGGAAGGGGGGCCAGGAAAGGGCTCTCGGGGGCATCATGCCACCTGGGCATGGGCAGGTCAAGAAAGCAGATGTGGAGAGAAAGCTGTTTCAGGAAGATGAGCGAGGATGAGGAAAGGCGGTGAATCGGCTGGGACAGAGCAGTGTTTGGATGGAATGTTCTAGGCCAGTGGTTCTCAACCTTCTGGCCCTTTAAATACAGTTCCTTATGTTGTGACCCAACCATAGTTATTTTTGTTGCTACTTCATCACTGTCATGTTGCTACTGTTACGAATCATCATGTAAACATCTGATACTCAGGATGGTCTTAAGCGACCCCTGTGAAAGGGTCGTTCGACCGCCAAAGGGGTCACGACCCACAGGTTGAGAACTGCTGTTCTAGACCAGGGTCCTCAAACTACGGCCCGCGGGCCACATGCGGCCGCGGAAAACATTTATCCGGCCGCCGGGTGTTTTTGCCGCCACTGCCTGTCCTGCTTAGCAGCCGACTCGTTCCGGGCCCGCAGTGCGCATGTGTGGAATGTCTGAGGGACAGTGAACTGGCCCCGTTTAAAAAGTTTGAGGACCGCCAAAACTGGTTTGGCTCAGAGGATAGAGCGTCGGCCTGCGGACTGAGGGGTCCCGGGTTCAATTCAGGTCAGGGGCATGTACCGGGGTTGCGGGCACATCCCCAGTGGGGAATGTGCAGGAGGCGACTGATCGATGTTTCTCTCTCATTGATGTTTCTGGCTCTCTGTCTCTCTCCCTTCCTCTCTGTAAAAAAAAATCAATAAAATATATTTAAAATAAAGTAAAATAAAATAAAAAGTTTGAGGACCTCTGTTCTAGACTAATGACAATTTTCCGAATCCAGTTTCAGGTTTTTCCCTCTGTGTCGGTTGCTCTTCCTGAGCCATGAGCAAGGGGAGCAGTGGTGGTGGTGGGAGGTGATCGAGAGCATGGCTGCCCACCTCCCTGGCTGCCCCCCAGCCCAAGGCCCAGCGCCCGGGGTGCCCCCACCCACCACGCTGAGGAGCACCCTCTCCAGGCCCGTCCCTGGGGGCGGCTCCCCCACCCACGTGCACTCTCTCTCCGTCTGCCCACCCACAGGCGTCGGAACTGCTGAGGGACCCGTCCCTGGGCGCCCAGTTCCGAGTGCACCTGGTGAGGATGGTCATCCTGACGCGGCCGCAGGTGGGTGCTGGGCCCAGCGCCTCTGCAGACTGTCCTGTCCTCTCGCCCC
>NW_006300164.1:3259881-3260128 GCF_000327345.1 Myotis davidii | reverse complement strand
AGTGACAGGCCGTGCGGACAGTGACAGGTCGTGCGGGCCGAGATGCCTGCTGGGTGGGTCCAGTAACTGCGGGCTCCCCCACTGCTGCCCAGGACGCCCCACAGCTCACAGCCAACATCACCGCGTCGCTGCTGAGCGTCTGCGAGTGGAGCAGGACGGTCAACCCCCCGGATGACGCGGACCCCGCGCACGCCGACCTGGTCCTCTACGTCACCAGGTAGCCCACTCCCCGTGCAGGCCCGCCTCT
>NW_006300164.1:3257845-3259778 GCF_000327345.1 Myotis davidii | reverse complement strand
TGCAGAGACGCTGGGCCCCACGTGTGTCTATTCTGTTCCCAAGGTTTGACCTGGAGCTGCCTGATGGCAACCGGCAGGTTCGGGGGGTCACCCAGCTGGGAGGTGCCTGCTCCTCCTCGTGGAGCTGCCTCATCACTGAAGATACCGGCTTCGACCTGGGGGTCACCATTGCCCATGAGGTCGGGCACAGGTATGTGGCCCCACAGCGGCCCGCACGCTCAGGCCAAGGAGCTGACCCGGGCCCCCAGGAGGGGAGGTGGAGGCTGGCAGGGGGCCCTGGACGCGGGAAGGAGCCTGTGCCCTTGACCCCCGTGGACCAGGGAGCGGGCCGGCAGGGGCTGGGAAACTGGATACTTTGTGATTACTGAGTAACTAAAGGAGATTAAAAAAAACACAAGCAAAATAGACCTAGCAATTAGAAACGGAGGTTTATTGGAAATTCAGGTAAAGAAAAACTAAGCTGTAAAAATTACCCCAACCCCACCACCTAGAGATAGCATTTGTTCGTAGTTAATATTTAACTTTAGTCTTTAACTTACAGACACACAGTTTTTTATTTGCAAAATTAGGGTTATACTGTATATTGGTTTGGTACCTGCTTCTCATTTTTAACCCTCACCTGAAGGTATGTTTTTATCGATTTTTAGAGAGGAAGGGAGAGAGAGAGAAGGAGAGAGAGATGTGGAGAGAAACATTGATGTGAGAGAGAGACATCGATCGGTTGCCTCCTGTACACGCCTCAACCGGGGATTGAACCTGCAACCTAAGTATGTGCCCTGACCGGGAATCGAACCCAAAACCTCTTGGTGTGCGGGACACGCTCCAACCAGGCAGCCACCGCCCTCAGCTGTTACCTGCTTTTTCATGCAACAATGTACTTCGCCCAGCATGCCTCCCAGGTCTTTTAAAATGTCTTGTGGCCGTCACTTAGGTAATCGGTCCCGTTTGGATATTCAGGTTGTTTCCAGGTTTACCCGCTTGTGAACAAGACCCATCTTGTGGGCCAATCTCTGCTCCTCCCGACATCACCGACCTGGGTCGGGTCGGGGGTCTTTCCTTGCTGACTTTCAATCCTTTTTTTTTTTTTAAGGGGAGAATGATGATTTTTATTTTTTTAAAATATAGTTTACTGAATTTGTACAGAGAGGAAGGGAGAGAGATAGAGAGTTAGAAACATCGATGGGAGAGAAACATCGATCAGCTGCCTCCTGCACATCTCCTACTGGGGATGTGCCCGCAACCAAGGTTCATGCCCTTGACCGGAATCGAACCTGGGACCCTTCAGTCCACAGGCCATCGCTCTATCCACTGAGCCGAACTGGTTAGGGCTGACTTTCAGTCCTTTAAAATGAAAGGAAGTGCTGAGACTCCTCCGGTAAAAGATGAGTCTATTCTCTATCTTCCTTGCTTGCCTGCCCCCTTCAGCCCCTCTGGGGGCTTCTGCGGGACCCCCCAACCCCATCGCTGTGGGCGGCCCAGGCCCCCAGAGGCTGGAGCTGGTCCCCCCCACCTACACACACACAACAGCTCCGTGTCCTCCCTGCATCTTCACCTCCTTCCCCATCAGCCTCCGCCCCTTGTTTGGAGGGAAGGGGTGTGGGACGCTGCCTCCGGCTGGGAGAGGAAGGCTGGTCAGAGGTCCGCACACCCTCCGGGAGGTCCTATTGACTCTCACTGCACAGCCTGCATTTGACAGCCAGCCCCCTGGTCAAGAACGTGATGGCGGGGGCCGCCCAGGGCCCTGGGTCCCCGTCCTCCCCAGGCTTCTGACACCCGTTGGTTCTCTGCCGCCTCCCGATATTGATCAAACAGCGAGGGCAGGCTTGGCAGGAACGGAGGCAGGGCGGCCACGCGACTCGCTTAGCTGCGGAGTTAGCTGGGGCCCATCAGGGGAGTTGGGGCTCTGTACCCTGTCACACACAGAGCAGGGCCT
>NW_006300164.1:3254820-3257417 GCF_000327345.1 Myotis davidii | reverse complement strand
GAGTCTGGCAGCGGCTGCACCCAGCTTCCCCCTCCCAGGGCCCTTCCCGCCTCCCGGGGGGGCTCTCCCCGCCTCCCGGGGCTCCTCTGCCCACCCCAGCAGCTCCCTCCGCCGGGCTCAGGCCCCACTGTGCACTCTGGGCGCCCTCGCCAGACCGTCTTAATTTTGGGCAAGGATTCCACATTTTCGTTGTGAGTGGGCCCCACCATCATGTAGAGCCGGCCTGGCAGGGCCCTGATCCCATGGACTTGGATCCTAAGTAGGCGGGTACCAAGGGCTGCCAGCCCATTGGGACTGGAGGGCCTGCCAGAGGAGGGGGTCCCACCGAACCCCACAGTGGGAGCGCGGTGGCAGGAGGCGGGGTGAGGGGCAGCTCCCCAGACAGACTTCCTCCCGGGCTGACTGGACGCCGGGGCCCAGGCGCTTTGGCTTCGGTGGCCCTTCCTCCTTAGAAAACACTGAGACTGATCTTAGGGCCATAAACGCGTGAGCCCTGGGTGCTGGTGTAAACGCAGACAGATGACGTGACAAACTGGAACCTCATCTTTGATCTGAGAGCTTATTTTTTTCTTCTGATTTTAAAAGAAAGGAAAACATTTTCACGGCCACTCAGGACTGCGGCCACTGTCCCTCCTCCCGCCGCCAGGGCCACAGGGCGTGCGGCTGTCCCTGCCCCGCAGCCGAGAGGACAGTGAGGCTGGGCACGGACCTGACTGGCTCCATGGCCTGTGACGCCACCTGTGTCTCCTCAGGATGCGTGCCAGGCGCTCTCCTGCCACACAGACCCCCTGGACCTCAGCAGCTGCAGCCGCCTCCTCTTCCCGCTCCTGGATGGGACCGAGTGCGGCCCCCAGAAGGTCAGCAGGAGCGAGGGAGGCGGGAGAGCAAGTGTGAACGTGCGTGCATGAGCATGAGTATGTGCGAGCGTGTGCGTGAATGAGCATGAGTGTGTGCGAGCATGAGCATGAGTGTGTGCGAGCGTGTGCGTGAATGAGCATGAGTGTGTGAGTGTGCATGAGCATGAGTGTGTGCGAGCATGAGCATGAGTGTGTGCACATGTGCGTGCATGAGCATGTGTGTGAGCGTGTGTGCATGAGCATGAGTGTGAGCCTGTGCGTGCATGAGCAGGAGTGTGTGCATGCGTGTGAGTGTGGATGTGCTCACACATGCTTGCACAGGCTACCTGCAGCCTGGCAGCCCTTATTCCTGGGGCAGGAGACAGGGAGCCAGGGCGAGGGCCCTGGAGCTGTGCGTGGTGCCTGTGGATGTGGGTGTGGGTGTGGGTGTGGGTGTGGTGCCCGTGGGGCGGCAGGTTGGCTGTCGTTCCTTGCAGTGGTGCTCCAAGGGCCGCTGCCGCTCCCTGGCGGAGCTGACCCCCATGGAGGCGGTGCACGGGCACTGGTCAGCTTGGGGTCCCCCCAGTCCTTGCTCCCGCTCCTGCGGAGGAGGTGTGGTCACCAGGAGGCGGCAGTGCAACAACCCCAGGTGCGGGTGGAAGGGGGCGGGGGGCGGGGGGCTGCACTTACCCTGGTTGGGGGTCTGTGGGTCACCTCTCACCACTGTCTCCGGGCGTTTTCAGACCTGCCTTTGGGGGGCGTGCTTGCACAGGTGCTGACCTTCAGGCCGAGATGTGCAACACCCAGGTAGGCCGGCTTCCCGGGCAGGGCCCCAGGGGCCAGGGCGGCTGGGGTGTGTGGCTCACAGCAGAAACCCTGCATGATCTCTGAGGAGGCTCCAAACTGCGCCCCCCGCAGCCGGCCCTGCTGGTGCCCACGGCAGGTGTGGGGGCTCCAGCTCCTCCACGCCTCTCGGCACTTCCTGTCCAGGTTTGGTTTTATTTTTCAATCCTCGCGGAGGATATGTTTTTATTGATTTCAGAGCGAGGAAGGAAGAGAGAAGAGAGAGAGAAACATGGATGTGAGAGAAACACTGATCAGTTGCCTCCCATACACACCCCGACTTGGGGTTGAACCCGACACCTGGGCACGTGCCCTGACGGGGAATCACACGCACCACCTTCCGGGGTGTGGACTGGGGCTCCCCCCAACTGAGCCACCGGTCAGGGCTGCTGTCCAGGTTTGGGTCACGGCCATCGCAGTGGGTGTGAAGCGGGGACTGATCTCTTTGACATTAAAGTCTGAGAGCTGCCCTCCCACCTTCTCCGGGCGGCCAGACCTGCGGAGAGCCCTCGCCTGGGCCCGAGGTGGGGGAGGGGGTGTGTGTGCAGCTGAGGGCCGTGTTCCGCTCGGCCAGCCGGTCCGCTCCGCGCCTTTTCTCCCCGACGCCTCCCGCTGAGGCTCTTGGTGAAGCCTTGCCTGGCCTTTTCTGACGCGGCCTCTGGAGGCGGTGCCTGTGAACGGCCCAGACCCTGACCGGTTCGGGCCCTGGCCCTGAGCAGTGCTCTTTGCCTGCTCCCTCTGCCCCGTGTCCTCACAAATGCTCCTGGAATTCCCCATCAGCAGAAAAAGGCTCCCGTCACCCCCACTTTACAGAGCGGGGAACGGGTGCAGCCAGGAGCCAGGCTCAAGCCCTCCTCATGGCCTCACACTCAGGGTGCCTCCCTGTCCCCAGGTGCAAGGGCACCCAGCCCTGGGCTC
>NW_006300164.1:3254163-3254384 GCF_000327345.1 Myotis davidii | reverse complement strand
CTGCGAGACCACCCAGCTGGCGTTCATGGCTGAGCAGTGTGCGGAGACCGAGGGCCGGCCGCTGGGCCTTTCCCCAGGCAATGCCTCCTCCTACCGCTGGGGCCCAGCTGTGCCTCACAGTCAAGGTGGGGCCCGGGGCTGCCCGGGGAGCGGTGTGGGCGGGAGAACCGCGGCCACCATGGCTCCCGCCGTGGACAGCAGGCGCAGGCTGTGCATCAGCG
>NW_006300164.1:3250415-3254109 GCF_000327345.1 Myotis davidii | reverse complement strand
AACAGAGCCCCTGGCCCACGAGCAGCGGGCGAAGCAGCGGGGCTGGCAGGGCGAGGGCGCCTGGAGCCTGCTTCCCGGGTCACCGCCCTCCCTGCCCCCCCCCCACCCCTGGTCAGCGTTCCTGTCCCTCTGCCTCCCCAGGGGACGCCCTGTGCAGACACATGTGCCGGGCCGTCGGCGAGAGCTTCATCATGCGGCGTGGGGACAGCTTCCGGGACGGCACCCGGTGTGTGCCAAGCGGCCCGCGGGAGGACGGGACCCTCAGCCTGTGCGTGTCGGGCAGCTGCAGGGTAGGCGTGTGCAGGCGGCGGGTGCCTCTCTGTCCCCTGTGGCCCCCAGGCCTGTCCCAGCAAAGCCGAACACGGCCTCCCGGGGGGCGGGTCCCTGAAGCAGCAGCCGCCTCTCAGGGTTGAGAGCTGCGCTGCGATCTGGGGCGGCCATTTAAGCTCGTCTCCAGAAGGGGCCTCAGGTGCTCTGTACGCGACCCCGTTTGTCATATGACTCAGAGCCAGTGGGGTTGCCCCTCCAGTGACACGCAGCCCGGGCGCCCCTGCCACCCCCTTTGCGCAGACGTTCGGCTGTGACAGCAGGATGGACTCCGGGCAGGTGCCGGACGAGTGCCAGGTGTGTGGAGGGGACAACAGCACGTGCAGCCTGCAGAGCGGCTCTTTCATGGGCGGAAGAGCCCGAGGTAGGGGCCGTCCCCTCGCCCCCGAGAAGCTGCGGCAGCCCAGGCGGGGGCAGGCAGGGTGGGGACCCTCACCTTGGCTCCGCCCTGGAGCCTCCACCGCCCACTCTGCCAGACGTTGGGAATCTGCTGTGGTTTGCAAAGCCATTGCTTAGAGCAGCGGTTCTCAACCTGTGGGTCGCGAGCCCTTTGGCGGTCGACCGACCCTTTCACAGGGGTCGCCTAAGACCATCCTGCATATCAGATATTTACATGACGATTCGTAACAGTAGCAACATTACAGTGATGAAGTAGCAACGAAAATACTTTTATGGTTGGGTCACAACATGAGGAACTGTATTTAAAGGGCCAGAAGGTTGAGAGCCGCAGGCTTAGCAGGGGTCCCCAAACTACGGCCCGCGGGCCATATGCAAATACAAATATTGTATTTGTTCCCATTTTGTTTTTGTTTTTACTTCAAAATAAGATACGTGCAGTGTGCATAGGAATTTGTTCATAGTTTGTTTTTTTTTAAACTATAGTCCGGCCCTCCAACGGTCTGAGGGACAGTGAACTGGCCCCCTGTTTAAAAAGTTTGAGGACCCCTGGGAGGGTCAGTGGAGGATTTGATCCCACCTCCCTCCGGCAGGTCCCACCCCTCCCCCACCAGGGTGGCTCCCCCACAGGTGGCCCTCCATCCGCCCGATTGCCCGCCAAGGCCCGCGGCTGCCTGGGGCGCCTGCACAGTGGGGCTGGCGCTGTGGGGCCTGTTCTTGGTGCCGAAACCTGCCCCTGGCCTGCGGTGGGGCGGGGTCTCAGCCCCCTGTTCCCTCCTAGAGTACGTCACGTTCCTGACGCTGACTCCCAACCTGACCAGGGTGCACATCGCCAACCACAGGCCTCTCTTCACACACCTGGGTGAGTTGGCGGAAGGCTCGCCAGGGTTTGCCAAACCTCGAAGGTGGAGGGCACGGTCCCCAAGATGCCCGCACTGCTGATGCCAACGTTGAGGTTGGGGTTCCCCAAACCACCGCCAGATTGGACAGCTCACTGGACCCCCAGACTCAGCTGTTAGGGTCATGGTGGAAACGGGGAAGGACAGAGTAAACCAGCCAGGAGGAGATGCCAGGGGAGAGTCGGGGCTCTGGGCCAGCGTCCAGCTGATGGGCATGGAGTATTGCCCACCCAGGCTCCCTGCCCGTTTCTACTGGGGCTTCGTTATGTAGGCCTGATCGATTATTGACCGATGGATTGATTGAGCGCTCACATGAGTGGTCTGTCTCCAGGCTGACTCATGCCCTGTGGCCCAAGGCCCCAGAACCATGTGTTTGGTCTTTCTGGTTGGCCAGGCCCCTCCTTAAAGACTCCCCCCGGCTGACTAGGCCCCGTCCCTGTTACTGGGCAAGGCCGACTTCTTTACTCCCCAGTCTCCCTGGGGCTATGTGTCCAGGGTAGCCCACACCTGACCTTTGAACCCAGAGTGGGGTCCTACCAGGGTCCCTGAGCTCCTGAACCGGCCCGCAGAGCTCACGTGGGTGTGCGTGGTGGGGAGCAGGCCCCGGTGCTCCCCGGGTTCTGGAGGAGGCGCGGAGTTGCCTCTGTGAGGAAGCCTGGGGCAGCCCCTGTGTGCACCTGGAGGGGTGCCTGCAGAGACACGGGGGACCCGCTCCTGGGGTTGGGGAACTGGAGGAGGACGGTCGCAGGTGTGGCCACGGAGACGACAACCTGTTGGCCGATTCCTTAAACCAGGACCTCCTCTGTGAAAGGGTGGTGCCCCCTCCTAGGTGGGGCTGGGTGGGGGCTCCGTTGTGCTGACAGGCCTCGCTGCCCCCAGCGGTGAGGATCCGCGGGCGCTACGTGGTGGCTGGGAATTTCAGCATCTCCCCCAGCACCAGCCACCCCTCCCTCCTGGAGGACAGCCGCATCGAGTACAGAGTGACCCTCACCGAGGACCGGCTGCCCCGCCTGGAGGAGATCTCCATCCCGGGCCCCACCCAGGAAGACATGGAGATCCAGGTGACCAGCTGCTCAGTCCCTCGCTCGCACGGCCCCTGGTGCTGAGTGGGTGGCCGGAGAGCTGGGCAGGCCCAGGGGCTGCCTCCGGAGGGCGGCGGGGCTGGGCCTGGAGGAACCAGTGCCCAGGCCAGCCAGCGGGCAGTGTCTCCAGGAAACCTGCGAGCACAGGAGGGGTGCTTAGGGGGCTGAAGGAAGGGGACCCCAGGCAAGAAGGCTAGGGGGCGGGGCAGACCTGGAGGGGCTTCCTGGCCACGGGTGGAGCCTGGGCTTCCTCCTGGGCGTCCCAGGGCTGAGGGGCCCTGCAGTTGGAGTTGGGAGGGGCCTGGGTCAGGCCTGGCCCAGGTGGGTGGAGGAGCAACACAGTCGGGAAGGCCGGTCTGGCCAATGCTGAAGTCAGAGGCCTCAGTCTCCTCCCCTGTGGAATGGGGTCGCAGTCCTGCCTCCTGGGGTCGAAGCATGCTTAAGGAGTGACCACCCCTTCCAGCTGCACCCCCCGCCCCCGTCTCTTCTGATCTCACCCCAGGCCCGTGCTGGGCTCCCCTCTGTCTGAGGCCGTCTCCCGCCTCTGCTCCATGCCCCACCCCTGCTCCACCTAGAGCCTGCGACACCTTCCAGGCTGCTGTCCTGCCCCCACCAGGCCCCATAGGGTTATCTGTCACCACCCCACCCCACCCCACCCCACCCCGAGCTCCTGGAGGCTGCGACAGGGTCCCGCTCGCCGTGCTGTCCCCAGAACCTGGGTGCGGCCACCTCTGGTTGCTTGCTGAGTGGAAGAATGTATGGCCTCCAGGAGGTGGCGGTGGCAGCGATCGCCAGGGAGCCCCTGGGTGAGGCCCCGTGCGCCCGTCTCCTGCAGGTGTACAGGCGCTATGGCGAGGAGTATGGCAACGCCACCCGCCCGCACGTCACCTTCACCTACTTCCAGCCTAAGCTGCGGGCCTGGGTGTGGGCTGCCACGCGGGGGGCCTGCTCGGTGAGCTGTGGGGCAGGTGAGGCCCGGGGCAGGGCGGG
>NW_006300164.1:3249575-3250359 GCF_000327345.1 Myotis davidii | reverse complement strand
TGCACCCCCGGGGCCTGCCCCCCATAGTGAGTGCCATCTGTGGGGTTCTCCCCTGGGTCATGGGGCCCACGCCGCCTGGGCTGGGCAGGGTGCCTCTGTGTGTGCTCTCGCGTAGCCCTGGAGGCTCCCTGTGAGGCAGCGTCCCACGCTGCAGGAGAAAACACTGAGCCGCAGGCAGATGAGGCGTCGGTGACCCACCCTGGTGCACCTGTCTGCGGGCGGAACATGCGCCCTGAGCGCAGGTGGTCACTGTACTTGGGGGTGATCACCTAGCTGGGCGGGCCGTGGGCGACTCGGAGGCAGCCACGGAGAGCAGCTGACGGAAAGTACCTGGCCATCGCCGTCGCGGGCCCAGGCCAGTGTGGTTGGTGGGAGCATAATGTTAGAGCAGTGGTTCTCAACCTTCTGGCTCTTTAAATACAGTTCCTCATGTTGTGACCCAACCATACGATTATTTTCGTTGCTACTTCATCACTGTCATGTTGCTACTGTGATGAATCGTCATGTAAATATCTGATATGCAGGATGGTCTGAGGCGACCCCTGTGAAAGGGTCGTTCCACCGCCAAAGGTCGCGACCCACAGGTTGAGAACCGCTGTGTTAGAGGCAGGGCGGTCCCTCCTGGGTGCAGGGCTGGGCAGCCGCCCGCCTGCACCTTCTGCAGGTGTCCTCAGCCTCAGGTGACGGTGGGGACCTGGAGAGCTGGGGCGGGCTGGCCGGCCCGTGCCGTGTCTGGGTACCGGAAGGGACACATGCCCAGCCCAGCCCAGGGCAGTGAGTCAGC
>NW_006300164.1:3249322-3249541 GCF_000327345.1 Myotis davidii | reverse complement strand
CCACCCCCCCCCGCCCCCCCCTCCTGCCAACTCAGAACCTGGCAGGGCTCTACTCTGCTGCTCTCTCCTCAGCTGGGCAGCTGGAGACTTCGGCCCCTGCAGCACCTCCTGCGGGACAGGCCTGCGGGAGCGGGCGGTGCGCTGCGTGCAGGCCCTGGGCCCCCGTCTGAGGACGCTGCCCCCTGCCCGGTGTGCAGCGCTGGCCCAGAAGCCCGCGGG
>NW_006300164.1:3247920-3249214 GCF_000327345.1 Myotis davidii | reverse complement strand
CTCCCAGCCCTGCCCCCCCAGGTGAGCGCGGGGTGGGGCATGTTCTCCCCGCCAGGGCTTGTCCCTGCGCTGCGCCCGGCCCCCCTCAATGCCCCGTTCCCCAGGCCTCTAGCCGGGCGATGCCATCCCGGCGACGGGCAGGGCTGGCCCAGGCCTAGGAGTGCCAGCTCCAGATTCCCTGCCCAGGAGACCTGCACCCACTTCTCTGTGAGCCTCCGGGGCCCTGCTCAGGGAGGGGCTGTGAGGCCCAAGCGAGGCCACGAAAGGAAAGCAATAAATGCCGCTTCTCGTCACTGTGGTCGCTGCCATGTCCTGCTGGCAGCGACCTATCACTCTGATTTGCTGCCAACCGGCTGGGTGCCCAGGGCCCCCGTTTTCTTACCTGTCCCTTGGGTCCTGGTGGCCCACACGTGGCCGGGCTCCTTTCCCCTCTCGCGTCCACAGCAGACACAGCGACCACCACTCTTCCCGCCGATCCTGCCTCACAGTCCTGCCCAGCACACACCCAGGCAGCCGCTGCCCCTCGGGCTGGCACATTCCTGAAGCGATTCCCTGTCCCTGACCTGTGACCCGGTTGCAGCTGACACCAGCTGGGCAGTGGGAGCACCTGGTTACCTGGCAGAGGCCCCCCTTCGCCTCTGGGAACAGGCGGTGGGGCCTGTGTCACTGCCCCTCCTGCCCAGCGCAGTGCCCGCAGCCGGCGGCCAGCCCTTCAGGGCGAGGCCCGGGCTTGCTTCTTTGTGGGGCCCCTCTTTGGGTTCTTGGATATTGGGGAGCAGGTTCTCCCTGCCCCGGTGGCCAGGCTGCGCCGATGGCAGGGGCAGGGCCTGATGGCTGTTCTGGGCTGTCAGGTGGAAGGTGTCGGACGCGTGCCCGTTGGCCTGTGGAGCGGACCTGGCCGCACAGAATGTCACGTGCGCGCAGGGGGTGGACGGCCTGGAGGCGCCAGCGACCGCCGGGCCCTGCTCCGCGGACCAGACGCCAGCTGCCCTCGAGCCCTGCGTGGAGGTGGCCTGTCCCCCGGGCGGGGGCCCTGTGAGTGTCCTGGGCTTGGGGGTGGCTGGGCTCTTGGGTGCTTGTCGGGCTGGGAGAACGGGGAGCGCTGGTTACCGTTGGCCTCCCGGCCGGAGTGCGAGGACTGTCCTGCAGCGCTGCCTCTCCCGGAGCCTGGCCTGAGATACGCATAGGAACCGCTCCGGGCCCCCGGGCAGCCCCTCCCCGGGCAAGCCGGGCTCAGGGGGCCAGGCCCTGTTAGGGAGCTGCACGGAGGAGGGCTGCCAGGCTCCCCCTGGCG
>NW_006300164.1:3245532-3246762 GCF_000327345.1 Myotis davidii | reverse complement strand
GCTGGTGCTGCTGCTTTCACACAAGGTGCTGCCCCACCCTGTCCGCCGGGGTTGGGGACCGCAGGCCAGGGGCGGCAAACCCACTCCCTCAGCCCCGCCCACGGCGACCTCACGCTGATGCAGAGGCCAGGGGGTGTGTGGTGAGGCGGCAGCATCGCTGGGGGCCTGGAAGCCAGCCTCCCTGGGGAGGATCAGCAGGGGCGGGGGGAGGACGGCCCCGGGGTGCTGGTGACCACTTCCTGCTCCTGAGGGATCGGGATGGTGGGCGTGGAGGTCAGAGGTGGGTGCCTGGACCCATCAGTTTGGTGCTTGCCCCCTGCAGCCGGACCCCCAGCCTCTGGGGGAAGAAGCTGCACCCGCACCGGGCGGCCCCAGGCTGGGGGCTCGCGCTGCCCACGTGTGGACGCCCCTGGCGGGGCCCTGCTCCGTCTCCTGTGGCAGAGGTGAGGCCCCTGAACACCCAAGCTCATTAGCTAGCTCTTGCCTGCCTGCATCTGGCTTAGTTCTAAAAAGCATTTGGGTGGCTTCTAGAAAATTCCAGCTGCGCGAGGAAGTGCCAGTGTACGAGGAGATTGGGGCAGAGTGCAGACAGCCCTGCACTAGTTCAGTGATCGTCCAAGAGACAGAAAAGATCGTAGGACATATTGGCACCAAGAGCCTGTGTCCTAAGGCCCAGAGAAGCTGGGAGAGACGGGCTCACATTTAGCGCTGAGCTCCTGGTGCCAAACCAGAGAAACAAATGGAAGATACGCAGTGGCCTTCAACGCTCAGTACAGCCTCGGCCTTGGCTCGGTCAGAACGGAGCCAGAGGTTTCTTTGAGGAAGTTCCCGATGTGTTGATGGCAAACACAGTAAGGGGTGTTTAGAGCAGTTCTCATCCTGCCCCTCAGGAAACCTACTATGTGCCAGGCACTTCGTAACCCCCCCTTGAAAGTCCCTGTACACATCCCTGCGAGTGAGCCGTCAGCATATGAAGACCCTGAGGCTCAGAGAGGTTAGGTCACTGTCCAAGGTCGCTGTCCAAGGTCACACGCTGGTCAGTGGCAGAGCCGGCACCCGTGGTCCTGGCTGAGCCCTCCTCCTGGGCCCGGGTCCCTGCTTCCTCCCCGCAGGCCAGACGGAGCTGCGTTTCGTGTGCATGGACTCCGCCCGGGGGACAGCTGTCCAGGAAGAGCTGTGTGACCTGGCGAGCAAGCCGGGGAGCCGGCGCGAGGTCTGCCAGGCTGCCCC
>NW_006300164.1:3242920-3245290 GCF_000327345.1 Myotis davidii | reverse complement strand
CGGCGCCCCGGCCCAGCCGCCTCGAGGAGTGCAGCCCGGAGCCCTGCCCCGCCAGGTCGGTCCCTCCCCCAGGAGGCAGGTGGTCCGAGGGGTTCATGGGGCTGTGGGTAAAGCGCGTGGCCCGGGTCCGGGTGCTGTGGGCACACGTGGTGGATGGCTTGTTTTGTCATCGCCTGCTCCTTACCGAGCACCACTGTGCCAGGCACTGCTGGGGCACGAGGGGTCACAGCACTGAACCAACAGACAGCACCTCTGCCCTCCTGAAGCAGATGCTGGGACGGCAACGGGCGATAAGTCGGACAGACAGGAGCAGCTAGTGACGGGTGTGACCGTGCACGTGGCCAAGGCAGCAGGAGGCGGGCCCCGGGGTGGAGTGGCTGGGATCCCTTTGGACACAGACATCTTAGCAGGACTGGGGTGCCCTGCCCCCTCCCACTGCCCTTGGACACCTGTTTCTGTCCTCCTCTTCCCCTTCTGTAAAATGGGTTCTGATGTTCTCAGTCCACTGTGCCAGCCCCTCAGTGGACCCCCAGAGAGAGCGCCTCTGCGGGCCCTTCCTGGTGGGGAAAGGAGGGGACCCCTGGCTGCTCGGGGTCCTCCCCTGACTCCGCTTTGCCGCAGGTGGCGGTACAAGCTGGCGGCCTGCAGTGTGAGCTGTGGGGGTGGGGTGGCGCGGAGGATCCTGTATTGTGCCCGGGCCCACGGGCAGGACGAGGACGAGGAGATCCTGCCGGATACCCAGTGCCAGGGACTGCCTCGGCCAGAGCCGCAGGAGGCCTGCAGCCCGGAGCCCTGCCCGCCCAGGTCAGCAGCCCCAGGGTGCAGGCACCAGGCCAGGGCCATGGGGACTAAGGGCTGGCTCAGTGGCTCAGAACACAGTCCTCGGAAAACGGGACCAGCTAGCAGGCTGTGCCAGGTGCCAGAGATGGCGGCCAGCGCACCGGCTGCGCTGTGGGTTCAAACTGGGTGTGGGTGTGGGTAGCGCTGGGCAGACGCTTCATTGGGTGGAGGAGGCAGGTGGGGCGGGGCCTGAGGTGGTCCCAATGGGGAGCCAAGCACCAGGCACACAGACAGAATGGCGCTCAGGCCGGTGGGGGTAGGGGTGGGGGTGGAGGAAGCGGGGTAGGGGAGTGGGGCTGGAGCTCCGAGACCAGGCTGGGGCCACGGGAAGGACACACGCTCTCGCCTCGTCCACAGGCCCCATGGTTTCCTCATTGTACATGTGCATTTTATTTGATTTTAAATAGACATATCGATTGCAGAGAGGAAGGGAGAGAGACATCAGTGATGAGAGAGTCATGGATCAGCTGCCTCCTGCACGCCCTGCACTGGGGATGAGCCCGCAACCCGGGCCTGTGCCCTAACCTGGAATCGAACCCTGACCTGGTTCGTAGGCCGAGGCTCAGCCCGAGCCCCGCCGGCCGGGCTACCTGTGCACTTTAATGATGTCATGCTTTCTTGCATCGCACAGAAAGGTGACAGGGTCAGTGATGTCCTCATAGTGCCACGTGTTCCTCCCACCTCTCGTTTTTAAAGAAACACCCCTTACGGATGAGACTCTTACATGTAAGGCCTTGAGCTCATCTGTGGTTTATTTGGGGTAAGTTGGGAAGTCGGGAGCAAGCTCTGTTTTTCCAGTTTGCTAACCAGCGGTGCCCGAGTTCCTCCCGGCGGCCCCTCACCAGGTCCACAAGTCCTGCGTCTGTTGGATCCACGGGAGGCGTCTGCCACACCCGCTAGCTCCCCCTCCCCCATTCCCACCCCAGATCAAGTTGTCTTAAACAGGCAGCTTTGTGACTCATTTACCATTCCTACCAAAGTGTCTGTTGAGGTCATTGCTTGTGCTAATGTCGCCGTCCTTGTACCCCACTATTTCCCACGGCACATTTAGAGGTGCAGGTGATCTGGGATTTATGGGAATTTCACACACTTGAGATCTGGCTCCCCTTGCAAGTCGCTGTGGCCACTCTGGCCTCCTTGATGTTCTAGAACATTCTGGGGATGCCTGACTCAGGGCTATCCCTTCACTCAGGCTCGAGTCAACCAACAGGCGGCGGGGCCCTCCCTGAGCACGGGTGCAGAATGGCACACGCTCCCGCCCACGATGCTCGGCTCTGCTTCATTGTTCTCTTTTAAGATGCGTTTTTATTGATTGGAGAGGGAGAGGGAGAGGGAGAGAGGAACACCCGTCAGCTCCTCCTGCACGCCCCCGCCTGGGGCCTGGGACCTGCCTGGCTGACCATCCGGGGAGCCCAGGGGCCGTGCCATCCTGGGGCCTCTTTTCCTGCAGGTGGAAAGTCACGTCCCGTGGCCCATGCTCAGCCAGCTGTGGCCTCGGCACCGCCACCCGCTCCATAGCCTGCGTGCGGC
>NW_006300164.1:3242344-3242902 GCF_000327345.1 Myotis davidii | reverse complement strand
GAGGTTGACGGGGCGGCCTGTGCGGCTCTGGCACGGCCGCGGGCCAGCATCCCCTGCGTCGTTGCCGACTGTACTTACCAGTGGCACCTCAGCACATGGACGCAGGTGAGGCCGCGGCTGGGGCGGGGAGAGCGTCCGATGAGGCCTCACACGGGGGACCCCGGGAGCTTCGTCACTGTGATGCCCGGAAGGAGATGGGAGAGCAGGCATGGGGGGCGGGGCGGGCACCTGGAGAGGAAGACAGCAGGCCTGGAGGCGGGGAGGGCAGCGGGCCCTCAGAGGCCGAGGTCGCAGATACAGGAAGGCGAGGGCAGACAACCCGATTCCCCCCGGACAAGCAGATGCCACCCGGCCCAGCACCTCCCCAGGCACCGGAGGACAGCGGGAGGTAGGGCTGGGCCTCCGGGCTCGCTCGCGGTGTAGAGAAGAGGCAAAGCAGAGCTGCCTCCCGTCGGTCAGAAGGGCCAGGGGCATCGGCCGGGAGATGAGGGCTCAGGGGGGCAGTGCCGGGCAGGAGGGCAGTGCCGGGCAGTGGGGCAGTGCCGGGCAGGGGGGCAG
>NW_006300164.1:3240987-3241757 GCF_000327345.1 Myotis davidii | reverse complement strand
CTGCTCCAGGACAGACCACAGCTGGCCCTGCCGCCGCTTCCCCGGAGTGGCCCCAGCCCTGGGCCCGCCTCCTCTCCCAGGAGAGCCCTGTGGGGGCCGGTGTGTCCCTTCCTCCTCGCTGTCTGGGCGGCTGGCTGCAGGAGGGGGGCAGAGGGTGCGAAGCCAGGACCACTTTCCACACGCCCGCCCCTCAGAGCATCCAGGAACGCTCTGCGCCCGGACCCTGACATCCCGCAGCCCCCACCCCTCACCTGAGAGGGCTTCCCGCGAGGCCTAGGAGGGCATCACCCCTTCCTCCACACACACTCAGCCTCCTTCCCAGCAGGGAAAACCCCAGCCCTGCCCCACCCGGAAGCTCTGCCTCCTGCTCCCTGTCCAGGTCCCTGTGGCCGGCAGCATCTCGAGCCAACAGGAGCCATCGACTTGCGAGGCGCCGGGCAGGCGGACTGCGCCGTGGCCATCGGGCGGCCCCTGGGTGAGGTGCTGACCCTCCAGGTGCTGGAGAGCTCCCTCAACTGCAGCGCCGGTAGGTCCGGGCCCAGAGCTGCTGCCGGGAAGCGGGAGGGGCGGGACGGAACTCGGCCGTGCGCCCCAGGGACTCTGCCGCCAGCCCGGACGGGGAGCCGGCCTCACTGCCCACTGCCCGCCGCCCGCAGGGGAGATGCTGTTACTCTGGGGCAGGCTCATGTGGCGGAAGGCGTGCAGGAAGCTGGCCGGCCTGACCCTCAGTTCCAAGGCCAACACCCTGGTGGTGACGCAGCGCCGAGTGC
>NW_006300164.1:3238248-3240606 GCF_000327345.1 Myotis davidii | reverse complement strand
CCCCCCCCCCCCCCCCCCCCGCCTCAGGTGAGAAGAGGGACGCTAGAGGCTTCTTCCTTTCTGGAGATCTGAGGCCTCCCCTGCCCCTCCGTGCTCAGTGGCCCACGGGCGACTGTCTCCCTTCCCTCTCCCCGCTCCGCACTTCCAAGCCTCCCACATGCAGGGGCCCACCCAGGGGAGGCCCAGGAGGCACTGCAGGTGGCGTCCGTCCTCGTGCCAGGCTCGGTGTTCAGCACGTTGGCACATGTGACTTTGCTGAGTCCTAAAACCACTCGGCCCAGTGTTTGCTCTCATCCCCCCACTTTAAAGAGGGGGGAGCTGAAGCTCAAGCGTGTAAGGCCTTGGCCTGGGATCACACCGGGAGGTGGAGGAGGTGGGGTTCAGTGGCGGCTTCTGCCTGGGTCCTGGCCTTGGCCCCAGCGCCACACTGTTCCCCTTGCTGCTCGCCAGCTGCAAGCGGGTCTGCTCCTGGCACCTGGCAGTAGGGTCTTTCGGGGGCTCCTGCATCCTGGGCCACACCCCATCATCCCCCGCTCTCCCCTGCAGAATGTGACACGCAGCTCTTCGGCCCCCGGGGTGAGATTGCCAGCCCACTGGTGAGTTCCGGTGGGAGGACCGCGGGGGGCTGCCGCATCTTCATCGACGTGGCTCCGTGGGCCCGTATCGCCATTCACGCCCTGGCCACTGACATGGGCACCGAGGGAGCTGATGCCAGCTACATCTCGGTGAGGCCACCATGAGGGTGACAGGAATGGCTGACTCTAGCTGTGGTCTGGACAGCTGTCCCTGGGGAGGAGGACCGGGGTGCTGGGGTAGAGGACCCCCCGAGTCTACTTTAGACCAAAACCTTCAAAAATTAGTGCAGGAATGGGAGAAAAGCGCCTCCTCCACGTACTCGCCAGCAAATGCTGATTGTGCCCGCACAAGAGAGAACAGAAGAGACCTAGTCCCATGTGGACAGCCGTTAACCCGGGCCTGAAGCACAATGTTAGAGCCGGAGACAGCTTCCCCAGGAGAGGGGCACCCCCTCCCCCATGGGGTGTGTGTGTTGGGAGAATTGTCCTCCGCCCGGCATCAGCTCCTCTGGATGAGGCAGCCTGACGTGGAACAGAGCAGACCTGGGCCAGGTCCCAGCTCCGGCGCCCTGGCTGTGAGCGGGGGAGGGGCATGAGCGCTCTGAGCCTGCTTCCCGGGTGGGCTAACAGTGCCTTCCTCAGAGGGCTGTTGGGTGAGGACTGAATGCGACCCTGAGCGCAGATCCTGGTGCAGTCAGGGCTCCAGAGTGCCGGCTGGTTTTCATTTATGACCTGCCCTTCGGGGCTGCCCCTCTCCTCCCAGATCCGGGACGTCCACAGTCTGAAAACGACCACATTCCGCGGGCAGCAAGCGCTCTACTGGGAGTCAGAGGGCAGCCAGGCGGAGGTGGAGTTCAGCCAGGGCTTCCTGGACACACATGCCCGCCTGCGGGGCCAGTACTGGACACTGCAGTCCAGAGCTCCCGCGCCCCGCACTGCCCCGCCCTAGCTGCCTCTCCCAGCAGGACGGGTGCAGTGAGGGGTGCTCCCTCCAGTTCTGGGGGGGGCGAGGAGGGGAGCTGACCTGTATGAGCGAGCTGCTGGCTGCCTGGCCGGCCCCGGAGTGCTTCCCGATCTGAACACCCTCCCATCTTCAGTGTCGCCGTTAGCGCCTTCTTCAACAAGCACAACGTTAGGGGGCAGAAGGGGACACTCTGTAATGGCAGCGCCAGCCGTTCAGGCACCAATAAAAAGGACGTGCGGTCTGACTGGCGTTTTCTTCACAAAACCTGTCCAGATCTGCTTGCAAGCCCGCCGCACAGCAGGCGGGTCCCCGGCCGCGGTCGAGTTCCAGACCCGTCCCTGACCTGGTCGAACCTCTCGCCACTCCTGACGGTGCTGCAGGGCGCGCTGTCACCACGGGGCGCTCACCTGTTCGTTTTCCGCCAAGCCCCGCCCCTCGGCTAGCCCATTGGGCGGGAGTGTCCACCTGGGAGTCCTGCGCCGCCAAAACCAGCGCCTATGCTAATGAGCGCGAGCCCGACTGGCCAACCTCTGCCTCGCCCCGGAACTCCGCCCCCTATGCAAATAAGCACCGGCACGTCGGGCGCTACTTGCCTCGGACCTGCAAGCCCCACCCCCTATGGTAATAAGGCCGCCTTCCCACAAGGCAGCGCTCTGGCCAACGCGGCCGGCTCTGGAGCCCTTTGTGAGGGCGGTGGGCTGCGCCGGATAGCGGCACCATGAGTGGCTCTGACGGGGCCTCAGCGACGTCCGTCAACTCCGCGCCGCCTGCGCAGGAGGAGGGCATGACGTGGTGGTACCGCTGGCTCTGTCGCCTGTC
>NW_006300164.1:3237384-3237912 GCF_000327345.1 Myotis davidii | reverse complement strand
ACGTCCCGACCTCAGGGCACACCCCCCTGACCTCGGGGCACCCCCCTGACCTCGGGGTGATCTCGGGGCACCCCCCCGACCTCGGGTGTCCGGGACAGTCCAGCGGGTTTAGCACAAGCCCCCAAGAGAGCATCCACAGGAAGGCGGTCAGATCCAGAGGTAAAATAAAGACCCGCTGGCAGGTCTTCCAAAGGCAGATACACGCCTGTTTGAATGGCCTGCTCTTCTTCCTGTTCCCTCAGCCCTGGAGGAGGGGGTGGGAGAGGGCGCAGCGGAGGTCTTAGGAAGGAGCTGGAAGCCTGGCACAGAGGCTGGGGTCCGGGCAGGGCAGGCCCTGGTCAGATCTCCCAGAAGGACACTCCCAGCGGCCCCTTCCAGTCCCACAGTCCTCCCAGCTGGTGGGGTGGGGAGTCCAGTGCAGGGTTAGGACTGCACTGCCCCGGTTGAATTAATAAATAGATAATTATTTTTTTCTTATTACCTTTCAGTAAATAAAATTCAGTCCCTAGTAATAAGTAAGTGTGAAGT
>NW_006300164.1:3227016-3236660 GCF_000327345.1 Myotis davidii | reverse complement strand
TTGGGGGTAGGGGGTGGGGGTGCATAGCTGACGAGCACAGAGCAGTGTTGTCTTGTGGGCGCTTGGCGTCGTGGCCCTGGGCACCTGGCCTGAGTGTGCACGTGGCATGCTTTTGGTGGGCAGGAAGTACGTCTGTTATTTAGGCGGTCTAGGGGGCACACGAGGGCAGCCCCATTGCAGCTGGGCTCACTTTGGTCCTCCTCCCCCGCCTGCTGCCTGCATAGGGTTACACGGGAAAACTGGAATTCCAGCCGCACCGGGCTCAGGTGCACAGGCGCGATGCAACTTTAATGACCTGGTGCTGCTGGCTGCTCAGCGGGCCCTCCCAGCTATGGCGCTGGCTGGGTCCCTGGACCTGCCTGGCAGGCTGCCGGCATTCTTGGTGAAGCTGGGCCTGCGGGCTGTGGAGAGAGGAGGAGGGCGAGTGTGGCAGACCCTGCCCGCAGGGTGCAGTGGGGGTGGGGGGTGGGCAACGCTCCACATTTGGGGCACCCGAGAAGCCCCTTTCAAGGGTAGAAGAGGATCCACCCCCTTGCTGTGCCGGGGTGGGCAGGCCGGACATGGGACTGGCCTGTGTGCAGGAGAGAAAACAGGCCTGCGAGGTGAGAACACACCCAGCCACAGCCTGGCTGGTGTGCAGGTCAGAGCCTGGGACCCAGGCCTGCCTGTCCGGGCTGTTTTCAGAGGCGGCCCTGTCACAGCCCAAACCCAGGCCGTGGCCTGAGTCAGAGGACTTCTCGTGGGCCCCTGGGAATGGGGGGTCGGAAGGGATTCTGACGTCACACACCGTCTCCCCGGTGGCCTTCGCGGCGGACCTGTCCCCTGCTTCTAATCCTGCCGTGTCTCTTGCTTTCAAGCGTGCGCCATCTCGGGCCTGTTCAGCTGCATCACCATCCACCCTCTGAACATCGCGGCGGGCGTGTGGATGATGTGAGTAGCGCGCCTTCCTGCGGGGCTCGGGCCACCGTGCGCATTTCCTCCTCCTCCTCCTCCTCCTCCTCCTCCTCCTCCGTGCCCCGGGCTTGGCTTTCCTGAGCCCTGTCAGGGCCGGGCCTGGAACGCCCACCCCGGCCTTTGTTGGGTGTAGTGTCTACAACGTCAGACTCCGCGGGCACCAAGTCCACGGCCATGGGCCTCACCCTGGGAGCCCCCAGGCCGTCCTGGCTAGCCCAGGAGACGACACGGGAAGGAAGGTTTCTGTCGGGTCTCAGTCAGGTGCTGGGATCAGGCGGTCCAGCTCCGAGGTGGGCAGGCAGTGCTGGCTGCAGATGCAGCAGATCAGAGTGGGCGAGGGTCAGGCATTAGAACGCCTGATGAGAGGTCTTCCAAAGGCAGATACACGCCTGTTTGAATGGCCTGCTCTTCTTCCTGTTCCCTCAGCCCTGGAGGAGGGGGTGGGAGAGGGCGCAGCGGAGGTCTTAGGAAGGAGCTGGAAGCCTGGCACAGAGGCTGGGGTCCGGGCAGGGCAGGCCCTGGTCAGATCTCCCAGAAGGACACTCCCAGCGGCCCCTTCCAGTCCCACAGTCCTCCCAGCTGGTGGGGTGGGGAGTCCAGTGCAGGGTTAGGACTGCACTGCCCCGGCCCTCCCCCAAGTCACAGGCATCCCCGGGTCCCTGTCCTGCTGCCCAGCGTGTTTGTGACTCTGTAGAAGGGACTGGTGGGCTTGAGGTCAGGCCTTAGGTTCCATCCCCTCAAGTTGGATGAGCTGTTTCCCTGGCAGATGGGGGGGTGCTGTCCCTCCAGGCTGGGCTGAAACCTGGTCCTCCCCAAGGCTGGCTGTTGCTGGCACAGGGGGTGGAGTCGGTGCTGAAGGTGAAGCATCCACTCCTCCTCCTCCTCCTCCTCCTCCTCCGTGCCCCGGGCTTGGCTTTCCTGAGCCCTGTCAGGGCCGGGCCTGGAACGCCCACCCCGGCCTTTGTTGGGTGTAGTGTCTACAACGTCAGACTCCGCGGGCACCAAGTCCACGGCCATGGGCCTCACCCTGGGAGCCCCCAGGCCGTCCTGGCTAGCCCAGGAGACGACACGGGAAGGAAGGTTTCTGTCGGGTCTCAGTCAGGTGCTGGGATCAGGCGGTCCAGCTCCGAGGTGGGCAGGCAGTGCTGGCTGCAGATGCAGCAGATCAGAGTGGGCGAGGGTCAGGCATTAGAACGCCTGATGAGTCCTTGCCCACCTCCTGCCAGGGTCGCTGCCCGTGGGAAGGGAAGGGAGGGGTGAGAACTGGGCAGAGCGCTCTGGCTGCATCTGACACCCCTAGGCAATGAGAAGTGGCTGGGCACCCAGCGCGGCCCCTGCCCACATGGGGCGGTGGGGGAGGAGCACAGAGATGGGCAGATGTCCGCCCTCAGGGGGCTCAGGCAGTGGTGAGGCCTGGGTTGTGATTCTGGAGCCTGGAGCTGTGCTGGCCGAGGCAGGGGGACGGGCCCGACGGGAGAGGCTCTGGACCCTTGGAAGAGTTGGCCGAGCGCTGTGGAAGGCCATGCTGGGAGGCCTGGCCGTGTGGGAGGTTGGGGGTGAGAGCAGTGTGAGCTGTGCAGAGAGGTCCTGCTCTGGGGGAGTGGGGGCTTTGGGGTGCCCTGAGCCTGTGTTTCTGCCAAATGAGGGGACCCAGGGGCTTTCCTCAGGCCTGGAGGTGAATGGAAGGGTCCAGGGTCTGTGTCTGACCCAGCCACAGAGAACACGAAGACTGAGGGTGCACCCTCAGCCCCCATGGCTGAGCTGTCCCAGCCTGGACACGGGCTGCGCTATGGCTGAGCTGTCCCCGGCCTGGACACGGGCTGCACCAATGCCTGGCTGTCCCCAGCTGGACACGGGCTGCGCTAAGGCCTGGCTGTCCCCAGCTGGACACGGGCTGCACCAATGCCTGGCTGTCCCCAGCTGGACACGGGCTGCGCTAAGGCCTGGCTGTCCCCAGCTGGACACGGGCTGCACCAATGCCTGGCTGTCCCCAGCTGGACACGGGCTGCGCTAAGGCCTGGCTGTCCCCAGCTGGACACGGGCTGCACCAATGCCTGGCTGTCCCCAGCTGGACACGGGCTGCGCTAAGGCCTGGCTGTCCCCAGCTGGACACGGGCTGCACCAATGCCTGGCTGTCCCCAGCTGGACACGGGCTGCGCTAAGGCCTGGCTGTCCCCAGCTGGACACGGGCTGCACCAATGCCTGGCTGTCCCCAGCTGGACACGGGCTGCGCTAAGGCCTGGCTGTCCCCAGCTGGACACGGGCTGCACCAATGCCTGGCTGTCCCCAGCTGGACACGGGCTGCGCTAAGGCCTGGCTGTCCCCAGCTGGACACGGGCTGCACCAATGCCTGGCTGTCCCCAGCTGGACACGGGCTGTGCTAAGGCCTGGCTGTCCCCAGCCTGGACACGGGCTGCGCTATGGCTGAGCTGTCCCCAGCCTGGATCAAGGGAAGACCCTGATTCTCGCCTCAGGCATTCAGTTCAGTTAGGGGCATGGGACGGGGAGAGCTGAGACGTCGGGGCCCAGCGGTCAGCCACGCTCCCTCCCTGCCTCCAGCACGAACGCCTTCGTCCTGCTGCTCTGCGAGGCGCCCTTCTGCTGCCCATTCATCGAGTTCGCCAACACGGTGGCGGCGAAGGTGGACCAGCTGCGCTCCTGGCAGAAGGCCGTCTTCTACTGCGGGTGAGGGCTGCGGGGCCCTGGCATGCTTCCCGAACGCTGCCCGGCAGTGACCTGAGGGTGGGGTCCGGCGCCCGCGGTCGCTCGGGGGAGGTTTCACCTGGGATTCCTTTGTGGGCACCATGGTTGCTGATACAGGATGGGACCCGCCGCCCGGTCAGACACGGTTCCGCTTGGTGTGTAGCAGAGAAAGGGCCCGTCAGATGGGACTTGAAACGCATCCGGGTACATTTGTGCCGGCGTCTGCGCAGCCTTTCCCGAGCCGGACGCCCGGCGCGAGGGGAGATGCAGACAGAGAACACGCTCCACACGTGGCCTCCTGCCCGCCTCTGACCACACGCAGCACGGCGCTCCGGCCGAGCCCCGAGAGGCGCTGACTGCAGGCGTGTTTAATATGCAGAAGCTTCTAGCACGGCGCCCCGAGCCCCAGCTCTCCACAGCCTCTGGCAGCAGCAGCTGCAGGTTTTTACTGTCTCGCTTGCCTTTGTGGGGAGATGCGGGGTGCCTGTTTCCAGGGTTCCTTCCCCGGGAGCCCAGCATTTGGGACTGAGCTCTGATGTGAGTCCCGTCCCAGAGCCATCTGCCCCGAATCTAAACACAGGGTCACGGACACTGCATCTCCGCGCCCTTGGCCCGGATCTCTACTCTTTAAACGTCAGCAGTCATACATATTCGTTAAAATAGGATATTGTTGCCCAAGCCCTGCTCCCTGTTGACATTGTGAAGCGTGCCTCTGTCTTCAGGCGTGGCGCTGAACCTGCCTCTTACAGCTATCACCGTTAGAAGTAAACCCTTCCTGTGCTTTTAAAATTAAACATTATGACATAAAATTCTCAGATCACCACAGGGACTCCCCAAGGTCACCTTTACCAATAGGGTTATTTCTTCAGCGGGGCATGCGCCCTGCTCTGTGAACGTGGTCTAAACCGACCTTTGACCTTCACTAAAACTTCCTGTGTGTAAGATGAGGCCTCAGACGCATGCCCAGGTGTGGGGTCACTGGGTTAGAAGGTCTCGGGGGGACTGGTTTCCCCGTCCACCCACCATGCTGCACCATGTCCACATTCTGCCTGTCATCTGAGGCGAAATATTTTTCCACGATCGCGTTTTTCTTTTGGGAGAACGGTCCACTTTGCTTTTTACCTGTTGGCACCTTAGTGTTCCCTTAGTGTGTGTCTGTAGCAAAGGTTTCTCAGTCCTTTGTCAGATTTCCTGCAGATGTTTTTCTAGTCTGTTGTTTGCCTTTCATTTGGTTTTGACAGATTTTTTCCCCTGTGGCCTTTCTGTTGTTGTAGTTTCTGTTATTCCTTTATCACTTAGAAATTTTGTAACTACACTTGACCCTTGAAGAACGCAGGGGTTAGGGGTGCCAACCCCATGCAGTCAAACCCCCTGAAAATGGAAGTGTTAATAGCCTGCTGTTGACTAAAAGAAGCCTCATCGGCAACATAAGCAGTGGGTTGACACATAGGTAGGTATCATATACTGTATTCTCACAATAAAGTAGGCTAGAGAAGAGAAACATTACAATCCTAAGGAAGATGCCTGGCCAGTGTGGCTCAGTGGTTGAGCATCGACCCATGAACCAGGAAGTCACAGTTAGATTCCCGGTCAGGGTAAATGCCCGGTTGCAGGCTTGATCCCCAGTGGGGGTGTGCAGGAGGCAGCCAATCCATGATTCTCTCTCATCACTGGTGTTTCTATCTCTCCCTCTTCCTTCCTCCCTGAAATCAATAAACATACCTTAAAAAATCGTAAGGAAGAAAATAAAATATATGTAAATGCATTTACAGTGCTGTGCATGTTTATTGGAAAGGTCTGCACACGCGTGGGCCTGTGCAGTTCAAACCCGTGTGGTGCAGGGGTCAGCTGCCCAGTAGGACGTCATGTCACGTGGCAGCCAGATTGGAAGTCCTGGTGAAGTGAAAAGGTCGGGCCCCATTCTCCTCCTCCGTGTGGCCAGAGGGCTGTGCCCGCTGTCTGCTCCTCTGTACGGTCACACTGTGGGCAGGGGGAGGCCGGGGCGCATGCCTGGGAGCGTGGGCAGCCTCATCCAGGAAGTGGCAGGACAGCACGCTGGTCCAAGTCCCCACACATTTCTCAGAGTTTTCCTGGCCAAGTTAATCCCACCATCAAGGCTCAGCCCTGCGGGTACTTAAGCCCAAGGGGACACCTGCCGCCAGGGGGCGCCAGGCTGTATGTGGGACCGGAGAGGACAGAGCCAGTGAGCTGCCGGTGCCGGAACCTGGCAATGAGCCCCATGCCTCGCGGGGTTCCACCTTTGGCTCTTCCTTGTTGACCTATGGCGGGCTGTCCTGTGCTGCCAGGAGCCGCATTTAATTAGTGCCTCTGTCCCAGGCGGTGTGTGAACTGGCCCTCCCTCGCTCAGTCGCACAAAGCTTCTGAGGGTTGATTCCCCCCCACAGTAGAGACTAGCCTCAGAGAAGTTAAGCAGGCTGCCCAGCGTCACAGAGCCCACAGGCACAGAGCCGTAAGGGACTGAACAGACGAGAGGTTTCCTGGTCGCCTGTTTCTGTGAACTGGAGGGGGTTGGACCATCTCAGTGCTGTCTTAGCCCTTTTTGGGGTCACAGACCTTTTCACAAATCCGATGACGACACCCAGAATTGGGCAGACAAGGTCATGGGCACTGGAGGACTTAGGAAGCCCAGCTGTGAACCTCCGTCCCAGCTGGTTTCTGGGGACTCTCCTGTACCTGATGGTCAGGGAGGGGCTGGGTGGACGGGGGAGCCTGGAGGTGGGTGGCGGCTGCAGGTGGGGCACGCCCCGTGACCTCTGCCTCTCCCTCAGGATGGCCGTCGTCCCCATCATCATCAGCCTGACCCTGACCACTCTGCTGGGCAATGCTGTCGCCTTCGCCACCGGCGTGCTGTACGGACTCTCTGCCCTGGGCAAAAAGTGCGTCTGCCCGTCCCAGCCCCCCTGGGGCGGGGGTCTTTCCTTCCTGCCCCCCGAGTCTCAGTGAGGAGGGTCTGACAGTGGCCCTTGGTATCCAGTTGTGGAAACTGAGGCACAGAGGTGGTCAATGATCCATCAGCATCTTCAGGGTGTTCAGCTCCAGGGAATGAGCAGGATCTGTGAGGCTTCCTGGTGGTCAGTCTCGCCTCGTCAGCCTGTGGCCGGGATGTGGACAGGGCTCGTGAGAGCCTCCCCATGCAGGCCCCCCAGCACTGTGGCAGGTGCCACCCCCAGCCTGGCATCCAGGCAGCCTGCTCCACTGTTAGAGGTGACAGGACATGTTTGCCATCAAGCACCAAGCTCTCTGAGGAAACCTGAAGACCTGGTAGGCTGTGCCTGCAGGTCGTGGTGAGGTTGCTGGCCAGGAACCAGGTAGTAGGTGGGGGGGCCGTGTGCCTGGGGCCTGTCCCTGCTGTGACCCTGCCTTGCTGTCTCCCCAGGGGTGACGCCATTTCCTACGCCCGGATTCAGCAGCAGAAGCAGCAGGCTGATGAGGAGAAGCTCGCAGAGACCCTGGAGGGGGAGCTGTGACGCGGGTCCAAGGGACCTCCCCACCCTCTCACTCCTCGGGTTCTGCGTGAGCAAGTTCAAGAGGACAGGCCCTGAAGTATTGACCCTGGGGGACAGCCTGG
Organism: Myotis davidii; assembly: GCF_000327345.1. NCBI lineage: Eukaryota > Metazoa > Chordata > Mammalia > Chiroptera > Vespertilionidae > Myotis > Myotis davidii. The sequence goes on along the minus strand of NW_006300164.1, from coordinate 3,229,414 downwards.
AGGAGGAGGCATTGACCCTGGGGGACAGCCTGGAGGAGGAGCCTTTGCCAAGCTCCCATCAGCTTCTCTGCACCTGTCCCCACACTGGAACCCTGTCTGCCCCTCTTCCCAGTTTGGCATCTCCTGGCCCTGAGCTGATGCTGGGGTGAGGGCTCTGTGGGCCTTGCCCAGCAGCAAGGACATGGGCATTGCCAGCCTTGGTGAGCCAGGCCATAGGACTTGGGCTCTGCGCCAACAGCCCTCCTGGCCCCACAGCAGCCTGCGTGGCTGGAAACAGGCCTTGGGTGGACGGTCACGGCTGGCTGAAGCGCGGGGCCCGGGAAGCCTGGAGGAGCTTTCATTGCAGCCCTGGTCCCGTCTCCCGGTCGGAGGCCGGACCACAGCCGAGTGAGCCTCCCCGCTCTCCAGGCAGGAGGCCTCCGGGAGGCTGGGCCACCTCTGTCCACTGGCCTTCAGGGCAGAGCAGTGTGGAGGGCTGTCTGCTGCTGCCACGGCCCCAGCCACGCTCCTCCATGGGAGCCCGCAGGGCGGCCACGATGCTCCCGGCGCACCTGGAACAGCAGCCTCGGCAGCAGCCGGACAGCTGGTGGGACTGTGCCTCCCCCAGTTCCCTGGGCCTCGGACAGGCCACCCCAGGATGCGGCCCACGGCCCGGCCTGAGCCCGGGCTCTCCCCTCCCCGCCCCCTGGTGCTAAGGAAGTGGGGTCCTGCCCTGTGCAGGCCTGAGCTTGCCCCACCTTAGTATCCCTGTGAGAGCTGGTGCCCAGGAGTGGCCCTTTGGGCACCTGTGGGCTGGTTTCCTGCAGGCTCCTTCCACATCGTCACTTCCTCTGCCCGTGGCCGTGCCCACTGGCCACTCTGATTCCCCGGCTGGCCTTCAGCTATTAGGCATGTCTGCCAGGGCCTGGCTGCACCCGGCAGGATGGGCAGGTGTGGAGAATGCTCTGTCAGGGGCCCACTCCTGCTCCTCTCCCAGCCCCCAGGCCCCACGCTGGGCCTGTTCTGGCTCCCAGCCCAGGGCAGTGCCCGGCTCTTGGCTTCCCAGAGGGGCCTTTCAGGGTGTGGCACCCCTGCCCCAGGGACACATCCCTGGGTCCCGGTCAGCAGCGTCCCCAGCAGCCCTCCAGGAGCCGGCGGGGCCGAGCCCAGCGCCCTGCAGTGGCCAGTGCGGTGGACACGTGCCTTCAGGCTCCTCTGGGGCCGCCCTCCTCAGGGCTGTGGCCCAGGCCTCCGGGTTGGTGGTGTGTGTGCCGTGTGTGTGCGCGTGTCTGTGTGTTCTCCACGTGTGCCGTGAATAAGACCTGTCTACCTCCCAGGAGGAGCAGCGGCCGCTCGCCCTCTGGGCTCCTGATCCAGGAAGGGGTCCGATGTCACTCCTGCTAGCTTCCTGTCGGTGCAGGGAGCTCGCCGATGGCCGTGCTGTGGGAGGAGAGTTGCCTGCGTGTGGCAAGGGAGGCTGCACCTGTGCCCTGTGGGCAGCTGGGTGGGTGCTGGGCCGGCTGTAGAGCTGGGAGATGTGGCAGGGCCCTCTGACCCCTCCGTCACAGGCCAGAGCAGGCAGGCACTTGCCCAAGGTTCTCAGTGAGTCTGACGAGTGGTCCTGGAGCCCGTGACCTGTCTCCCGGGGAGTCCTGCCTGCAAGGAACCTCTGTCCAGAGGTGGAGGGGCCACCACAGGGCCCACGCCCGCCTCCCGTGTCTGGACTGCCTTCTGGCTCTCGCTGTCTCTGTTTACCTTGACTGTGGAGCAATAAAGCCTGGTGGCAGTCTGTATGCTCGCGTGCGCTGCCTTAAGTGAGGGGGAGGGATGCCCGGCCCCCAGGGATGCTCTGGCCCTGGGAACAGCTGCCCTTTCTCCGGACGGCTGTGCCGCCAGCTGCTGGCCCGAGGCCCCACGGCTGGAAGTGCGGGAGCCTCTGCCTCACTGTGGACAGGTGGGGGGAGGGGGGCCATAAGGGGGCCACCTGGGACCGCAGGCCCTGGCAACCTTGGCTGAAAATGTGGTCTAACCTGGCTGCAGGGGGCTCCTCCACCAGGGCTCCTTCACAGCAGGGTTACAGCTCAGTGTCTTTATTTTCATAAGTGGGTAGACGAGCCCTCAGTTCCCAGGCGTCAGGGCGGTGTGGGAGTTAGTGTTTGTGCTGGGTCCAGTGCCCTGGCTTGCGGGAGTGTGGAGTGCTGCCCGTGGTGCCGCCCAGCCCTCAGGTGCAGCTTTCCGCCTTCCTCCCCAGGCCTAGGTGCTGGGTGGCAGCCAGGTGCTCGGAGCCACTCCTCTGCCTCCAGCTGTCTGTCCTCATCGCGGCCTCCGTGGGCGAGTAGGCAACTCGGCCTGAGGTTGTCCAGTGTGGCCTGAGGGCCCCAGTCCTGGGTGGTGCTTCCCTGGCAGTGTGCTCCCCTGC
>NW_006300164.1:3222688-3226851 GCF_000327345.1 Myotis davidii | reverse complement strand
GCGGCCCCCCGGCGGGGCGCTGACCTACTGCAGGAAGGACCGCCTCCCGGTCCGGAAGAAGGACTCGATCTGCTCCAGCGAGCGGCCCTTGGTCTCGGGCACGCAGCAGCCGGTGAACACCAGGTTCAGCAAGCAGATGGCAGCGAAGAAGAAGAAAGGCACCTGCAGGCCGAAGGCGTTCTGGGGGCGGAGAGGAGCCGGTCACACGGCACCGAGGACCCTCCACCCCCGCGTGAGCTTCCTGCCCTGCTCGCCTTCGCCACCTTGGGGGCCTCCACCTGCTCTTCGCTCAGAGACCTGGGGCTCCCCCCTGCCTGCAGCCTGAGCTGTAGGGCCTTAGGTGGCACTCGAGGCCCCGGAGGCCTGCACCCAGCCTTCCTCTGTGTGGGCCTCGCTCAGCCTGCCCTGCCGGGCCCTCTGCCTCAGCCTCACCCCGGCACCCCTCCCCACCCAGTGCCGTTCTTATTCGTCTCAGCTGTTCATGCCCCTGCCTGCAGGAAGCCTGGGAGCTTGTACCTGCACTCCTGGGCCCCATCCTCCCTTCCTGCCCTGTGCCCATCTAGGCCTCTGCCTCCAGGCCTCTCACCCATTCTGGGCCCAGCCCTGCCTGGCCCTGGGTAGCACCGCCAGAGCTGCCCCATCGGACTCTGCTCGGGCGCTGGGGCTCAGATTCCACTGGCATCAGGGCCTGCCCGGCTGGGAACCCATGGGGGGGGTTAAGCCAGGTGGGCACCCTGTGTGTGGCATGCAGGATGCCACATGTGGCTGGCCAGGAGGGCACACTGAGACTCACTGCCCAGACAGGCCCAGCGGCCCCGGAGGGTGACAGAGCGAGCGGGCGGGTATGGCTTCCTGGCGGGAGGTCAGCTGACTTTCCAGCACAGCTCCCAGCCCACTGTCCTCTGTCCGGACCGTTAGCTGTCCTGGCCGCGTGGGCCGCAGTGTGGAGGGGCGGGCGGTGGAGAGCCCCCAGCACAGCCCCCAGCAGGGCACTCACCACCACTGGCAGGAAGGAGTTGGTGAGGGCGAAGGCGGTCAGCCAGCTGACCAGCACGCAGAGCCCCGAGGCCACGCCGCGGGCCCGCAGCGGCAGGATCTCAGACATGAGGAGCCACGTGATGGGCCCCCAGCCCATGGCGTACCCTGTGCAGGGGGGCAGCGGGGCAGTTCAGGCCTGAGCTGCTGAGAGACCCCTCCCCAGCCACCCGACCACCCAGGACAGCAGTGCCCTGCCCACGACACAGCCACCCCCCCCACTCCCCCCCATGACAACCCTGCCTCCCGGGCCGGCAGCCCCTGCCCCAACCGCCGCACCTACCCGTGATGAAGAGCATGGTGGCCAGCAGGGGTACCAGGGTGAGGAAGGTGGTGGGTGTGGCCAGGGGCTGCTCTGCGCCCCCCAAGGGCATGCTCTCGAGGCCCATGGTGTTGTTGGGGGCCACAGGCTTGGGGCCGAAGTGGATGTACAGCCCCAGTGTCACGTTGGCCGCAAACATGATGGAGGCTGTGGACGGACCGGTGGCCCTCGGGGCCAGGACCCTCTGAACTACGGCTCCTGGGAGCCCCTTCCACGGAGCCACCCCCGTGGCCCCATCTCCTCGGGCGCCATCCCAGCCCACGGGGACTGGTCACTTCCAGACTGGAAGCTCCCACATGTTCGGGCGTCCACCACACCCACACGCTGTGCCAGTGGCTGTTGCTCACAGGAGCCCAGCAGACCTCTGGGGCAGCCGGTGCGTGCCAGGCCCTGTGCCCGGGTGTGAGGCAGGGGCCACCAGGGCAGGTCCCACCCAAGCCCCTGGAGCCCAGCCACACGGCTCCCCCCTTGCGGGGCGCAGCCCCTGGCAGCTGCCGGCGGGGTGGGGGCTCACCTGAGACAAAGAGCAGGACCTTGCGGCCGGCCCGGTCCATGGTGAGGGCCGCGATCATCACTGCAAAGAGCCTCACGGCGCCCACGATGGCGGCGTCATCCTGCGGGGGCTGCAGGGAGGAGGCCATGGGCTGAGGAACCCGGCCTGCTTTCCTGCCCCACCGCCACCCCCACCAACCCTCAAGACACTCGGGGTCCTCAGGCCCCACACCCTGACCCCACCTCCTGGAAGCATGGAGCCGCTGAGCACCTACTAAGTGCCAGGCCCTTTCTCTGGCCCCTGCCCTGGCCTCGGGGCCTCTCAGGCAGGGGCGCAGGACCTAGCGGGACAATGCCGGTGGGACTGGCTCCACTAATCTTCAGATCTCATCGCCCTCTGTGCCCAGGGCCAGCAGTGAAGCCAGGCATCTGTTATCTCCTTTCTGCAGAGGCCGCCTGGGGCACGTGGCCCCAAGGCCAGAGGCGGACACTGTGACCTCCATGCCCAGAGGTCTGCACAGCCCTGACACTGGTTTTCTCTGTCATCCGGGACACTTCTTTAAACCTGTAAGCTCTACTCCCAAACGTTACTCTGAGAACGGGTGTATGCACGGAATCAGTTACCAGCCCAGGAGGCCTCCACCCGCCCGCGAGCCCGCATGCAGCACTGCAGGTCTAGGTGGGGCGGGCGGGCGCCAGGTGGGTGGCGCTGGGCTGGTACTCACCAGCAGGACGGCGGTGCGGGTGAAGATGGGCTGCAGGTAGACCAGCACGGGTGTGATGCCCGTCAGCTGCTGCAGGAAGCGCATGAGCACGGCGATGGTGATGGGGCGGTACATGTGGGGGTCCCGGGCCTCGGCCCATGACATGCGGCTGCTCTGGAGACACAAGTGCTGCTCAGGCGGCAGGGCCAGCCCCTCCAGCGGTGTCGCCTGCCCTGGGCTGCATGGAGCTAGGTGGGGACTCCCTGCTTCCCTCCTCTGGGAAACAACCCAGGCCAGGGGGCAGGCTGGGGGACCCCTGCCCAGACCCCCAGCTCCTGGACCAACGGTGGGTCAGGACAGACGCCTGTGTGGCAGGCTCTCGGGTCCCTAGGCATCCCCCGCACGAGCGTGGCCTCCGGGTCAGGTAACCCAGTTTCCGGGAAAAGCCAGCGAGGCTCAGAGAGGCCGCGGCCACAGAGCTGTGGGCGCCAGAGACGGGTGTGGGGCAGGGCGCCCCCCCCCCACCTCCACTGCACCTGTCTCTGCACGTTGTCCTGGATCTGCTGGAACTCCCAGCGGATGTCGGCCTGGGCCCCGCGCAGCCAGCCCAGCGCCTGCAGGGCCTCGGCGTCGCGGCCCCGGGACAGCAGGAAGCGCGGCGAGTTGGGCATGAAGCTGAGCAGCAGGATCATGACGACCACGGGCCCCTCCCCGGCCACGGCCAGCCAGCGCCACGGCAGCAGGAGGCCTGCGGGGAGGAGGGAGGAGCTGGGGTCCGGCTGGACGCGGGGCCCCTTCCCTGGGCTCTGAGCAACCTCACCTGCCCTCAAGGCTACTCCCAGCGCCACCTCCTATGGGCACCTGCCCCATCAGCCCAGCCCTCTGTGTTCTGGACCAGGAGGGGCCCGGGGATGGCCTGGCCCCTGGCCCAGGGCCCTGGAGGGTCTCAAGGCCACAGCGGGGCGATGGAGGGGTGGCCTGAGCAAGCAAGAGCCGGGCCTCCACCCCCACCCCTTCCTGCCCTCAGCCGGCTGCCCTGATCCCCCTTCTATGTGGATCTCCCACTGAGACTGCTGGCCCAGAGCCGCCCCCGCCCAAGTAGGGGGGTCTGGTGACCAGAGGGGCAGGGAGCTGCCGGGGGTACACTGTGTGGTGCGGCCGGGAAGCCAGGTGTCTCCCCTCCCAGCCTGCAGCTCATTTGGGGGCACAGCGTTCCCTTCCCACCACGTCGGCTCAGGCACCCCCTCCCCCCCATCCTGCACAAGGAGGTGCTGAGCACTTGTCTTACCAAGCGCGTAGAGAGACAGCGACCCGAACACGGCCATGAGCTGGGGCGTGGACCCCAGAGCCCCACGGACACCGGGGGGAGCAATCTCAGACAGGTACACCTGCAAGACCCCCCACCCGACCTGCGGTGAGGACACAGGCCTGGCCCAGGCGGCCGCGTTGGCGATCCTTGCAAAGAGGGGGGTGGGGTTTCCGGTGGGTCCCTCGTCCTGATCACGACTCACCGCATGACCTCCCCTGGGCCTCAGTTTCCCTAACTGTCAGGGGGGCAGAAGCACTCGGCTCTGAAACGGGGAGTGGGAGAGCCCGTCTCTGTTCCCCTG
>NW_006300164.1:3220929-3222639 GCF_000327345.1 Myotis davidii | reverse complement strand
GGGTGGGCTGGAGGCCGGCCGGCCGGCCACGGGGCTGCGAGGGCACCTGGGGCCCGCCTGGCCTCACTGGGATGCAGGCAGCCGGCCTCACCGGGATGCAGACAGCCGTGAGCCTTACCGGGATGCAGGCAGCCGTGAGCCCTCCCGCGAAGCCCGTCAGGGTCCGGCCCAGCAGCAGCATCCAGAAGGCACGGGCGCCCGCCATGAGCGCGTAGCCGGCCACCGAGGGCACCGCCGAGAACATGATGCTCAGCTTCCGGCCCAGCAGGTCGCTGAGGACCATGGCACTGAGGCCCCCGGCCGCGGCGCCCAAGGTGAACACGGACTGGAGAGAAGGCGGGCAGGCGTGGTTGGGCACCGCATCCCCCTGCCCGCCCTGCATCGGGGCCCAGAGACAGCTGCTTCCGCGGGACTCAGGCCCTGAAGGGCAGTGAGCCTCCCGTCGCCAGAGGCGCACAAGCAGCATGTGGACGGCCATTCGCTAGGGAGCCCCCCACAGGGAGCCCTGCTCTGGGGAGGAGGGGGGCACGGGCCACAGCGGTGCCGTCCAGCCGGGCGTGTCAATGTCTAAAACTGGAATGGAGCAGACAGGAGGGCTCTGGATCGGAAGCCCCTGGGATTTTAAGGTTCGGGGGTCCTTGGGTTCCCCTAAGCACAGTGAGGGGGGCCCGGCCAGTGAGGCGGGCACTCAGTCTGTCCGAGCTTCTCTCATGATGGGGAGAGTGACGGCTCCCCTCAGGGGGTTGCCCTGGAGTCGACCAGCAGGGCAAGTGCCCAGCATGCACCTGGCACATAGTAGGTGGCTCCGGACCCCATGGATGTGCTATCTTAGCGAATGTGTTGTCTGCCCGCTGTGACAGCCCAGCTCCGAGGGGGTGGGGTCTGGGAACCCTCAACCCACAGGGTGGAGACTTTAAGGGCCGCCTCCCCACCTGCCCTTCCCACCCTTCTCCACTGTTTCTCACTTCCTCCTTTTATTTTAGACTTAGAGGCACCATTGGGCATCACTCCCTCCACCCCCAGCCTGGAGGGTGTGGCAAAAGCCTGACCAGGGCCCTGGAGGGGCTCTAAGGCTGTGTTAGGGGGTCCCTAGCTGGGGACAGAGCCCAGGGGGTCCCTCCACCCCCTGCCCCGCCCCTACGAGCTCAAAGTGCGGCCCTTACCCCGAACCAGGACGCCTGGGTTTTGGTCAGACTCAGGTTTGGATCCAGGGAGCGCTCCAGGGCCGGGATGACAGGGGACGTGTAGACCAGGGCGTAGCCGAAGCTGAAGTTGCCCAGCACGGCCGCGAAGGTGGCCAGGAACACCCACTTGTTCTGCAGGGCGCTGGTGGCCGCGCGGGGGGCAGAGAGGTTGGGGCTGTGAGTCCCCCCTTCCCAACCGCTGCCTGTGCTGAGTACAATGGGCGTCCACGCAGAGGGCAGAGCTGGGGAGGGCTGGTCCCGGCCCGTCAGACGGGCACCCGCCCCCCAGGGTCTGACTGCCAGCTCCCTAGGGAAGACCCCACGCCCGCGGTTGTGGCCGAGCCACGTCTGGTTTCTGCTCTTAGCTCCACCACCCCGGCTTGCTGTGTGACCTTAGGCAAGCCCTTAGCCCTCTCTGGGCCTGTCCCGCTGACGGTGCCAGCTGCGGGGTGGACCCGGTCCCGGGGGCCCGTGGGGGAGGGGAGACACAGCCAGCTCCTCAGGTGGGACCACCTGGACTCCTGGC
>NW_006300164.1:3217057-3220329 GCF_000327345.1 Myotis davidii | reverse complement strand
CTCCATCTCCTTGCAAACCGAGGCCGTGAGCGCCGCCTTGCGCCCGCCCCGTTCTCCCCCACGCCGCGCCGCGCGATCCCGCGTGGCTCCCTGTCCTCACGCGACGCTCCGCGGTGAGATCAGGCTGACCGCGAGGTCTGTGGGTGAAGGCAGAGGGAGGAGGGGGTGCCGCTCCAGGGTGGCAGCCTCGTATCGCCCCGTTTCTGGTCTCCTGCTCGCAGGAACGGTGTGGGCTGGTTGGAAGCAGCCGGGTCATAACGCAAAGCTTAAACTGGAGCAGAAATGGAAAATTCCCTGGGAAACCATCCGCCCTCCAACAAAGCTGGGTCCCGCCCCATCCCGCCCCACGGAGGGGCCGCAGCTTTCAAATGGATCCATTGTTGTCGAACATTTGGGTTATTTCCAGGTTTCACTAGCGCTTTACAAAGCTTGTTATAGTTCCCGCTTATTCTTTTTTTTTTAAATAAATGAAGCCACTTTAATATATTTTTAATTGATTTTTTACAGAGAGAAAGGGAGAGAGATAGTCAGAAACATTGATGAGAGAGAAACATCGATCAGCTGCCTCCTGCACATCTACTGCGGGTGTTTCCGCAACCCAGGTACATGCCTTGACCGGAATCGAACCTGGGACCTTTCAGTCCGCAGGCCGAAGCTCTATCCATTGATGAAGCCACTTTACATGAACAATAAACACCTGTGTTACATGAGCTATGCCAGGAGGAAGGGTTTACTTGCTGCTCCCGGCCTAGACTCTCCTCAGCTGGAACCCCAGCTCCTGGCCCTCCAGCAGAGCCTTCTGCGGCCACACGGGCCTGGTCTTGGGGCCGTGCGTGCAGGAACTTGCCTGCTGGAGCTAGACCACGGCTGATTCTGGCATGCTTTTTCCTTCCCCATATTTCTTCTGAATTTTCTCTGCTCGTTTTTTGTTTAAAGGGTCTTCCTCCCCAGGAATCCGCTTGGCCCCCCTGTTTCGGCCCAGGGGCGGTGCCTGGCGGGACTCGTACCACTGTCGCGTGGGGCGCTGTCATGAGCATCACGCAGCTCTTTCCTGGGGTCTTGGTGCGACCGGTTTGTTGCTGGACATGGTGTAGACAGCGTCCGTAATCCTTGTTTTGGGGGCACAACACTCCCCGCCCCGGGAGAAGTTGGCCCCGTCCAGCCTCAAGGTGCGGTGCTCCTTGCTGCCTCCCCGCACACAGACTATGGGGGGGGGGGGAGGTGGGAGGGGGAGGCATGTTAGTGCTGGCAGCAGGGCGGCCCAGCTCGTATGTTCACTTCTTGTGGCGGGCTGCCTCTTGCCCCCGGCCTTGTGTTGCGTGTGCCAGCGGGCCCCGGAGCTGTCCATGGCGCAATGATGGCTGAGAACTAAATGGAGCCAGAGCTGCCGGGCCAGAGGAGCTGTGGGGCTGTGCCCGTCTCATGCCTCAAACCTGCACCTGGGTGCCCTGCTCCGCGGGGCACGCGTTCAGGAGCACGAGGCTGCGAGCAGGACCTGACCGGGAGGATCGCCACCTCTTCATGTCTTGACAAATAATTTTGGGGCTGTTTCCACAAAATCCTTCTTGAAGAAACAGCCGTCGCATCAGAGAAAACAGCCAGTCTCAGTGCCTGTCGTCGCCCACGGGCCTGCTTTGCAGTTTTTTTAAAAAAATATATATTTTATTGATTTCAGAGAGGAAAGGAGAGGGAAAAGAGAGATAGAAGCATCAATGATGAGAGAGAATCATCAATTGGCTGCCTCCTGCACATCCCCTACTGGGAATCAAGCCCACAACCGGGTATGTGCCCTTGACCGGAATGGAACCTGGGACCCTTCAGTCTGCAGGCGGACACTCTATCCACTGAGCAACACCAGCTAAGGCTGCTTTGCAGTTTTGCCCATCCTGTGTGGGCACCGCGGCGTGACCCCCTTTGGGCCAGGCACGCCCAGTACACGGGGGCTTACGGATAATGTTGCACGGCCCTCGTAACCGTACTTTAAACATCAAGATGTAACACATCCTAACTGCAGCTCCGTGTGCATCCCTGTGGTCAAGAGCCAGAAGCTCCTGGTCACCCCAGAAAGTCTGACTGTCCCTCCCCGGTCCAGCCCCCACTCCTGAGCCCCACACTCTGAGTTCTGTCTTTGTGGATTAGATTCTCCTGCTCTCGAACCCCCTGCAAGTGGAGCCCTGCTCTTGCTTCCAGCTTTCCCCTCAATTCATTGGCTTTATTGTTATTTTTAAAAATATATATATTTTTATTTCAGAGGAAGGAAGGGAGAGGCAGAGAGGGATAGGAACATCTTTGGTGAGAATCATGGATCGGCTGTCTCCTGCATGCCCCCCACTGGGGACGGAGCCCACACCCCGGGGAATGTGCCCTGATCGGGAATTGAACCTTGACCTCCTGGGTCGTGTTCATGGCTCAGCCACGGAGCCACACCGGCCGGGCCATTTGTTTTCTTCGGAAATCAACTTTATTAAGATGCAATGCTCACCGAGTGACAGGAAGGCACTTCACGTGTGCGGAGGTTGATGAGTGTTGGCAACGGTGGAACCCAGGCCCCGCCCCCACCGAGATACAGGACATTCCATTCACCTAGATTCTAGGGCAGGGGTGGGCAACCTTTGTGTGAGTGCCAAAACCAGCAAAATCTCTGACTCAAAACTCTTCTGCGTGCCAACCCTAATTTTTTGAGAACGTGTTACGCCTACTTGATATCTCTTAAGGTGTACGTATGTGAAGGACCTTGAAAAAATAATAAAATTCATTCGAGCAACAAACACACAGTATATGATGATGAAAAATACATTTATTTTTTCATGTATACATGTACACGGATAGTCCGACAGAAAACTTTATGACTCTGTTTGATATTATCAGTGGGACTTTTGCTGCTGCATCACTGATGACAGAGATTTTACATCAAGTTTATATTTCGTGACCTTCAGATATGCACAAGCTACTACTTCATCCGTCAGGCTACTCCTATTACGAGACTTAACAAAATTCATCACTGAGAACAAAGATTCACAAGCGTATGTGGATGAAACCAAAACACTGGTCAGATCTAGGAAGGCAGAGAGAGTTAAGGCAGAGGCATAGAAATTGCTCTTCCCCTCTCTCGTCCATCCATGTCCATGGTCTTTAAGATAACTTGTTATGTAAAATTATTTATCTAAGATGCAGCTACACTGAATTTATCTGAAAAATAAAAAAGTCGATACTAAGAAAAAAATTGTAAATGGCAGATTATAAGAGAGGGTTTCGCGTGCCAGCAAAAGTTA
>NW_006300164.1:3215111-3216723 GCF_000327345.1 Myotis davidii | reverse complement strand
ATGCTGCTCTTCTTTCTGGCTGCGGGTTGGCGCTCTCCTTCCTAGATTTCCAGGGAGAGGGAACCGCGGGGCGAGAGCCCTTTTGCCCTCCGTCTCCAGTCTCCCACTCCGGCGGCCACACGTCACAGTGCTGTTTGCAGGGTGGTCCCCGCTCTGCCGCGTGGAGGCATGCCCCAGTGTCCACCTCCCCTGGTGGGCCGCTGGCTCATCCCCAGGTTTGGCCGGAGGAAGGAAGCTGGCCTGACCCTCCACGTCCATCGCCCGTGCTCCTGGCTCTGGAAGGTTCAGTGGATGAACCTGGATTTGCTCAGGAATCTTCCGTCGTGGCATCAGGGCTGTTTCTCCCACGTTCGCGCTGAAAATCAGCCATCGAAGCGCATCTCTGTCCTTAAGGGGCGGTTGCCCACAGCAGTGACCACCTCCATGGCCCTCGGGCCTCTTAGCCCGCCCGCGGCTGGGCCGTTCTTGCCTGACCACCTCACCTGGCTTTGGGAGTGGGGGCAGGGTGTGTATAAGGCTCCTCCCCTCCCCTCGCCTGCACTTGGTGATCTGGAAGCTCCTGGCCAATTTGAAATCAGGGCCCTCCCCATTTCTTTAGCCTCCCACACAGAGCTGGCCCGGATGGGGCCACTGGCTCCCTTTCTGCCCTGACACACCCGTGAAGGGGCCGGGCCCCTCACTTCCACACCCCCAGCCACAGCCCCTCCCTCCTTCACAGAAAGTGCCCTAACCGACTCATTCGGGCTGTGTGTCCTGGGGACAGTGGCAGCTGGGACAGGCCCCTCCCAGGACGGGGAGCCCATGGCTGGGAGGTGAGCATCCTGTAGACCGGTGCGGGCTGGGGGAGGGGCTGGGCAGGGGCCACGCAGGGGCCACCCTGCTCCCGGATTCTCCCCGTCCCTGCGTCCCTGCCGGTCCAGGGCACGGAGCTTAAAGCAGTGGTCGGCAAACTCATTCGTCAGCAGAGCCAAATATCAACAGGACGACGATTGAGATTTCTTCTGAGGCCAATTTTTTAAAACTTAAACTATATAGGTAGGTACATTGTTATTGACTTCATTAGGGTCCTCCTAAGGCTTAGGAAGAGCCACACTCAAGGGGCCAAAGAGCCGCAGTTTGCCGACCACGGGCTTAAAGGATGCCCTGGTCCAAGCTCTGCCTCTGGACACAGGAGCCTGGGGAGGGCGCTGCCGAGCGAGCCGTTCTCAGAGCCTCACTTTCCTCACCTGGAAGATTCTGGAACCCGGTGCCTACCCTTGACCTAGCTCCTCCTGCAGAGATCTCTGTGTCCCCAGACTAGTCCTCCGGCTGGGAACTGGCAGAGCTGCATTCCAGGCCTCCTGGCACTGGATAAGAGGTGAGGTGTGGGAGGGAATGCCAGGGACCGGCCTTCCCCTCCGTCTGGGCTCCATCAGCCCATGTTAGAGGTGACATCAAGGCTCAGGGAGTCGCTTCCACGTGGCCCCTTGCTCTCGTGGTGTCTGGAGGGATGGGAGGACAGCAGGGGATGGGCGGCGGGGCACCCAGAGGCAGCCCTGCCCCTCACCCCCTCCTTCCCACAGATGGGCGGGCCGGGGCCCCTGGGGGAGAAGGTCTCCATCGCCCAGCTGCT
>NW_006300164.1:3213198-3214900 GCF_000327345.1 Myotis davidii | reverse complement strand
CGGGGGGCGAGGAGGGGAGCAAGCCGCCCACTGGAGGGCAGGGACCCGTGAGCGGCCCCTGCTACGCCGGAGAAGGCGCTGGGCTGCGGGGCCTCGCGCCTCATGGGGCGTTGCTGGAAAAGCCAGGCGACCCCCGGGCGTTTGTGAACCGAGTTAAAGGGCTGGGAAGTGAGTTCAGCTCAGCCTGGACGAGAGGGGCGGCGTGCTCAGCTGACCAGCTCAGGGGAGGCCTGGGTGGTGGCCTTTCGGACGCAGAGACCGCAAGTACCGCACAGGAGGGTCTGAAACCAAACTCCTGACTCCCGGCAGTTCCAGGCGGCAGTCATGCCCGGGGCGGCACCTTCCCGACAAAGCCACCTGCGCCCCAACGGAGCCGTCTGTTGTCTGGTGCATCCGCAATAACTTCTCTTTGGGATGTCAGAGTCGTTTCCCTTTCCCGGCCCCCTCGGAGCACAGGCACCCCTCTGCGGGGACCATGGAGCCCCTCGTTACTGAGTTCACCAGTGCACCCCCCTCCCGTGTAAAGAAGCACGTGTCCGTCACCCCAGAGGTGCCCGCTTGGCGTCTCCCGCCCCTGCCCGTCGCCAGGGGAGCCACGTGGCACCTGTGCCTGCCCTTCGGTCTGCCATGTGTGCAACGAGGCTCAAGACCCGCCGTTCTGGGAGCATCGCCCCGGTCCGGTCAGATGTTGCTTCCCGGCAACTGTCGACCGTTTGGCTCAAATAAACACAAACATTCTTTGCAGGTGGGAATGTTTCTTACATGACACCCACACAGGCGCAGCTGAAGCTGTCGCTCCCTGTGTGCCCCCTCTCTCCCCCCTTCTGGGACCCCGCAAACCCTTGGAGGGCGAAGCACGCCCCGCTCTGCGCACGCCCCCAGCGGGGATGCCCTGGTCTTGGCCGCCACCTGGTGGCTGAAATCAGAATTGCAACCTGCTGTGAGATTCATTCCCCTTGGGGTTCCCATCTCTAGACGGAGGAGGGGAAGGTGTTTCATTATTTAACGTGGCAAGTTCTGAGATTGTGGAGAAGCGCGAAGCCCATTTCCCAGAGAGAACCCTTACCTTTCGCTGTCTGTGTTCTTTCCCTCCCTCTTTGGGTGTGTAATCGCCTTACCCAATAGGCCCCCGGAAGGAGGGAGGGGGCGGGAGCGGCTTGTCCAGGGGGTGGTCGCTGCGAGGTCATCGGGCCGTCCTGCCCACAGCGCCCTCTGGGACCTTGACAGAGGACGAGCACGTTTCTGGCGGGGGGAGGGGCATGGAGACCTTCAGGATGGGACCCAGGCTCCAGACTCCACTGTCTCTCATTGAACAAATACCGCGACACCTGCCCCCACCCCCACCCCCCACCAGGTGCCAGACCTGCGGGAAGCGGGGGGGAGGCGGACAGGGAGCCCCGGGAGCTCCAGCCGCTTTCGGCTCTCCTCCTCCCGCCCGCTGTCCCTCTGGGGTGTCCCCCACCCACACCCTGCCCTCCCAGGACCCCAGGGGTGGGCCCCTCCCTGCTCCTCCGGCCCCCTGCAGTCCGGGCACACCTGTGTCCAGGCTGGGCTGCTGGAGCTGCAGGCTCCCTCTACCGGCATGGACTGGTCCAGGGCCTGGACCCTGGCTGCCCAGGAAAAGGCAGGTGGGATGCAGGAGCCTCAGAGGCTTTGGGGGGAGGGGGGCGGTGGACCCTGGAGGTTTGGGGGTTGGAGAGGT
>NW_006300164.1:3211136-3212472 GCF_000327345.1 Myotis davidii | reverse complement strand
GGCCTCCCGGGGGGGGGGGGGGGGAGAGCGGGGGAGGGGTCACCCGAGTGCAGACAGGGACGTCCCAGTGTTTGTGCTCACGCTGGAGGCTGCACTCTGCCTGCTGGGCTCCGTCCAGGGCCCAGGCCACCTCTGCTCCCTCCCAGGCCCTGGGGAGTGTCCACAGGCCACAGGCCGAGGGCAGTGGGAAGGCGAGCATCCAGCAGCCCAGCCGCAGGCCCAGGTCCAGGAGCCCTGCCGCCCAGGCCCCGCACAGCTCCGAGTCCTGGTCCCGGAGGGGTGTATGTGTGTATGTGTGTGTGTGAGAGAGAGAGACCCCCCACCCCCGCCGGCCGGAGTGCACCGCAGGGCAGCTTCCAGAAGGCAGCGTGGGCATGGGAGTCTCCGGGCAGGGGTTTGGGGTCCCTCACTATCCTGGGACCTCAGTTATGGGCACACCGCCCCACCCCCACCTCCCGCTGGGAACAGGGGCTCATCCTGCAGAGCTTGTGCCCCACACGGTTTCCCACCAGCTCTTGCCCCCGGAGGCCAAGCACACGCCATACATGTGCTTGGTTGGACACATGGGTTTGTGCACACATGACCGCACACACACACACGTGTACCCTAGGCGAGCATGCACACACACATACACACAGGCATGTGTGTACACATGCATGTATGGGCATGCGCACACATGCTTGAACAAAGTGACCCCACTTCCTGTTTAGCCGCCTGGCTGGCCCCAGCGTGCTCCTTACAGCATCCGTGGCTCGCCCAGGGGTCACATGCTTCCCAGGCACTTGGTGTCTAGTGAGCAGGCCTGCCCCAGGGCCCCGGGTCTGCTGGGGGGACAAAGGCCACAAGACCCTGGGAGAGGGCTCGGCCGGCTGTGGGGGGGAGGGGGTGCTGGGTGGGAGACGGGCTTCCCAGCAGGCGGGGCTGGAGCCTGAGCCCGAGCAGGGTGTGGAGGGGGGAGCAGTGAGACCGCGGGCCAGAGTGTGTGCCCAGGCTCAGGCACTCAGGGCTGGCCTGGTGCGAGGTGACACCTGCGTGCCATGTGTGTGCCTGTGCACGTGTGTGCCAGTGTATGTGTGCACATATGTGCGTGCATGTGTGTGCATGTGCCTGCCTGTGTGTCCAGTGCCTGTGGCTGCCGGGCTCCGACTCCTGCCTGCAGGTGAGGGTGGGGCTCACGGAGGCCCCTCCAGCTGCACCTGAGCGTCCAGGGCGGGCGCCTTCTCCTGCCTGGGACCTTCCCTTCCACCAGACCCAGCGGAGCAGGAGCTGGGCGCCCTCGGCCCTCCCTCCCCGACTGCCCCTCCCGCCAGGCTGCTGCTCCTCCTTGGCCACAGGA
>NW_006300164.1:3209774-3210498 GCF_000327345.1 Myotis davidii | reverse complement strand
GGCCCCTCGGGGCGCCCGTCCACCCTGTCTCAGCCGGGACTGACTGGGGGCCTGGGAGGTGACAGGCTTGGGAAAGGACAGGGCCCTGACCTAGGGAGGTGTGTGGAGAGACTGCAGTGGGACCGGAGGTTGTGAGTCTCCGTCAGCAGAGCGATGGGCATCGTGTGCACCGGGGAGACCGTGGGCTCTGACACCTCTGCCTGGGGCCAAGTCCTGCCCTGCCGCTGACCTCGACCTTGACCTTGACCTTGACCTCTCTGCCCGGCCCCTGGGCCATCACTCAGGGGAGGACAGCACGGCCCCTCGGGGGCTGAGAATAAGCCGGTTCGCGCACGGAGCACCGTGTGGCTGCAGCCCAGGCCCGTGTCTGCAGAGAACACGGTCCCTGCCTTGGGGGACGGGAATGGGCTCCTTGTTCGCCGCACGTCTGAATTTTTTGACGACACACACGAAGGACTGGGGTCGTTTGTGAACTCGTCGGATGGTGGTTTGAACAACCTGGAGTCGGCGCCTGTGTGGCTCAGGTGGTAACAGATAAACTATGGGGCACAGGCTGGGGACACAGCCGGGCTCAGGCCGGGCCCGCCGCCGGCCACAGGGGCCCGTGGGCAGGATCCGGGGCACAAGTTTCACCAGGTCTCAGACCCCAGTGAGGTTCTGAGCGGGTCAGTGAGGGTCACGGTGGGGGCTCCAGACCCTGCACAGCGGCCCCCCGCCCCCCGCG
>NW_006300164.1:3206083-3208374 GCF_000327345.1 Myotis davidii | reverse complement strand
GTCCTGCGCACGGGCAGCTCATGGTGCGATGCCCGGTCAGGCCTCGTGCCCAGGCTGGGTGCACGCAGGAGGCCACCGGTCCCTGCTTCTCCGTCACATCGCTGTTTCCCTCTCCCTTCCTCTCTCCCTCAAATCAAGAAAACACAGCCCGGCCAGCGGGCTCCATGGTGGAGCGTCCCCCTGTGAACCAGGAGGTCACGGTTTGACTCCCGGTCGGGGCACAGGCCCGGGTTGCGGGCTCGATCCCCAGTGTGGGGTGAGCAGGAAGCAGCCGGCCAATGATTCTCTCTCATCATTGACGTCTCTCCCTCTCCCTGAAATCAATAAAAAAAATAAAACGAATAAAAAGTTTTTTTTTTTTAATAAAGAGAGAGAGAGAGAGGAATCTAGCTTCCCTTCAACAAAGACAGTTACGCCGAGAGCAGTTTTCGGTGGCGCCCACGGGGCACAGCCGGTCACCCCGGGCCTGAGAGCACGTGGCTATGCAGCTGGGATGCAACATCCGGGGACCAGGGTAAAGACCGCCAGAGGCAAGTGAGAGCCAAGACTGTCCCCCAAGCGACTCATCCCCGAGGGAGCGTTCGGGGACGGGGTGAAGCAGGAGGAGAGCAGCCCCCGTGGGGACAGTGGGGGTGCACGGGGGCGGGAGTCAAAGAGACTGTTACCCGTGTGGGCAAACCGACACGCACCAGGTGACAGCACGCCACGTGGGACCTCCTGGGGACAGAGCACACGCAAGGCAGTCGTGGCCTGGAGGGTCGGAGCGGAGGGCCGTCATGGGGTCGGGAGGGAGGGAGGGACGCGCATTACTTTAGGACAGACTTTGATAAGCAGCTGCTGGCAGCATAGACATGGAGCTGAGGCGTCCTACACCGAGAGAGAGAGAGAGGAAGCTGGGACTCCAAGACTCACTAATCCAGAAGGAGGCGGGAAAGGAGAGAAAGAGAAACGCCGAAAAGACGCAGTGAGATGGTGGAAGTCAGCCCAACCTGCTGGCAGTGACACTGTGTAGACACGGACGTGATGCTGGAGTTAAAAGGCACCGCTAAGAAGGACAAAAGCCAGGTCTGTGCCCTTTTTAAAGAAACATGGCTATCACATAAAGATACGGAAAGAGAGAAAGGAAAAGCTAGTGCAACTACTAAGCCAGAGGAAGTTCCAAAAACTGTGTGCACATCAGAAACATACACTTTAAGCCCTGGCTGGTTTGGCTCGGTGGATAGAGCGTCGGCCTGCAGACTGAAGGGTCTCGGGTTCGATTCTGGTCAAGGGCACATGCCCGGGGTTGTGGGGCTCAACCCTAGCAGGGGGCGTGCAGGAGGCAGCTGATCAACGATTCTCTCTCATCATGGATGTTTCTATCTCTCTCTCCCTCTCCCTGCCTCTCTGAAATCCATAAAGGTACATTTTAAAAAATAAAAGGAAAAAGAAAAATACACTTTAAGTCAAAAATAAGGACTGGATGCCGAGACCGGTTTGGCTCAGTGGGTGGAGCGTCGGCCTGCGGACTGAAAGGTCCCAGGTTCCATTCCGGTCAAGGGCATGTACCTGGGTGGCGGGCACATCCCCAGTGGGAGATGTGCAGGAGGCAGCTGGTCGATGTTTCTCTCTCATCGATGTTTCTGACTCTATCTCTCTCCCTTTCTCTCTGTAAAAAATCAATAAAATATATTAAAAAAAAAAAGACTGACTGGAAATAGTTCATTCCTTAAAGATCAGAATGTCTGATTTACCGGAAAGACCTGACCGTCTTGCCTCGAATGTGCGGAATGCCGGCACCTGGTGACGGAGGAAGGAACGCTGGGCAGTCACGCGGAGAAGTGGCCACGCCGCCCTTTGAGAGGAAGATCTAAAAAACGCTTGTGGACGTGTGACTCGCACACCACACGTTCGCGGTATGAAGGTCAATGAGTTTTTGCCGTTTGCGTTGTGTAGGGAGCGCATGAGCTAAATGTCGGCAGAGCCACGTCCCGGAAACATACCAGGCCAGAGGCAGGCGCGTGGTCAGCCTGGCCCTTCGCTCAGGTGCTGGGGGTGGGTTTCATTATCTACGTTCAGCCAGGCGCCAGGAACGGCCCAATGATCCGGGCTCAGCCAGGAGTGACGATGACACAGAAGCCACAAGAACGAAGAATTGCAGCTTGATCTTCAACCATGATTTCACATGATTTCCTTTGTCTTAAACTCTAGTAACAGTTCCTGGAGTCGGGCTGTGTATCATTAACGCCCTGCACCAGCTCTGGGTCGCTGTCCCTTCATCCGAGGGCAGCGTCCCGCCCGGTCCCAGCTTT
>NW_006300164.1:3199679-3206070 GCF_000327345.1 Myotis davidii | reverse complement strand
TACTGTCTCTGTGTCTGCCTCTTCTTTCCCTTTCCTCAACCCCCGGCCGCCCCTACTCAGGAACTCGTCTGCTCTCTAGCCGTGCTGCTCCCGGTAAAGAGAGAAACCTCACAGCAGTGGTTCTCAACCTTCCTCATGCCGCGACCCTTTAATACAGCTCCTCATGTTGTGGTGACGCCCAACCATAAAGTTATTGTCGTTGCTATTTCATCACTGTAATGTTGCTACTGTTATAAATCGTCATGTAAATATCTGATATGCAGGATGTATTTTCATGGTTACAAATGGAACATAATTAAAGCATCGTGATTAATCACAAAAACAATCTATAATTACATATGTGTTTTCCGATGGTCTTAGGCGACCCCTGTGAAAGGGTCGTTCGACCCCCAAAGGGGTCGCGACCCACAGGTTGAGAACCGCTGCCTTAGAGCATTGTTGTGCAGCCCTCACCCCAACCCGGTTTTTGGAGGCTCTGTGTCACCCCCATTGGTAGCCCAGCCCTGCATCCCACGCAGCCCCAGGCAGGCCCGCCTGGTCTGTCTCCCTGTGTCACCTCCTCCAGAGCTGGGTGCTGCGATGACAGAAAGCCCGGGTCCAGCCGTGCCGATGGGTGACGGACGTGGGGCTCGCGGTGGCTCGATGTGCGTTTCCCGGGAGACTGGCGACGCTGGCGGCGTCTCCTGGGCCACCGACCGCTCATGCGTCCGTGGCGGAGTGTTGAGATCTTGCGCCCCATGTTCCCGTGAGTAGTTCCACCTGGTCTCGTTGGGTTTTGAAAGTTGCTGTATATGTTCCGGATACAAGCCCTTCGTCAGATACACACGCTTTCCTGATGTTTCCTCCCAGTCTGTTTCTTGTCTTTCGGTATTTTTTTTAAATGATGTCTTTTTGTAATCCTCACCGAGGATATTTTTTCCATCAGTTTTTAGAGAGAGTGGAAGGGATGGAGGGAAGTAGAGGACGGTGGAGAGAAACATTGATGTGAGAGAGACACATCTATTGGCTGCCTCCCTGACCCGGGCTGGGGATCAAACCTGTAACCCAGGTGCGTGCCCTTCACTGGGAATTACCAGAGAACCTTGGGTGTGTGGGCGAACACTCTAACCACTGAGCACACTGGCCAGGGCTTCGTGATGTCTTTTAAAGAGCAGACGTTTGATACTCTGATGATCTAGAGCAGTGATGGCAAACCTATGACACGCGTGTCAGAGGCGACACGCGAACTCATTTTTTTTGGTTGATTTTTCTGTTAAATGGCATTTAAATATATAAGATAAATATCAAAAATATAAGTCTTTGTTTTACTGTGGTTGCAAATATCAAAAAGTTTCTGTATGTGACACGGCACAGAGTTCAGTTGGGGTTTTTCAAACGCTGGCACGCCGCGCTCAGAAGGTTCCCGTCACTGGCCTAGGGCGTAGTGATTGCTTTTCTTTGCTGGTCACACTTTTACACGCGTAGCTGAGAAACCGCGGCCTAATCCAGAGTCGGAACAAAGATGACCTCTGGCCCTGGCTGGTGTGGCTCAGTGGATAGAGTGTCAGCCTGCAGACTGAAGGGTCCCAGATTCAGTTCCGGCCAAGGGCACATGCCCGAATTATGGGCTCGGTCCCCAGTAAGGGACGTGCAGACGGCAGCCAATCAATGATTCTCTCTCATCATTGATGTTTCTATCTCCCTCTCCCTCTCCCTCTCTGAAATCAATAAAAATATATTTTTTTAAAAAAAGATGGCCCCTGTCTGCTTTCTGGCGCTCTGAGCTGATGGGAGGGGGGATGGGGGGTGTCAGAGGCTGCCATCCTGAGTGGGAGCTCACACTCCCCTCTCTCAGTGATTGACAGCTGTCACTCAGAGGGGCCAGCACAGCTTTGAGCAACACGACCCACGCGCTCCATGGTGGGCCCACGCGGGCGGTGCCGAGCAGACCCGCTTTGCCTCCGGGGCAGTCAGGGAACCTCCCACGCCCCGGGCAGAAGCAGACCTCAGCTCCTTAGGAAAAGCGGAGTCTCACAGACTGACCGCAGGGCCAGTGAGCGGCCAGGACGGTGGCCACTGGCCAGGCCTCATCCGCAATCGAGCAAGGAGACGTCGTCATGGAAATCACAACGGGGCGGCGAGGAGGGGCGAGCCCAGTGCGGGTCCATAGGGTGCTGGTGGCCGCAGACAGCTCACGCAGGTCAGCACATGAGAGTCCGGAAGGTGCGGGGCCCGCAGGCTCCTCACGTGGTTCCTGCTCCGTGAGTCACGCACCTGGGCAGCCAGGGGGTCACCGCTGCCCAGTGGGAGTCACAACCCCGGCAGCCACGTTCCCCGAGTGGCACAGTGGATAAGGCCCCGGGGCTCGGACGGCCCGCAGGGGTTCTCTAGGTGCCATGGCCGGACATGGGTCCTGAGGGGCCGGGAGGGGCAGAGAGAGGTGGCACGCAGGGCAGGAAGTCCCAGCCAAGCGGGGCCAAGTCTCGGCCCCTCCCTCTGGGTCTCAGGCTCACCAACACTTCATTGAGCCTCAGTTTCCCAACCTGTGGAATGGGGGCAGCCAGGACGGCCACAGCGCGTTGGGGTGAGGACGTGGTCACAGGCGTGAGAGCCCCTTCCAGGCTGTGAAGTCCCTCACGGGCGTGATCAGCTGATTGGCGGGGCGTGGGCACCGCGGGGCCCAGTGCAGAAGCGCAGGTATTTGCAGGAGGGATGAGCCGGCCTCGCTGGCCTCTGTCCGAGTCTGTGTTCTGTCGTGATGGGGCTTCTGGAGGCCTCTGCCCGCCCCTCCCACCCCTGCAAGTCAGGGCTGCTGGTCTGAGGCCGCAGCTTCCCGGAGCCCCGGCCGCGGGCAGCAGGCGCTTATCTGCTGCCGCTTTGAGGTCTGAGGCTGCGGTGGGCGGGCGGGGGCGCTGCCAAACATCTTCCAGATGTGGCCGGGCTCCCGATGGCCTGGCTCCGGCGGGGCCTGGCCTGCAGCCTTCCTGTTAGCTGAGCTGTTAGGGAAACAAGACCCAACGAAGGCACGAAGGGCCCAAGTTCTCGGAAGGGAGAGGGGGCGAGGGGGCTGGACCCGCAGTCCTCGGGGACCCCCCCCCCCTTCCCCGTGGCCTTCCGGCCAGCCGGGCCCTCAGCGTGGGGTGGTCACAGCCGTCTGCTGGCTGCCCCCCGGCTGGGGCCCCAGCTAAAGGGGCTCCCCGAGGGCTGGAGGGAGCTGTCTCCACAGCGCAGGTGGTGGGAGATGCGGGATTCCTGCTACCGCTCGCCCGGATGAGACAGCGGCCTGACAATACGGCTGGTTTGCTCGTGGGATGGAGGGTCCCATGCGCCTGCCGGCCTGGCCGGGCCGGCACAGGCGCCCAGCACGGGGCCAGGAGTGAGGCGCTATTGCAACAGCGGGATTGTCACTCACCCCCTTTCTTTAAAAAAAAAAATTTTTTATTGATTTCAGAGAGGAGGGGAGAGGGAGAGAGAGATAGAAACATCAATGATGAGAGAGAATCATGGATCAGCTGCCTCCTGCACGCCCCACACTGGGGATGGAGCCCACAACCCAGGCCTGTGTCCTCACCGGGAATCGAACTGTGACCTCCTGGGTCATAGGCCAGGCCCAGCCCCCCATTCTTTTGACATTGGTCCTGTCAATCTGACTCTCACTAATCTGTAGCTTGTAGATAAACAGCATCTATAATAATAAATTAGCCTAATATGCTAATTACACTGGGCAGCTGAACGACCTTCTGGACGACGTTCCAGACGACCTTCCGGATGAAGCCGGGGCTGCTAGGGCCAAGCCCCTTGCCCAAATTTCATGCATCGGGCCTCTAGTCCTATATAATAAAAGCCTAATATGCTAGGTGTCCAGTTGTCTGGTCGTCCATTCAACCAATCAAAGTGTAATCTGCTAATGATATGCTAAGGCTGCTCACCTGTTTGCTATGATGTGCACTGACCACCAGGGGCAGACCCCCTGACTGGTCGCTTAGCTTGCAGCTGGGATCCGGCTGATCAGGACTGAGTGAGACGGGCTGGACATGCCCCCGAGCCCTCTTTCAGCCCCTCCCCGGCTGGCCAACCTCCCCTGTCCCTCCCTGCTCCCTGATCATGCACCAGTGGGGTCCCTCAACCTGGCCTGTGCCCTCTTGCAATCCAGGACCCCTAGGGGGATATCAGAGAGCCGGTTTCGGCCGGATCCCGCAGGCCAGGCTGAGGGATCCCAGGGGTGCACGAATTCGTGCATCCGGCCTCTAGTGTTTGTGTAAGAATCCTAGGAACCAACTCTGACCTTTGGGCCTGGAGATCTGCTGATCTTCCACGTAAAACCAGATGACGAAGACGCGGATGGCGAAGACCGAAATGACGCACACGGGACCATCACTTGACCAGTTTCACGATCCTTGTCAGCGTGGACGGTGCTGGTCGGCCTGCGGAGGACTGTTCACCTCCTCCTTGATGTTTTCTCTCTGCTTTCCCTCTCCCTCCTAGGAAAGCCTCTGGCTGCAGGGAAGTGCTGGCAGGGCCTTTGCAGCAGGAGTCCCCCATCTTCTCAGGCGATCGGCACTGGAATAAACCCCTTTCCTCTCGCCAGCATCTGCCTCCTGAGCCTGGCCGGCTCTTGCTCCCAGTTACACTGCCACCTCCACTGTCTCGCTGGATGGTCCCAGCGGATTAAGCAGAGATCCCCACTTTCAGGGGCGTTGGGAGCTGAAGGTCGCCCAAGGTTGCATGGCCCTGGGGAGCAGGCACTCCAGAGCCGGCCCCCCATCCTGCTCCTGGTGGACGGGTCAGCAAGAGGTCAAGGCTCAGGCCACTGAGGTCACTGACCAGCCAGTGGGCTCTTTCAGCAGCTGTGAGCCTGCCTTCGCCACGACCCCATCCACTCGCGGACATACTCGTCCTGTGAGCGTGGGGAGCGCGGTGCAGACTGGGACGCCCCGGCCAGCGCTGAGCTTTCTGATGGCAGAGGGTAGGGTGTCGGGCGTCTCCCGGCCCCAGTGGGCAGGGCGTTGGCGTGTGTGGTGCTTGCCACCAGCTGGGTGAACCTGTCCCTGTCCCTCCCACTCTGCAGAGGATGCAGGGGTGCGAGGGACAAGGACACGGGGGCAGCCAGCCCCGTCTATGCTCTGCCTGCTCTCTCTCAGCGTCACCCCTCCGCGCATGCTCCCCCGTCGCCCCTCCTGCAGGTAGCAGCCCCTGGTCTCTCCTGAGTGCTGCCCACCTTGTCGTACCAGCGGGCCTGACCCTGAGGCCGCCCTGCCTAACACCCTTCCGGCTCACCCCCTGCCCACATTGGCCCTGCAGACCCCTGCCCCCTCCTCTGCAGGCCAGGGAGCGGTACACCCCAACCCTCACCTCTCTCTGCCGCCCTACTGTGCAGGTTTGGAAGGACTGGCTGGTCCCCGTGAACCCAGAAATCTGCCTGGCCGCTGGGGCACTCCGGGGGGAGGTGGTGTGTGAACTGGGCCTCGAGGGAGCTGGGCCCCTGCTTCCTGCAGGGCCAGGTCAGGCATCGGACAGACTGAACCCTGGCGAAGAGCCGGGGCAGGGGACGGACCTTTGCTGCGCGAGGCCGGGGCAGGAGCCAGCTCACGTCTGCCCTGACGTCCTGTCCGAGGCCTTGCAGGAGCGGAGCCCGGAGCAGCCGGCATCTTCCTCCACTTTGATCTTGAACCCGCCTGCCCAAACCCGCCCCTGCCTTGTCCTGGGACACAGGCCAGTGACGGAAGCAAGGAGAGCCCAGCTGTGGGCACCCTTCTCCCCACGGGCGGCTGCTCTCTGACAGGAGGCGGCGGGGGGTTGGGGGTGGGGTGAAGGCACAGGGGGTGGCCAGACCCAGACACCGTGGAACTGCCGGCTCACACGGTTCAGTCCGCTTTGCTTTCCTAGTCTCAGGCTCAAGTCGCCTCTTCCAGGCAGCCTTCCTTGCTTAATCCCTTCGTCCCTAACACGCACTTGGTTTAAGCATTTTGTTTCCTTGGTAAATGGGGGTATTTGGTGTCAGCCGGGTTGGGGGGTGTCCCCTGGTGGTGAGGACCCCTCTACGACATTCTAGAGACTTGCTTGCTTGCCCATGACCACTGATAATGAAAATAATAAGGATTCCTTTTTTTAAATGCCATTTATCAAACACTGTGCTAAGTGCTTCGTATTCAATGACCTCATTTAATCTTGGCAACAAGCATGTGAGGTGGGCCTTGTTGCAAATGGGGAAACTGAGGCTGAGGGAACTGGGGGAATTTGGGGAGCTTGCCTCTAGCCCTGAAGGAAAAACGGAGCCCCACGCCTGCCTGGCTCCCAGGCCCGTGTCGGCACCTGGGCACCTGAATCTCCCTGCCCCTTCTCTTTCGCCCCCCGCCCCTCACCGCCCCGCCCAGGCCCAGCCTCCTGCTCCTTTTTCTGCCTTTTTTACTTT
>NW_006300164.1:3195624-3196316 GCF_000327345.1 Myotis davidii | reverse complement strand
CGGCGCTCTCGGTGCAGAGGGAAGGGCGGGTGGCAGGACCGAGCCCAGGGCGCTGCAGGCCTGTGATCAGCTGCCTGAGGCCCCGGAGGAGGAGGCCTCACTCGGTCCCAGCAGGAACTCAGAAAGTGGGTTCTCGGGAAGCGCTGGGCACAGAGGGCCCCCCAAATCCCTGGGACCCTCGGAATCCGAGGGCAGAGTCGCTCCTGGACACTCGGGGCCGGGAAGGACAGCAGGATGCGCCAGACACGAGACCGGGCGGTGGGGCTTGGAGCCGGAGTCGGGGGTCAAGGTCAGATACAGGCGCAGCACAGAGTGGAGCAGTCCAGCTTGGCCGGGGGCCCCGGGCTCCCCGCCTTTTTGTTGACCTTGGGCAGCAGCAGGATGAAGGACATGGCCAGGGCGCAGTGGTAGAAGCTGTGGACATAGGTGTAGTCCCAGTCCTGCGGGGGGAGGGCTGTCAGTGTGCCTCTGCCCTGTCCCCCGAAGCTCCCTCCTCTCCAGACCCCTCCCCCGAAGGCTCCGCGCCCCTACTGTGTGTCCGGTCCCTGCCACCGCCATAGGCTCCTCCCCGATCCCTCTCGAGTCCCCGGGACTCTGGCTCCCTGTCCTCCCTCAC
Organism: Myotis davidii; assembly: GCF_000327345.1. Taxonomy (NCBI): domain Eukaryota; kingdom Metazoa; phylum Chordata; class Mammalia; order Chiroptera; family Vespertilionidae; genus Myotis; species Myotis davidii. The sequence continues at coordinate 3,195,700 of NW_006300164.1, read as the reverse complement.
TGTCCAGCCCATGCTGGTCTTTCCTGCCACCAAACCCCAGAGCATTGAAGGTCTGAGCCACGAGCCATTGCTGGGC
>NW_006300164.1:3194767-3195471 GCF_000327345.1 Myotis davidii | reverse complement strand
GGTCTGTCCAGTGCAGCCAGCCTCTGACCTAACAGCCTGATGGGCCCGAGTGGCCAGCGGGTGAGGCTGCCGCTCCCGGTCAGAGGTGAGGAAACCGGGTGCCGGTGCGGCCCCGGGGTGCTGGCCGGGAAGACAGGAGGGGCCCCCCTGTGGCAGAAGGCCCATCCTGCCCGCCCGCCCGCGTGGCTCAGCCAGCTTTGTTAACCAGCTCATCAGCTCCCGGCAGCCAGAGTCACCCCGGGGCTCCCTGCCCACTCCGTCCTGCCCACATACCTGGCCCCGTTCTCCCGGGCTCCCGGGCCAAGGCCCTGCGGTGGCTGCGCGCTCCCCTAACTACAATAGCAGCTCGCTGCAGGGGTGGGAGGTGCACAGGGGCTATAAAGGCTCTTTAAAAGGGGCAATAAAAGTTTTGGGTTTCAGATGGTCTTACTGGAGAAGAGAATAACAGAGACAGGAAATTTCAGTAGCAGACAGACAAAGGCCGCAGCGCAGACGGCCCTCAGACGAAAACACCTCAGCTGCAATCCTGGCGGGGGCCCAGGCTCCCGCGCCCTGCCAGCCTCGCCCGCGGCCTGGGGGAGGCGGAGGGGCTGCTACAATAGACTGTTTTGTCTCCTGTTGTAGATGTTTATAATCCTTCTCCGCTTGGGCTGCCGGAGGTGTGGGAGGGGCGAGCTGGGCACCGGCACACTGCGGCCAGGCCA
>NW_006300164.1:3189296-3190885 GCF_000327345.1 Myotis davidii | reverse complement strand
CACCTGGGTACCTCGAAGAAGAAGCGCAGCATCAGGGCCAGGGCCCCGAAGCAGAGGCCGGGGCCGATCTGCTGGGTGTAGACACTCCTGTCGGGGTACAGCCCCTTCTTCTCCTTCATCTGCTGCAGCTGTGGGGACAGCGGCCACGGGAGGCTCTTAGGTCACAGTGTCTGCCCGGCAGTGGCCGCCCTGAGCCCCGGGGAGAGCTGGCCTCGGGCGCTCGCACCCCGTCATCCTCGGGGAGACACCCCGACATGTATCCCACTCGGCAGCTGCAGGACCCGCAGGAGCCCACAGCCCAGGGACCCCTGCCTCCCACCCCTGCCTACCTGTTTGAGATGCAACCAGCCCCTGCATGGCCCCCTGTCCCAGCCAGAGGGGAGCCCCGAGGGGAAGGACACCCCAACCGTTCACAGCCAGGGGTGGGGTGGGGACCGGAGCACTGGACCTGCCCACCAGTGTGGCTTCGGGGCGCCTGTGATGGGCCGTGACCGCCTTTGCTGCTTCCATGGTCAACGGACGCGCAGTCCTGTTTGTTAGAGAAGCTTGGCCGCACGTTAACCTGGGCCTTCTCGGACGCGCCTGGGAGAAGCCCGGGGGCATTTACATGGGAGAAGATGGGCTCACGCCCCCACATGGTGAGATAATGCAGGTCCACGTCCCGGAACCCGCCCGGGCCGGGTGTCTCAGAGCACAGACGTTTTGGGTGGAAGTGAGACGCGTGGCTGCACCCCTCGTGGGAGCCCCGGGGGCCAGGCAGCACCTCCAGAGCACAGCCCCCTGCGTGGCGCCACCGAGCCCATGAGTAACGTGGCGCTGGCTCAGGGCAGTTTTTGTCCAAGTCCAGTTTGGTGAAACTATAAAAATATATAAAAAGAGACCCAGGGGCTCTGTGGCAGGGACTATGCTCGCTCCCCCGGCCAGACAAGATCCACGGGGTGAGGACACCACCCTGCCCCCCGCCCTTGCCGTGTCCTGGCCCTGCGGCACCTCAGCCTGGGTCGCTGGCTTTAACCCCGGGTCCCTAACCACGTGTCCCTCCGTTTGTCTCCGGCACCTGTGACCTCTGTCTGCTGGCCCCCGGGAGGGCTGCCCGATGGAATACAGGACGCCGGGGCCACTGCGCTTCAGGTGCCCAGCGGTCACTGTGCAGCGTCTCATGTCCGTGTGCCCTGGTCATTAGCTGAAGTTCAAAACAACTGCGCCTCTGCCCTGGCCGATGTGGCTCCATGGACAGGGTGCCAGCCTGCAGACTGAAGGGTCCCGGGTTCGATTCCAGCCATGGGCACATGCCCGGGTTATGGCTCAATCCCAGTAGGGAGCGTGCAGGAGGCAGCCCATCAAGGATTCTCTCTCATCATTGATGTTTCTCTCTCTCCCCCCTCCCTTCCTCTGAAATCAATACAAGTTTATTAAAAAAAAAAAAGAAAGGGGACTCAGACACTGGCATCACTGCATAGAGCTTCCACTGGATGAGTAAGCAGGTAACTTTCTCGTGACCAATTCATTTTAAAATTTGAAATCTGAGACAATGGAGCTAAGTGGGTCCGATCTATAGGAAGACAAATGCAATTAAATTGCAAACCCAT
>NW_006300164.1:3184437-3185654 GCF_000327345.1 Myotis davidii | reverse complement strand
AGCCCTCCTCAGCCAATCCTGCAGGCCCTGGGTCCCGCCTGCCCAGCCCTGCCCAGCCCTCCCCAGCCCTGCCCAGCCCCCGGTCACACACCTCTCTCCACTCCCCCCGCCCCCCGGGGGCTGCTGCTCCCAAACCCTGCTCCAGGAGGGATGAGGGGCCTGGCCGGCGTAGCTCATGGTTAAGCATCGACTCAGTAACCAAGAGGTCACCGGTTCGATTCCCAGTCAGGGCCCAGGCCCAGGTTGTGGGCTCGATCCCCAGTAAGGGGCGTGCAGGAGGCATGCTCCTCTCTCATCATTCATGGTTTCTGTCTCTTCTCTCCCTCTCGCTCTAAAAAATCAGTTAAAATAATTTTTTAAAAAAGAAATGAAAAAAAAAAGAGTAGGGATGAGCATCTTGTCTTTCATCACTGATGTTTCTCTCTCTCCCCCCTCCCTTCCTCTCTGAAATAAAAAATTTTTTAAATATTTAAAAAACACCCCAAAACACCCCCCCACACACACACATCTTATACGTTACCTGCAACCCACACGTGTGTGAATTTAAATCTAAATCATTAAAAGCAACACACGTGTAAACTCTCGGCTCCTCCGTGCGCAGCCACGCTCCCGCCCCTGCACGTCCCGCCATCAGAGCCAGCGCTCAGTGGGCGCTGCCCCCGGCGGTCAGGCCAGGGCTGTGTCTCAGGTCTCAGGGGTCCCCAGGCCCCCATCGGGCTGGGTGGGAGGGGGGCCTCTCCAGGTGTGAGGCGGTCGGTGGCTGCCAGGTGCCGTGCGTCTCAGATTCCAGGGACAGGAAGACCCCGGGGATGACACCGGGGTTCAGAGGTGCTTCAGCCTGGAGGCCTGACCCTTCCTCCTGGTGAGCCCTGAGGTATCGGGGTGGCCGTCCTGGGTGGCCTCCTGCTTTCCGGTCCCCCTCCCTCCCCGGCGCTCCCCTCCTGGCCCGGGCAGAGCCCCGCGATGCCGGGGGGCCTCTCCAGGTGTGAGGCGGTCGGTGGCTGCCAGGTGCCGTGCGTCTCAGATTCCAGGGACAGGAAGACCCCGGGGATGACACCGGGGTTCAGAGGAGCTTCAGCCTGGAGGCCTGACCCTTCCTCCTGGTGAGCCCTGAGGTATCGGGGTGCCCGTCCTGGGTGGCCTCCTGCTTTCCGGTCCCCCTCCCTCCCCGGCGCTCCCCTCCTGGCCCGGGCAGAGCCCCGCGATTCCGGAGTGGA
>NW_006300164.1:3179490-3181012 GCF_000327345.1 Myotis davidii | reverse complement strand
AAACAGCCCCAGCTCCCCCAAAACAACCAGGGCCAGAGAGTGAAAAAGATTCTTTCCAGTCCAGCCGTTGTGGCTCAGTGGTTGAGCGTCGACTCAGTAACCAAGAGGTCACCGGTTCGATTCCCAGTCATGGCCCAGGCCCAGGTTGTGGGCTCCATCCCCAGTAAGGGGCGTGCAGGAGGCATGCTCCTCTCTCATCATTCATGGTTTCTGTCTCTTCTCTCCCTCTCGCTCTAAAAAATCAGTTAAAATAATTTTTTTAAAAAGAAATGAAAAAAAAAAAGAGTAGGGATGAGCATCCAGGAGAAAAATCCCCCCTCCTTCCTGGAAATAACTGCCCTTGAAAATCCGAAATAAACTCCGCGTTACATGGTCTAGAAAACACGCTGAGCCCGGATGCAGGCGGCAGGGCACCCGCTCAGCCCCGAGGCCCGACCCACAGCCCGAGGCCCTTTGTGGGGACGTGAGCAAGTGACGCTCCGGGCTGGTTAGCAAGCAGCAGCCCCGGGCCCGGTGGGGGCTGTGGGAGGAGCGGCCCGCCCGGAACAGGCAGGAGCCTGTGTTTCTGCATTCCAACCGGTCCTGAGCGCTCCTGCCTTGGGCGGACACGGGGACCCAGCACACTCCTCCCCCGCACAGGCCGCTTGGGGGGCCTCCCGGGTCAGCCCAGGGCCGGCTGTGCTCCCCCAGCGTGGAGTGGGGAATCCCTCTTCTCTCCTCTCGCTGGAAAGTCAAGGCCTGGCCGGGGCCGCCCTGCCGTGCCAGGTTCCCTCACTGGCTTCTCGGTACCTATTTCTTCATTAACCAAATGGCTAAATAGAGCCTCTACGCCCGGGGTGGAGAGGAGCAGGTGTTTGGAGAGCTGGCCACCAGGCCTTGATTTACCTTCCTGAGTCTGTAAAATGCGTTGTGGGCACCGTCTGCACCCCCTGCCCAGCCCAAACCTTGTTCCCGGAGTGCCGCCCTCCACGTGCCAGGCCGGGGTTCTGCTCCCCGCAGGGCTCAGTCCCTTCCCTGCTCTGGGGACCCAGGAACCGGCGCTGGGTCCGTCCTGCTGCAGTGCCCTCTTTAGCGTGGGCTAGGGGAGGACCGAGGGCCTTGGGACCACGGAGGGTCCAGGGAGGCCCCGGGACCATGTGTGAGGGGCCTTGTGGGTGTCAGACCTCCGGGTGCCCAGTGAAAGGCCGTCGGTGTCGGAAACTCAGGCTGCCTCCGTACTCACGAGCAATTCCATCCTCCTGTCCACCTCACACCACATCCTCCCTTCGCATTAAAACCAAGCTGGAGGCCCACCTCCTCCAGGAAGTCTGCCCAGATTCACCCAGGCCACATCTTCAATTGGTACTGCTTCTCCAAAGCACCGACTCTCTTCAAGAATAAGACCGCCACGCCGGCCTCAGTGTCCTCGTCTGCAGCGTGGGCTCAGGACCCCCACCAGGCGCTCCCAGGGGTCCCCGTGGGACCAGCCCTGCCCGGGAGGGGCGGCCTGAGGAGGGGCGGGCGGGCTGAGGGCTGGAGCGCA
>NW_006300164.1:3173798-3175579 GCF_000327345.1 Myotis davidii | reverse complement strand
GGGCCGACACGGGGACCCAGCACACTCCTCCCCCGCACAGGCCGCTTGGGGGGCCTCCCGGGTCAGCCCAGGGCCGGCTGTGCTCCCCCAGCGTGGAGTGGGGAATCCCTCTTCTCTCCTCTCGCTGGAAAGTCAAGGCCTGGCCGGGGCCGCCCTGCCGTGCCAGGTTCCCTCACTGGCTTCTCGGTACCTATTTCTTCATTAACCAAATGGCTAAATAGAGCCTCTACGCCCGGGGTGGAGAGGAGCAGGTGTTTGGAGAGCTGGCCACCAGGCCTTGATTTACCTTCCTGAGTCTGTAAAATGCGTTGTGGGCACCGTCTGCACCCCCTGCCCAGCCCAAACCTTGTTCCCGGAGTGCCGCCCTCCACGTGCCAGGCCGGGGTTCTGCTCCCCGCAGGGCTCAGCCCCTTCCCTGCTCTGGGGACCCAGGAACCGGCGCTGGGTCCGTCCTGCTGCAGTGCCCTCTTTAGCGTGGGCTAGGGGAGGACCGAGGGCCTTGGGACCACGGAGGGTCCAGGGAGGCCCCGGGACCATGTGTGAGGGGCCTTGTGGGTGTCAGACCTCCGGGTGCCCAGTGAAAGGCCGTCGGTGTCGGAAACTCAGGCTGCCTCCGTACTCACGAGCAATCCCATCCTCCTGTCCACCTCACACCACATCCTCCCTTCGCATTAAAACCAAGCTGGAGGCCCACCTCCTCCAGGAAGTCTGCCCAGATTCACCCAGGCCACATCTTCAATTGGTACTGCTTCTCCAAAGCACCGACTCTCTTCAAGAATAAGAGTAAATAGTCCCTATTTTCTGAGCCATTCGAAGCCAGCTCTGTGCCAGGAGTTAAGAGGCGTCATCTCTGAACCAGCCCTATGAAGTGGGTACTGGACTGTTGCTGTAACGCCCACTTGACAGATATGGAAACTGAGGCAGAGAGGTTCAGTAACTTGAGTTAGGTCCTGACTAGTGAGTCACAGACACGATACAAACCGGCTCTGTGTGGCCAGGGCACCGGAGGGCCATGTCCTGTGTTTTAGCCAAAGCTGTGCCCAGCCCGCCTGCCCATGGTGGGGGGAGGTGAGAGGAGGCAGTCAGGGAAGGGCCTGTCTGCTGAGGGTCGCACGGTACGCACCCACTTAGCCGCGATGATGAGGACGGCTGTGCCGATGGGGCCCGAGTACACCCCGTAGCCCCAGCGGTCGTGGTAGATGCGGACGGCAATGGTGAGGACCCCGAACATCACGAAGGTTGACCGCTTGGGTTCGTCGAAGTCGGCCAGTGCTAGAGGGGCCGGGAGAGAGCGGGACAGCTGAGCGGCCCCTGGCCCTCCTGGCCACTGCTCTCCCGGGTTGGGAGCTGGGCGGCTCCGGGCCGGCGGAGGGGGGGAGGGGGAGGATGGACAGGGTCCGGCCACCTTGCAGATGCCAGTTTCCTGAGCCGCGGCCCTTGGTTCTCCCCCTGTGGCCCCAGACTCCCCCTTTTCCTTGCAGCCTGTGTGTCCCCTGGCTAGAGGGCAGGCTCCTCATGGTGTGTGCATGTCTGTGCACATGGACGTGCATGCATGCACATGTACACATGCGTGTATGCACATGTACGTGTGTGTGCACCCCCCCATCAGACCTGCAGCCAATGGGGGCAGCCCCTGCCCTCCCCTCCTCCCTGGGGCACAGCGGGTGGGGGAGGGCCCCTGCTGTGTCCTGTGCCTTCGCCCCGGACGGGGACCCGCCTGGGTGGGTGGCCCCGACCCGAACGGGCTGTGGGGACAGACAGGTGCTGAGCCGGGGCCAGGC
>NW_006300164.1:3168748-3169715 GCF_000327345.1 Myotis davidii | reverse complement strand
ATGAAGTGGGTACTGGACTGTTGCTGTAACGCCCACTTGACGGATATGGAAACTGAGGCAGAGAGGTTCAGTAACTTGGGTTAGGTCCCGAGCTAGTGAGTCACAGACACGATACAAACCGGCTCTGTGTGGCCAGGGCACCGGGGGGCCCTTGCTGTGATTACGATACAAACCGGCTCTGTGTGGCCAGGGCACCGGAGGGCCATGTCCTGTGTTTTAGCCAAAGCTGTGCCCAGCCCGCCTGCCCATGGTGGGGGGAGGTGAGAGGAGGCAGTCAGGGAAGGGCCTGTCTGCTGAGGGTCGCACGGTACGCACCCACTTAGCCGCGATGATGAGGACGGCTGTGCCGATGGGGCCCGAGTACACCCCGTAGCCCCAGCGGTCGTGGTAGATGCGGACGGCAATGGTGAGGACCCCGAACATCACGAAGGTTGACCGCTTGGGTTCGTCGAAGTCGGCCAGTGCTAGAGGGGCCGGGAGAGAGCGGGACAGCTGAGCGGCCCCTGGCCCTCCTGGCCACTGCTCTCCCGGGGCACCCCTGCCAGACCCTGGGCCCAGCCCGGTCACACAGGGTCCGGCTCCAGCCGTTGCCGGGGACCCAGGAGGACAGAGACCTGGGGAGCCCGCGGGCTGGGGCCCGCCCGACGTGGTCTGAGAGACGGTGGGTGATGGGACAGTGTGCTCTGGAGGAGCCCGTCTTCCCGCAAACCCGCGCCGAACTGTGGGTGTGGAGGTGGGTCTTGGGGGTCGAACCTGGCCGGGGCAGGTGTTCTCGGGTGAAGGACCTGGAGGGGGAGCCCCTGGGTCGTCCTGACAAGCCCTGGGCCAGTGTGTGCCTTTAAAAGGACGTGGACACGGGAGCTGGGCTCCGGCCCCGGGGGAGGGAGGTGGTGTCAGGGTCGGGGTGCGGGAGCTGGTGGCAGGGTGGGGGTGGGGGAGCTGGGCCGGGCTGCCGGGCGACCACTCA
>NW_006300164.1:3168353-3168633 GCF_000327345.1 Myotis davidii | reverse complement strand
ACCCGCCCTCCCACGCGAGGAGCCGGGCCGGGCGGGGGCCGGGCGAGGGCTCAGGAGACAGAGACGGCACGCACGTGGGCTTGCAGGAATCAATAAGGGGAGTTGCTTGTTATTGGTGATTGTCATCAGATCAGCTGGATTTAGGGACCCCACGGGGGGCTGGCCCTGGGGCAGGTAGGCTGGGGCCAGGACAGGGTGCGAGTGGGCCTGCTCAGAGCCGGGCGGGGACAGAAGCGTGAGAGCAGTGCCGAGAGCGAACCGACGGAGCGGGGAGGGCAGG
>NW_006300164.1:3162653-3163642 GCF_000327345.1 Myotis davidii | reverse complement strand
GTGTCTGTGCCGAGCCAGGCCCCTGGGAAGCGGGCTTCCCTGTCTGGAGACCCCGGGAGAGCGCTCATGGCTCCACCTGTGAGACGGGTCCCAGGGGCCTGTGCCCGGCTGGGTGCCACTCAGACGAAGCTGGAGGAGGTCCCCTTCACCCTCTCACCAGCCTCTGGGTATGAGGCCAATGCCTTTTTGGGGGTGCCAGTCTCCTCCTCAGGAGCTTGGGGGGCCTCTCTCCCCACAGTTTACCCTCTGCTGACGGGGCTACCCCCAGACCCCGTGGGCATCCGAACCCCTGGGGGCTTGTGGAGACTCAGGTGGCTCAGGGTCCTGAGTGTCCCGACTCAGGGGGTGTGGGTTGGGGCCTGAGATTGCGTTTTTTGCAGGGGTTCAGGCTGGTGCCGGTGCCCACAGTTTACCCTCTGCTGACGGGGCTACCCCGCAGGGGAATTTCTCAGACCCCGTGGGCATCCGAACCCCCGGGGGCTTGTGGAAACTCAGGTGGCTCAGGGTCCTGAGTGTCCCGACTCAGGGGGTGTGGGTTGGGGCCTGAGATTGCGTTTTTTGCAGGGGTTCAGGCTGGTGCCGGTGCTGCCTGCCGGTGGGGAACCCACTTTGAGAACTACCGGTCTGCAGCTGTCAGCTCCTGTTCCTTTAAAGTGCGGGGAGGCCGCAAAGACCCCGCGCCCACCGAGCGCAGCGCCCCGGGCGCCCACCCGCCCCTGGGCTCTTACGGTTGTTCGTCCAACATCTACTTTAACAGCGATTTTCAGAGCGAAAGGCCCGTATGGAATATTTTCAAAGCCGCCACCTTACTCCTCACAGAAGACAGCTCTCCTTTCGGGCGCACATTTCGTCATGCGAAGTCGGATTTAATGACATGACGTAATTATTTTGACAAGTTCCACGGGCATAAACAGGCCGGGCCGGCACAGTGGCCTGTTGATGGGCCCAGCGTGGCGGAGGGCGGAGGCGGACAGACAGCGGCGGCAGCA
>NW_006300164.1:3161913-3162498 GCF_000327345.1 Myotis davidii | reverse complement strand
GGCTCGGGGCAGGAGCCCGGGCTCACCTGGCGGGTGGAGCGAGTGGGGTCAATTTCGAGCCCTCACGGGTTGCAGCTGTCGGTGACCTAACGCTCAGGTGCACCGAGGGGCATATCATTAGAGGCACGGGGTCCCCGAGCAGGGGCGAGAGACCGTCCTGCGGCCCTGCTCTGCTCAGACCCGCTCAGACTGAGCTCTGGATGTGGCCAAGAAGAGGCTAGAGGACAGCAAGCAGCGGGGCCATGACTGTGGAGTGGGGAGAGGGGCTTCAGGTGCGGTCTGATCAAGGTGCTCAGTCCCTGTGGGACAGAGGAGGGAGGAGGACTCTGCTCCCCGTGGCTCTGTAGGCAGAGCCAGGCCCTGTGAGTGACATGGATGTTCCCCGGCTCCCCTGTTCCACTAGAACTGCGTCTCCCTCAGCGCCCCCAGCCTCTCCTCCGTAGCACAGATGACTGTGTACGATTCAGACTTAATTCCTCTGATACTCTGGGCAGTGTCTGTGCCCTGCCCCCACCTGGAGCAGGAATAATCTGTCTCATCCTGGCCGTGACCCCAGCTCCGCTCAGGTGGTGCTCAGCAGTGTCT
>NW_006300164.1:3160961-3161258 GCF_000327345.1 Myotis davidii | reverse complement strand
ACCCTGGTACCCGCACAGGAGTCCCACGTCCACCACGTGCCCCGTGTCTCATCTCGAATAGACGTCGCGGCTCTCACCCGAGCCGGGTCCCAGAGGAGCCACTGGACGGGCTCAGCCGGAGGCCGAGGAAGCCCGAGCCCAGAGCATGCCTAGTGCTCGCCAGACGCGCCTCAGCCTCTCTGGGACTCAGGTTTTTTATCTGCCCAATAAGCGGTCACAGCCCCAGGCTCACAGGGCACGTCCCCGCCTGGACGCTGGCTCCGGCCGCATCCCTGTCGCGGAGGCCTCCCCCACCCA
>NW_006300164.1:3159367-3160632 GCF_000327345.1 Myotis davidii | reverse complement strand
TGCCCGCACACCCTGGCGCTGGGCCCGGAGGCCCGGAGGCTGGGGGGCCGAGGCTGGCCAGGGCGGGAGGCCTCCCCACGACATGCGCCTCGGGGACCTGGGCTGGACGAAGGACGAAGGACGGGTCTATGGAAGATGATCAAGGAGCACAGAGGAGCCACTTTGCGAGTCCAGCAGAGGCCTCGGGGGAGCAGAGCGGGAGGCAGGAAGGCGCTGAGACCAGAGAGGGGGCCGATGCGCAGGGGGAGTGCTTAGCCAGGTAGCTACACGCACAGACAGAGGATTGATTGGGTCGGTGGATACTTAGGCAGGTAGACAGGCAGACAGACGCTAGAGGGATGGATGGATCGGAGAGACACACGGAGGGTCGGGGAACAGCTGGAGGGAGACACCAAGTGGTTTAGAAAGAGCGAATCCCATGGGATGTAATTCCAGAAACGAAGAGGCAACCAGGCACAAAGAAAAGAAAAGAAAGGAAAAGGGTAAGATGCAGAGAGAAAACAAGACAGAGAAAGAACCAGTAAGAGCGACAGAGCGGGGCAGAGACCCACGGGGAGACGGGGTGGGGGAGGGGGCACAGAGAGACTCATCCAGGCCTATAAATAGAATGAGAAAGAAGGGCCCGAAGAGAGACAGGGAAGCCCCAAGGAGACACGAGGCCCCGTTCGGGGCCAGCTCCACCGTCCTGGAGGTGGACTCCCCGGCCCAGCACGTTCCCGAAGCTGCTCACCCCTCCTGGGCCTGGCTCCCTGTCCTCCCTGCTCAGCCCCCCTCTTCTTATAGCTGGAGGCGGGGGGAGGGAGAGGGAGCCACGGTGGGCGTGAGTCGTTGCCCGGTGGCCAGAAAAGGGCACCTAAGGGCCTGTCCTCAGTGGCCTGACCCTGGCCCCTGGGAGGGGCTTGGTCTCACTCACACCAATCCCCCAGCGATTTCCTGGCACCAACGGGGAAACTGAGGTCAGAGGGGAGGAGTGGCTCCCCTAACCCTCTCTCCGGGACTCGGGGCTTTTTCTTTCATCTCCAAATCACTTTCTTCATCAGGAAATAGAGGAAGGTGTGGGGGAGGAGGAGGGAGACGGCCCCTCTGCTCCGCCTGTGGGGGGTGCCCCACCGGGTCCCCCGCCCCCCACCCCAGCCCAGACTCACCGCCACGAAGAACATGGTGAAGAGATAGACCATGGCCTCCATGTGGAAGCGCCTCTTGGCAGCGATGCTGGCGGTGGGCAGGAAGGCCAGGCTGCTGAGGGTGGGCAGGAGCAGCTTGGC
>NW_006300164.1:3159031-3159331 GCF_000327345.1 Myotis davidii | reverse complement strand
GGGGCGGGTGCGGGCCGGCCTCCCCGGGGCAGGGAAAGCCAGCGGGCACAGGGGCTCCGAGGGCAGCTGTGGTTTAAATGCCCCGAAGGGGGGCGGGGATCTGCGTGCACATGTCGGGCAACACCCCGAGAGGGTCCGACAGCTGAGGCGCCACGTGATCAGCACTTGTCTCTGAGGTTTTTTTATTTTTATTTTTTGAGAGGCCGGCGTTGCTGATTCAAGAAGACCATTTGGAGGCGGAGGAGCAAGTCCCCAGGAGTTCCATCCCCAGCATCCGGCCACTTCCCCCCCCCAAACCCC
>NW_006300164.1:3157246-3158651 GCF_000327345.1 Myotis davidii | reverse complement strand
CCCAGGGCTCTGGGCAGACCAGGGGGAGCCCATCCTTGGACTCGGGTTCCAGGCACCTGTCCGTGGCAGCTAGAGGCGAGAGAAGCCACGGCTCAGCCAATTCTAAACCAGCGGTTCTCAACCTATGGGTCGCGACCCCTTTGGGGGTTGAACGACCCTTTCATAGGGGTTGCCTAAGACCATCGGAAAACACATATATAATTACATATTGTTTTTGTGATGAATCACTATGCTTTAATGATGTTCCATTTGTAACAATGAAATTGGGGGTCACCACAACATGGGGAACTGTGTTAAAGGGTCGCAGCATTAGGAAGGTTGCGGACCGCTGTTTAAGACGCTGAGAGGACCTTGCAGGTAAAGTTCCTGGTTACCAGCCCACAGGCACTTCCTACTCGCCTGCTCCTTTTCCCGCTTGGGTTTCCATGGCGACTAACGAGTGACGCCGCCGTTCTCCTACTTGGTCATTGTTTCACACGGGAAGTGAACAGAACGGGGTGTCTCCAGGCTTGCCGCTTGCCTTCTCCGCGTTCCTTGGCCGTCCTTCTGGGAGCTGCCTTCCCTTCCTGCAAGGAGTCGGGGGGAACCGCCGGGGAGGCTGCCCCCTAATCCTCCGGCCGCGGAGCGATGAGAGTGTGTGAGCTGCCCAGGCTGAGTCTCCCGGGACGGACTGCCCGGTGGATGGACGGCCGACTCGTTTGTTCGTTTGTTGTCAGCAAAAGAACAGCGTTTACTCCGTGTCTTTCTTTTCACCCCGATATGATGGTGCGACGACGTCACGTATGACGGGAGGCACACAGTGTGATGACTTTGGATAAGTGCATGCACATGTGGCCAGCACGGCCGCCCTGTCACCCAGGGCGTTCCCCGCGTCCCTCGAACTGACTCCCGGCGGCCGCGGTTCTCATGGCTGGCGTGGCCTGTTCTAGAGCTTCCTGCGGAGGGAATCCTGCTGTGGGCATTCTCGGGGGGCTGGCTTTCTTCCATCTTTCACCGGGGAGCCCCTGGGATCCGCCCACAGTGTGTCAGGCGGCTCACGCCTTCTGTGGCCGGGCCAGTAGCAGCGACTGGGCGGACAAGCCACCAGTCTGTTCTCCTGGGCAGTGAGTCAGGGGTGTGGGGTCAGCAGGCGTGAGACCCAGTGGTGCCTGGACCTCCCAGGCCACAGAGACGCCTGCTGCTCACTCCCGGTCCCGAGGCCTGGCTGCCCCGCCCCCTCCTCTGGGAGCGCCTCGCACCTTCCCAGAAATCTCACTGGAGTCGTACCTGGGCCTTAGCCCAGTGCTGCTGTCTGTGCTGAGAGATCCCACCTGGTCCGTCTGCCGTGTTATTCCACCTCCTCAGTGCCTCCCCTGTAGCACCCACAAAGGGGACCACCGGGCCACCGGCCCTCTCTGCTCCTCCC
>NW_006300164.1:3155337-3157138 GCF_000327345.1 Myotis davidii | reverse complement strand
CCGGCCCCCCCCCCCTTGCACCGGAGCCTCGCTCACGGTAGGTGTCCAACCAACATCTGCTGAAGGAATGGCTGTTAAAGAATGAATGAAAGTCCAGGGCGAGGGGTACACATTGCAGCCTGGCAGTCAGGAGCCCAGTCCGCTTTCCAAATGCGGAAACCAGATCTGCGTGTGTGGCTGAGTGAGAGGCAGGCGACCCCTTTGGCTGCCAGGGGTTCCCTGCTTGTCCCTGTCCCGCCCCCCTCAGCTCCGGCCTGTCCCCACCCCACCCCAGGCCCGCCCAGCCCCCAGGAGGAGGGGACAACGTGCGGGAGGGAATGCGACTAGATCCAGCTGTGGGCAAAGTACGGCCCGCGGGCTGGATCCGCCCGTTTGACATGAATAAAACTAAAAAAAATAAAAAAGACCGTACCCTTTTATGTAATGATGTTTACTTTGAATTTATATTAGTTCACACACACACTCCATCCATGCTTTTGTTCCGGCCCATGGTCCAGTTTAAGAACCCATTGTGGCCCTCGAGTCAAAAAGTTTGCCCACCCCTGATAGACAGAGAGCTCTCTGGAGCCATAACCCTTGCTCAGAAGCAGGAACACTTTCCACAGCTGGTTTTGTGAGTGTATATGAGTGTGTGTGTGCTTGTGTGTGTGCAAGTGTGTGTGAGTATATGACTGTGTGAGTGTGTGTGAATGTGTGTGTGTGTGTGTGTGTGTGAGTGTATATGAATATGTGTGAGTGTGAGTGTATGTGTATGTGCACGTGTGTGTGTGGTTGTGAGTGTGTGTGTGTATATGAGTGAGTGTGTGATTGTGTGTGTGTGAGTATATATGTGTGTGTGTGCTTGTGTGTGTGCGGAACCCATTGTGGCCCTCGCTGTGTGAGTGTGTGTGAATGTGTGTGTGTGAGTGTATGTGTGTGTGTGTGTGTGTGAGTGTGAGTGTATATGAATATGTGTGAGTGTGAGTGTATGTGTGCGTGCACGAGTGTGTGTGTGGTTGTGTGTGTGTGTATATGAGTGAGTGTGTGAGTGTGTGTGTGAGTGTATGTGTGAGTGTGTGTGAATGTGTGAGTGCGAGTGTATGTGTGAGTGTGTGTGTGTGTGAGTGAGAGTGTATATGAATATGTGTGAGTGTGAGTGTATGTGTGCGTGCACGAGTGTGTGTGTGGTTGTGCGTGTGTGTATATGAGTGAGTGTGTGAGTGTGTGTGTGTGAGTATATATGAGTGTGTGTGTGCTTGTGTGTGTGCAAGTGTGTGTGAGTATACGACTGTGAGTGTGTGTGAATGTGTGAGTGCGAGTGTATGTGTGAGTGTGTGTGTGTGTGAGTGAGAGTGTATATGAATATGTGTGAGTGTGAGTGTATGTGTGCGTGCACGAGTGTGTGTGTGGTTGTGCGTGTGTGTATATGAGTGAGTGTGTGAGTGTGTGTGTGTGAGTATATATGAGTGTGTGTGTGCTTGTGTGTGTGCAAGTGTGTGTGAGTATACGACTGTGAGTGTGTGTGAATGTGTGAGTGCGAGTGTATGTGTGAGTGTGTGTGTGTGTGAGTGAGAGTGTATATGAATATGTGTGAGTGTGAGTGTATGTGTGCGTGCACGAGTGTGTGTGTGGTTGTGCGTGTGTGTATATGAGTGAGTGTGTGAGTGTGTGTGTGTGCACTGCAGCTGTAAACTCCGGGCTGTGAGCTGGGGGAGGGTGGAGAAGGGGAGGCGGTGGAGGAAGGCCAGGGCGGAGCACATGTGTTTGGGTGATTAAGGAGGAGGGGGCCGAGGGGGGGGTGGAGGGGGGACGGCGCTGGGGC
>NW_006300164.1:3154645-3154938 GCF_000327345.1 Myotis davidii | reverse complement strand
CAGCTGCCTGCCATCCCCCTCCTCACCTGCTCCCGCTCTGGCCACACCAGACCCCACAGCCGCCCCCCCTCCTTCGGCCAGGACCCCACATCTGCTGCCACCCCTGCTCGGACGTGGCCCTCGGCCTCTCCTGACCGGCGGGCGCCTCCCGTCTCCCAGCCCGTGGACCGCGAGTGTCTTGAAAACCACTTACACACACAGACACTCACTCACGCGGCCGCGCACCGGGCTCCGCGCCAGGGCCTCTTCCTACTCGGTCCCGTTGGGCCTGTCAGCGCCGGGGCCGGGTCGGT
>NW_006300164.1:3151594-3154331 GCF_000327345.1 Myotis davidii | reverse complement strand
TCTGTCTGTCTGCCCGGCCCAGGACGGCCGGGCCAGCTGCTGCGTGTGCGTCCTCCACGTCTGAGCACCGCCCCGCGGTCCGGCTCACCCGGCGCACGGCCCTGCGCTCTTCATGTGGGGCCGCCGAGGCCTGCGCCTGGGGGGGTCGGGGCTGTGCTGCCCCCAGTCCCTTCCTCGGGCCCGGTCGTCACTGCTGCCTGGCCTTTGCTCTGCGCACAGTGTCTGCGTGTCTGTGTCTGTGTGTCTGTGCATCTGCGTGTCTGCATGTCTGTGTCTGCGTGTCTGTGTCTGTGTGTCTGTGTGTCTGCGTGTCTGTGTCTGTGTGTCTGTGCATCTGCGTGTCTGCATGTCTGTGTCTGCGTGTCTGTGTCTGTGTGTCTGTGTGTCTGCGTGTCTGTGTCTGTGTGTCTGTGCATCTGCGTGTCTGCATGTCTGTGTCTGCGTGTCTGTGTCTGTGTGTCTGTGTGTCTGCGTGTCTGTGTCTGTGTGTCTGTGCATCTGCGTGTCTGCATGTCTGTGTCTGCGTGTCTGTGTCTGTGTGTCTGTGTGTCTGCGTGTCTGTGTCTGTGTGTCTGTGCATCTGCGTGTCTGCATGTCTGTGTCTGCGTGTCTGTGTCTGTGTGTCTGTGTGTCTGCGTGTCTGTGTCTGTGTGTCTGTGCATCTGCGTGTCTGCATGTCTGTGTCTGCGTGTCTGTGTCTGTGTGTCTGTGTGTCTGCGTGTCTGTGTCTGTGTGTCTGCGCATCTGCGTGTCTGCATGTCTGTGTCTGTGTTTCCATGTGTCTGTGTGTCTGTGTGTCTGCGTGTCTCTGTGTCCGTGTGTGTGTCTGTGTCTGTGTCTGCGTGTCTGCATGTCTGTGTGTCTGCGTATCTCTGTGCCCGTGTGTCTGCGTGTGTGTCTGTGTCTGTGTCTGCATGTCTGCATGTCTGTGTGTCTGCGTGTCTGTGCATCTGCGTATCTGCATGTCTGTGTCTGTGTTTCCATGTGTCTGTGTGTCTGTGTGTCTGCGTGTCTGCGTGTCTGCATGTCTGTGTCTGTGTGTCTGCGCGTCTGCGTGTCTGCGCATCTGCGTGTCTGCATGTCTGTGTCTGTGTGTCTGCGCGTCTGCGTGTCTGCGCATCTGCGTGTCTGCATGTCTGTGTTTCCATGTGTCTGCGTGTCTGCATGTCTGTGTCTGTGTGTCTGCGCGTCTGCGTGTCTGCGCATCTGCGTGTCTGCGTGTCTGCGTGTCTGCGTGTCTGCATGTCTGTGTCTGTGTGTCTGTGTGTCTGCGTGTCTGTGTGTCTGCGTGTCTGCGTGTCTGTGTGTCTGCGTGTCTGCGTGTCTGTGTGTCTGCGTGTCTGCGTGTCTGTGTGTCTGCGTGTCTGCGTGTCTGTGTGTCTGCGTGTCTGCGTGTCTGTGTGTCTGCGTGTCTGCGTGTCTGTGTGTCTGCGTGTCTGCGTGTCTGTGTGTCTGTGTGTCTGCGTGTCTGCGCATCTGCGTGTCTGCATGTCTGTGTCTGTGTGTCTGCGCGTCTGCGTGTCTGCGCATCTGCGTGTCTGCGTGTCTGCGTGTCTGCGTGTCTGGGTGTCTGTGTGTCTGCGTGTCTGCAGCTGGGTTGTGACAGCATCATGTGCTGTCGTCAACTGCCAGCTGAAAATGAGCTGCTCACGTGCCGCCCGCAGCTCCTGGGCACTGTCAGGTGAGCCGGTGCGCCAGGTGCGCAGGTGAGTCAGATGCCAGATGAGTCAGGTGCGCCAGGTGTGCCAGGTGCGCCAGGGGGACGGCTCCGCCCCTTCCTGCCCTGGGACCCGGCGTGCCCTTTGCCCCGTGAACCTCAGCGTCCTCACCTGCAAACGGGAGCTCGCACCGGCCCTGCTCGGGGGGGTGCGTGTGCGGGGCTCCGGCCGGGGTCCCAGGAGGTCCTCGCTAAGCGTCTGTTCAGAAACCACGTAAGAGCTGTGGGGGGTGTCTTCTAAAAGGAGGCCCCTCCGTCCATTCACGCAGGAATGGCTGCTGAGGGGCCCGGGAGCCCAGCCTTGCCCGCACTGCACAGTCAAGCCCCGCCTCTCCCGTCTTGGCTGCTGGGGCTGCTGTTCATGGAATCCCTCCTCGGTGGGCAGAGGGCGAGGCAGGGCGGGACCCAGCCCCTGGGGCCCAGCCTGAGTTTGGTGACAGGCCTGGTGGCCTAGAGCCGGGCGCCCCCCCCCCCCCCCGGGCAGGAGACTGTCCGTCCTCGCTGGGGAGACACCAGACTCCGCCGTCCCCGCTGGAGCTATGCCCCGGACGCCAGGCTGGCCGACCACCTGGGCGACGCTGGCAGTCACAGCCAGGCCGCCCGCTGTCCCCGCGGTGGTGGCCTGTGCCTGGTGCGCCGCAGCCGCGCGGGTCCCAGCCACAAGGTCCTCTCCTTGCTCCAGATTTGGGGACCAAGGAGCCTCTTCCTTGTGGATTCTGGAGCAAGCGTGGCCTCACCCCTCTGGGTCCTCCCCTTGAACTTCAAGATGTGGCCGAGCAGCAGGAGAGGAGGGGACAGAGGTCCGTGTGGGGTCCTGACTCCCACCGCCCACCCCGAGGCCTGCGGTGGTTCCTCCGAGTGTCCGGCCCGGCACAGGGAGCTCATGAGCTCCTGGGCTGCCCCCTGGGGCCCGGCCCTCTCCGGGGCCCGGCCAAATGGTTCCTCAGGGGGCCCGGTCCCTGTTGGGTGCGAGAGCTCTGCTGTCCGGACCCTGGGCGTCGGGGGTGATGAAAGGTGGGC
>NW_006300164.1:3150513-3151437 GCF_000327345.1 Myotis davidii | reverse complement strand
CCCTGTCTCCGCTCCTCCTCAGACATCCTACAGCTCTGGTGGCCTACCGTCTCCTACACACCAGGCGTCCCAGCGCCTCTCCAGGGCCCGGGGACAGTGTGGCCAGCAGGGAGCTCTGCCCGGGGAGAGCAGCGGGCACAGCTCACGCTCACCCCCAAGGGACAAGGAGGTGGGCCCTGGGCGCCGCCACATCCACCCTGCATGCTGCCCGCCCCCCTATGCTGAGGATGCAGTGTGAACCAGGCGCAGACCCTGCTCTGGGGGTGGGGGTGGGGGGGCAGCACAGTTCGGCAACGACTGCCCAATGGGGCAGCCACAACAAGGTGCTGGGGCGCCTGCGGGCTTCCTAGAGGAGGTGGCCTTGGAAGAGCTGGGGGTGCCGAGCACGTGCAGATGGGGGTGCAGGGGCTCTCTGGTCACTTGGGTGCAGCCGGCCAGAAGGCCCTGGGGCATCAGGGCTCCTGCCCTGTAAGCCTGGCTGGGCCTCCGCGAGGGGTCCCCAGGGCGCCTGAGGCCCACCCGGCCCCGGGGGGCGGGGGTGCTTGACCATCTCTCTGCGGGGCTGACAGCGGCCCCACATGGCCCCCGAGGCTCTTCCCGCCTGTGCTTCATTCTGCATCCCCCAAATTCCTAGGGTGCCAGGCCCCCAGAAGCCTTCCCTGGCTCTTGGCATCTCCCCTGAAACTCCAGGCCACCAGAGGAGCAAGAGCAGCGGGGGCTCCCCACGGACTTGGGGTTTGGGGGCTCCCTGGTGGCACTCGGGGGCAGCCCAGCAAGCTCCTGGGGGCAGAGGGGGACACACCGGCAGGAGGTCACCCAGCAGGGGAGGGTGGCAGGCCTGTCTTCCAGACGCTGTCTGGCCAGCGGTTGGCTGTGGGGTCCCCCCAAGGGAAGCTGCAGGCACCGGGGCCGGCTGGCGGGAGA
>NW_006300164.1:3144393-3150257 GCF_000327345.1 Myotis davidii | reverse complement strand
TGCCATCGTGTCTGCGCTGCAGCACGCCGACCCCAGGGGGCAGTGTGGACCCCGATTCAAGTCTTGGATCCACTGGTCATCCCTGGGGCCCCAGGAGGCAGCCGAGTAAGGCCTGTGCCCCCGAGGGTTACAGGAATGGGGACCAGGACAGTGACAACCCCGCAGATGGAGAGGAGGCGGAGCACGGGGTCCCTGATGTGCGACCTTGGGCGTCACTCAGTCTTGGAGCCTCAGTTCCTCCATCTGTAGAGTGGGGACAGCAAAGACCTCATGGCCGGGCACGGGAAGAGCCCAGTGCAGGGCAGCGGGTGTTGTTTGTACTATTATTCCTGGTCGCTCCTCTCCCAGTCATGCCTGCTGGCGGCCAGACGCAGGCTCGAGCCTTTCTGGGCAGGGGGGAGTGGGGCTGAGGAGGCCACCGAAGAGACCACCACGGTCCCTCTGGCAGGAGAACAGAGGGGAGGAGAGGGCTTTCCCGGTGCCGCCGGGGCCGATGACACCTGTGCTGCAGAGCCGGGGGCGGAGGACAGGGCTCAGGTGACCTGACCAGGTGCTGTCCCTCCCCCTCCCCATCTGGAGGCTCCGTGTTCCAGGAGGGTGGGCTCTGGGGGCCTGGCCTCAAGGGCGGCCTCGCCGGCCTGGGGTCTCTGGAGCCCTGTGCCTGGCCCCCCCGGGGATGCCCAGCTGGCGTGGGCCCAGCCAGGCCCCGTGCCCCGCCGAGCTAGTGTCGAACATCTGCACAGAGTTCCCTGTGCCACCCCCACTGCCCCTGGCCATTCTGGCCATCTGGTCAGCAGGCCGTGGCCATTCCTGTCCCTTCCTTGGAGCCCTTGGCTGAGCCCTCCTGGGTCTCCCTCAGCCCCTCCACCTGCTTAGGCCTCTGCTCCTCAGAAGAGCCTTTCAGAGCCCGGCTGGGTGACCGGGGAGTGTGATCTCCCCTTTGGACCTCAGTCTTCCCATCTGTAAAATGGAGCGACCAGACTGGATGCCTCACACAGCCCAGGTTCCGTACTTGGGAGTGCTAGAGACCAGGCCCCTCTGGAGGCAGAACCAGCCGGGCCGAGGCTCAGCTTCCACTGCGACCCCGGGCCAGAGGCCGCTCCGTCTGGACACAGGTCACACCACCCTGAGCTCCGGCCGGGAAGGCGGCCGCCCTGCTGGCTGCTCCCAGGCCAAGCAGCAGTGAGCAGGCAGCTGGGCTGGCCTGGCCGGGCTCCAGAGGCGCGGAGCGGGTTAAAGTGTGCGCCAGGCCCTGCGGGCGGGGGGAGCAGCCTGGTGGGAAGTGTGAGTTCCTCCCTGTCTGCCTGACAGCTATAAAGGCGGCCGCGCTGCGGAGCCGCCACTGGGCTGCGCGCCGCCCTGGGATCCCCGCTCTGGGTGCTCTTTGAAGTGGAGGAGGGCGGGAGCCGGCGGAAGGGAGCGCGCACCCGCAGCCCTCCCCACGCAGCGGCCCTCGCACACGCACCTGGCGCCGCCTCCCGCGGCCACTCAGCCCCTCTCTCCCCGAGGACAACCTGCCGCCCGGGACAGGTAGGGCACCTCCACCGCCCGCGTCCCGCGGAGCTGCCCGGGTACATGCAGCCCCGGCTCCGTGAGCACCCCCAGCCCCCGGGGGCTGGGTAACCGGAGGCGGCCCGGGGGAGGGTCCAGCCCCCAGGAGCGCGGCGAGGGTGGCCCTCGCCTCCAGCCTCAGATGCCTGCAGCTCTCCTGTGCATGCGAACCCCTCCCGCTGGCCGCTGGCCGTCTCTGGACCCCAGGGAGGGAGGGATCCCGCGTGAGCCGGGCCTGGCCTGCAGCCAGCGGTGTCTGGAGCCTTAATGAAAACCAAGTGTGAGGCCGGCTCAGCACCTGTCTCCATCCAGCCCGCAGGCAGGAGCTGGAGCACCAATGAGCCCGCGGGACCTCGGGACCTCCAGGGGCTCCGCGGGCCCCAGGCTGGTGGGGGGACGCAGATGGAGGCCCGCGGGGGAGGGGCGAGATGGGCGCGGAGGGCAGGCAGGCAGCTGGGGAGGTGGGGGCGCCAGCTCCCATCCCCGGGGTGCAGGGCTGTCCTGTCCAGGACAGAGGCATCCTTGGGGTGCCAGGGTGCCGTTGGCACAGCGCCTGAAACCGGCAGGTGCCTGAGCGCACGGGACGGAGGGTTTGGTGGAGGAGAGGCGGGCGGAGATGGGGGGCGGTTCGGAGGAGCTGGGTCAGGACTGTGGGGGTGGGGGACCTTCATGCCTCTTCCCCTGGAACTAGCCCAGTGCCGGGATGTGCTCTGGGTTTGGGGGCGAGTGTGCTGGGAGCCCCTGCGTCCCAGGGTGGGGGCATCCAGGGACCCCCTCCGGAGGAGGTGGCCAGCCGGCAACGATCAGGTAAGACCCAAGGTGCTCTCGCTGGGCTGGGCGACAGGCCAAGTCCAGGCTGCAGCCCCCCTTCCCCCCGCTTTTCTCCACAGGTGTCCCCAGGGTGCTCGGTGTCCGAGCTGAGCAGCACGTGACCCCAAGTGCCCTCAGGCCAGGGAGTGCAGGCTTAGCATGCACACCACGGCCACTGTGTCACCCGTGGCAGGCATCTCTAGTCGCTCCCCGAGCCCTCCCCCCAGGCCCCCGGGCAGCCACCACTAACCGATCCCAGATAACCCTGTGGTCCCGGCCCTGGGTGGGCTGCGAAGGCTTTGCCCCCAGGTGGACCCTGGTCAGCGGACGGAGGAGCTGGCCTGGCCTGGGTGACGGTAGCCTTGCTTCCCAGGATGGACCGTGGACGGCGGCCTTCACGCTGGGCCTGGTCCCTGCTGGCTGCGGCGCTCGTGGCTTGGGGCGTGGCGTCCACTGGGGCCACGGTGAGTGGGGAGCATGGGCCCTCACCCCGATGGGGGGATGTCACAGGGGCTGTGTGGCCGGTGTCCGGGCTGCCTTCCCACAGCCCCCTCCTGCCAGGAACACGTGTCAGTCCGGTCCCTGAGTGGGGGCCCTGGCCACTTGGAGCCCTGACCACCCACCAGGACGGGCTGAAGGCTGACCGCCTCCCTCAGAATGATGTCCAGGAGGCGCGTAGAGGGGGGGCGTGTCCTGCAGAACCCGGGCTGGGCCCCGGGCTGCTCAGGAGAGGGAAGTCGGGGAGATTAGGTAGGTCCCCGGGACCCCAGGATGTTCCAGATCTCAAAATGGGAAGGACCCGGGGCCCCCAACTCCCTGGGATCCCCTCCAGGACCACCGCTGACCCCTGAGCCCGGGCTGCCAAGTGGCCGTGCTGTCCAGGGCCCAGGGCGGGCGGCCGGTCCCGCTGGCGCTCTAGCCCCTAACCTGCGGGTCTCTCAGCAGGACAACAACCCCGTGTCCAACAGCCTGGAGGCGGGCGTGGACGCCACTGCCTCCTGGTGGGGGGAGTGGACCAAGTGGACGGCGTGTTCCCGCAGCTGTGGGACGGGGGTGAGGACCCGGGAGCGGCACTGCCTCCAGCAGAGGTGTGGGCCGGGCACGGGACCCCTGGGGCTGGCCTGAGGGTGGGTACCTAGCCCTCAGCCCGGGCAGCGGGTGAGGGAGGGTCTTGGGCTGGGAAGGGTGTCAGGGTGAGGAGCACAGGCCAGGGAGGGACCCGGCGTCCTGGGGTTCGTCCTGCTCCAGGGACTGGGCACAGGCCTTTGGTGAGCGAGCAGGACCCATTTCTAAGGCTTTAGGGGGGGAGGGCGGGGTGTGAGGCCCATGGCCCTCTCCTCTGAAGACCTGAGTTGAATAAACAGGGAAAAGCATCTGGTGCAGCAGCTACTGCCGGGCAGACCCGGGTTCAGATCTTGCCTCTGCCACTTCCTCGCTGTGTGACCTTGGGCAGGTCACTGAGCCTCTCTGAGCACCGGTGTCCTCATCTGTGGGTGGCGGGGATGCGGAGCCCCCTGAGACCTGAGAACCCACGATGATACGTGTGTGTGCTTCCGGGCAGGGCCTGTACACGGCCAATGTCCTTATTCTGGTGATTAATTCTGGGTGCTAGGCGCTGTGCTCTGTGACGGGGAAGTCGAGGTGAATAGGACACCCCCTCCGCTGAGATGGGGCTGGGAGACGCCCCCGATGGCTTGAACCCCTGTGCGATGAGAAGGGCTGGCAGGCTTGAGTGGGGAGGGAGGTCCCTTGGGTCAGAGGAGTTGGGGGCAGCTCAGGGGCCAGCCCTGAGGCCCTGGGGGGCAGGAGAGGGTGGGGGCTGCAGCTGGCGGCCCCCAGTGCCGGCTCAGAGCCCCTGTCTTCCCGCCAGGAGGACGTCCATCACCGACGCTGGGAACCGAACCTGCACGGGCACGTCCAAGCGGTACCAGCTGTGCCGCGTACAGGTGAGGCTCCGTCCCCTGGCGCCCCGACCCTGCCCTCCCTGACCCCCACAGGTCCCAGGTGGGTCCTGCCCTGGGCCTGCCCTTACATCCTGTGAAGAGAAGGTGACCAGGCCCCGGCCCAGCAATCAGATCCCCGTGCCCACCGTGTGGCCCACATGGCAGGGCCAGAGGCCTCACTGCTGCTGGCGGAGCGGCAGCTCCAGGGTCGGGTCTCTGGCCGAAGCCCCCCTTTGCTTACCAGTCCTGGGCCGGGAGTTTGCGGGGAAACCGACATTCGCCAGGTGTCCGGCGCCAGCGTGAGCCTGAGCGCCGGGGCCTGGGGCAGAGCCAGCCCCGAGGGTGGGGCGTTTGCCCATCAGGGTGCATTCCAGCTCCGCGCGGTCCCGTGTCCGGGTGTCTGTGTGTGTCCCCGTGTGTCCACGTGTGCACACGTGCAGGGGGCTAGGGGCTGGAGGGACCAAGTGGCCACTGTGTTGGCTTCAAGGGTCAGCTGTCCTCCTGGACGCTTGTGGGCTCCGAGGGGGACCCGCTGCCCGTCCTGGGCGCTCCCCTCTGCACTGGGCCCCGCCTCAGCCCCTCCAGCCGGGGACACACTGGGGGCTGCGGGGCCGGAGGAGCCGGGGTGGCAGGGACACGACAGGGTCCCACTGGAGCCCCTGGGGACAGTCTGAGGGACAGTCGCTGTCCTTCCTCTCGTCCCCGCTCCTCCCGAGAGCGAGCCGGTGAGACGCAGAGAGGAGAGGCCCCCTCAGCGGCAGCCGCTTCCTGCTGGGCCCGGACAGAAACGCCTTTGTCGGCGAGTTCCTCCCGGCCTCCCCCGCCACCCCGCCTTCTCGCCCCCAGGAGTGTCCACCGGACGGGAGGAGCTTCCGGGAGGAGCAGTGTATCTCCTTCAACTCCCACGTGTACAACGGGCGAACGCACCAGTGGAAGCCCCTGTACCCCGGTACCTGGTCCTGGCTGCCCGGCGGGGAGCACAGTGCGGGGTGGGGGGGTTCCCAACCCTGGGGAGACCCGCTCCCGAGGGGCCAGCCCCTGGGGACAGTGGGAGGGCAGATGGGCAAACTGGCCCAGAGGGAGGGGTCTTGTCGAAGGTCAGGGGGAGTTGAGGCGGCAGAATAAACGAGCTGGCCTTTCCCGCCGTGGGCGCCTGCAGGGGGACCCGGGCCAGCAGCCCAGGCCACCAGGGGGCTCAGCCTCCTGCCCGGGGGACCTGCCCCCACCCCCCAAGAAAGCAGAGGCGGAAGGCACAGAGCCCACATCATGGTGCATTCCAGCCCCGAGGCCCCCGCAAGTCCCTCCCACTCTCCAGGCCCCTGTTTCCCTCTCTGTGCCCCGGGGGGCGGGGGGCGCCGTCTCCGTGAGAAGAGAGGGGAGTCCCTGACCCGGCCCCCGATCCTGAGAGGCCCTGTCCCCCCAGATGACTACGTGCACATCTCCAGCAAGCCCTGCGACCTGCACTGCACCACCGTGGACGGCCAGCGGCAGCTCATGGTGCCCGCCCGCGACGGCACGTCCTGCAAGCTCGCCGACCTGCGCGGGGTCTGCGTGTCTGGA
>NW_006300164.1:3141317-3144358 GCF_000327345.1 Myotis davidii | reverse complement strand
CCCAGCGGGGCTCTCCGCCTCTCCTCCCGCAGCCCATCGGCTGTGACGGGGTGCTCTTCTCCACCCACACGCTGGACAAGTGCGGCGTCTGCCAGGGCGACGGGAGCAGCTGCACCCACGTGACGGGCACCTACCGCAAGGGGAACGCCAACCTCGGTAAGAGCGTGGGGCTCCCACCTCCGGGCACGGGGAGCCCATCTCCACCCCGCTGAGTGGCACCACGCAAGTCCCCCCCCTCCCCCCCACGGGGGCCACCTGATCCTCCCCCCGGGCCCAGGTGGGTGCGGTGCTCTGGGAGGCCCCCGCGGGCTGGGAATGAGGAGCAGCTCTGAGAACCGTGCTCAGTGCACGCTTGGCTTGGGCCACGCTTGGCGTTTGCAGCCGTGCGGGGAGGTGTGAATGTCGCACTTACGGGGAAACCAAGGCACGAGTCCCACCCTCACGGCTGACAGAGCTGAGTTTGGGCTCACAGCTGCTGGGGCGCCCCATTCTGCAGAGTCCATGTGTCCGAGGGTGGGGGTGTATTTGTTACGGATTGTGAGCGGGCTGGGCAGAGGCCTCACTATGGAGGTGGGGTTTGAGGAAGGCCCCTGGGATTACTCCCTGCCCGTCACACACCTGCCTGCAGGGCCTTCCACCAGGTCCTTTCAGGGAGACGCAGACCAGCCTTCAGTCACTGTGTCCCTTTCTGAGCCCCTACTGTGTGCCAGATGGTCCCCTTCTGAGCCCCTACTGTGTGCCAGATGGTCCCCTTCTGAGCACCTACTGTGTGCCAGATGGTCCCCTTCTGAGCACCTACTGTGTGCCAGATGGTCCCCTTCTGAGCACCTACTGTGTGCCAGATGGTCCCCTTCTGAGCACCTACTGTGTGCCAGATGGTCCCCTTCTGAGCACCTACTGTGTGCCAGATGGTCCCCTTCTGAGCACCTACTGTGTGCCAGATGGTCCCCTTCTGAGCACCTACTGTGTGCCAGATGGTCCCCTTCTGAGCACCTACTGTGTGCCAGATGGTCCCCTTCTGAGCACCTACTGTGTGCCAGATGGTCCCCTTCTGAGCACCTACTGTGTGCCAGATGGTCCCCTTCTGAGCACCTACTGTGTGCCAGATGGTCCCCTTCTGAGCACCTACTGTGTGCCAGATGGTCCCCTTCTGAGCACCTACTGTGTGCCAGATGGTCCCCTTCTGAGCACCTACTGTGTGCCAGATGGTCCCCTTCTGAGCACCTACTGTGTGCCAGATGGTCCCCTTCTGAGCACCTACTGTGTGCCAGATGGTCCCCTTCTGAGCACCTACTGTGTGCCAGATGGTCCCCTTCTGAGCACCTACTGTGTGCCAGATGGTCCCCTTCTGAGCACCTACTGTGTGCCAGATGGTCCCCTTCTGAGCACCTACTGTGTGCCAGATGGTCCCCTTCTGAGCACCTACTGTGTGCCAGATGGTCCCCTTCTGAGCACCTACTGTGCGCCAGACGCGGAGGCTGAGGGAAGGTTACATAGATGCGGTTCATGCCTCACAGAACTCTCAGCGTCGGGGGCTGGGGCTGTCCCTCAAACAACCCCCACTAACTCCGGGGTGCGCCCCGTGCACCTCACACCAGCTCCGCGAGGCAAACGTGGAGACAGAGGGTGAAGCAGCCTCTGGTCACGCAGCCGGGATGGCGGCTGGGCCTGAACGCAGTGGCCTCGCTGCGGGGTCTGGTCCCCACACCGGCCGACCCTGTTCCCTGGCGAATGTGTGGGCGCTCATCACCGTGAGGCCCTGCATGCGAGGCCGCCGTGCTCAGGGACCTCGGGAGCTGGCGCTGATTTACAATGAACGTCTATGGCCCACGTTCAAATGAATGAGCCGCATTTCCCGATCGCCTGCCTGTGGGACATGCATCTGTCCGGTGGCGCTACCGCAGCAGCAAGGGATGTGCCTAGTGGCATCACACGGGGAGCAGCCAGCGGCCCCATGGGAGTGTTTACACCACGGGAATTGGCCAACACTACCGCTGCCCCTCCCCCCAAAAAAGCCAGTGCTGCCTTGGCTGGGTGTTCAGTGGTTAGAGCATCAGCCCGAGGACTGAAGGGTGCGGGTTTGATTCCCGGTCCTGGGCGTGCACCTCGGTTGCAGGTTCGAGGCTCTGGTTGCCTTTCCAATTGAGAGGCGGTGGCCGTGGCCAGACCCGCCGCCCAGCGCCGCCTACTCTCCCCCAGGCTACTCCCTGGTGACCCACATCCCGGCTGGCGCCCGAGACATCCAGATCGTGGAGCGGAAGAAGTCCGCCGACGTCCTGGGTAGGTCTGGGGGCCTGGGCGGCCGCCTCACCGGGGCGTGGGTTTAGCATGGGGCGAAATGGATGGGCAGAGAGGGGGCAATTGACCCTAGACCTTTCCTGTGGGGGAGGGATGGGCCGCAGAAGCCCGAACTGCGCCCGGTGTGTGTATGTATGTGTGCGTGTGTGCGTGCGTGTGTGCGTGCGTGCGTATGTGTGTATGTGGGGGGCGTGTGTGTATGTGTGTGTGTGCATGTGCGCGTGTTTGTGCGTGCATGTGTGTGGAGGGGGTGTCACAGGGAAGCTCAGGTGTGGAAGGACCTTGTACTCAGACCATGGAGGGAGGCGTGATGTCAGGTAGTGAGCTCCCCGTCCCTGGAGAGCCTGGCAAAAGCCGGAGATGCTGAAGGTGGAGTCCTTGCCTCCGGGTAGAGGAGTGAGACTCAGGAGGCGAGAAGTTGAGGCAGAGCGAGTGGCAGGAGGTGGCCCATCTGAGGCCATGGGCAGCCAGCTGTAGGGGGAGGGTGTGGACTGAGGTCTGGGGTGGTGGGTGGGGAAGCTTTCGGATTCTGGAGTCATCTACACAGTGGCCAAGGCTGTGAGGGGGGGCTGGGGACCCAGGATGGGGAGGCGGTTCCCAGCACCTGCCTCACCTCCGGCCTCTGAGGGTGGCCCTGTGAGAGCCAGGGCTGGGGTGTGGTAGGAGGCTCAAGCCCCCCACCTGGCAGGCTGCACGCTCCAGGCCCTGGCATCCGCTCCGCAAACCAGGCCTCGCCCCGCCCG
>NW_006300164.1:3138825-3139955 GCF_000327345.1 Myotis davidii | reverse complement strand
ACCTCCAGGGCAGTGCTCCGGGCCAGCCAGGCCAGGGCTGCAGCGTCACCAGCGTGGGTCCTAGATGGGCAGTGAGGTGCCCTCCCCATGTCCAGGGTGTGGGGATGCTGGGGACACGCCAGGCCCAGGGTCACAGGCGAGTCTGCAGCAGAGCCAGCTGGACGGCCCCGCCCGCCCACCTGGCTGACACCTGCTGCCCAGCCCTTGCCCCCCAGGCACGGGCCCGGCTCCAGACCTGGAGGCTTAGTCCTGACGCTGCCTGTCACCTCGGAGCCCAGCCCCTTCTGAGGCAGCCAGAACGATAGGACCGGGCCACCCCGACAAGTTGCTTAGTTTGGGTGACAGGAAATGGCTTCCCGTGTCCTGGGCACCCCTGGCCAGGCCGCAGGCTGGTGCCGGCAGAGCCCACTCCCCGAGGCGTGAGGTTTCTGTCTTTGGGGTGTCTGGGAGGGTTAGCGGGTGAGGGGTGGCCACGTTCCCTCCAGCCAGTCGGCGCTTCTGACCGGCAGCCTTTACCCATCAGCCCTCGCCGATGAAGCCGGCAACTACTTCTTCAACGGCAACTTCAAGGTGGACAGCCCCAAGAACTTCAACATCGCCGGCACCGTGGTCAAGTACCGGCGGCCCATGGACATCTACGAGACCGGCATCGAGTACATTGTGGCCCAGGGGCCCACCAACCAGGGCCTGAACGTCATGGTGCGTGTGCTGCGGGTCGGGGCGGCGCCGGGCAGGGGCTACCGTGTCCCACGCCGGAGGGGGCCGGCCTTAGTTCTCCCCTCACTTGTCCATCTGCTGATTCACTCTTCCCTCCCTTCCTTCCTTCCCCTGAACTTTAATTGCCCCCTCCCCACCGTGGATGGGCAATTCAGGGGTTTTGGGCAGATCCTTGGGGATGACAGGGGGCAGGAGGATGGAGGCTGGACGGGGGTACAGGGCCGCAGGACCCCCCTCACCCTGGGGGTTATGTCCTCCGTGCAGTTTCCTCCCCTCTTCACGGCCCCGGCCTTTGTCCAGGTCCTGAACGCTGAGGCCACACAGGCTGCTGGCCATGGCCCTCCCCGACGCTGCCCCGGATGCTCACGGCTTCTGCGGCAGGGCGTGCGTGGGCATGAGGCAGGGCAGGAGCC
>NW_006300164.1:3138426-3138726 GCF_000327345.1 Myotis davidii | reverse complement strand
CGAGAACACGTCCCTGAACCAGGTGCCGCCACGATGGGCGGTTCTGACGCCCCCAGGCCTCTCCTGGAGGCCGGGGGGACACGTGGGGACAGAGCCGCCACTGGAGCTGTTTAGACTTCACCAGGGCGGCATTCGGAACCTCACGTTATAAACAAAGAACCCGGCCACAGAGGGATGAGTGACATGCCCGTCCCCAAACTGTAAGGGGCACAGCTGGCTGTGCGTGCCAGTGGGCTGCTGCCAGAGCCGCCTGTGCCCGCGGGGCCTCAGTCAGGTGCCCCTCCCCCCTCGGGGCTGAGG
>NW_006300164.1:3137829-3138374 GCF_000327345.1 Myotis davidii | reverse complement strand
AGGAAATGCAGGGGAGTTGGTGGTGTGTGTGCAGGAGGCCTCGGGGGTCTCCGAGCAGCACCTGTGCGAACTGCGGGGACAGGACTGGGCAGAGGAAGGCGCGAGCTGGGAGGCAGGTGACAGGAGCCGGAGCTCTGGGGTGGCAGTCGTCCCTCAGGGCAGCTGAGTTGAGGCAGGGGTCTGGCTTAGCCACAGGGAAGCGTTGGGGAAGGGTCGTGACCTTCGGTCGTGACCTTCGGGAGGCTGAGCCACCTCCGTGGCTAGTCCGTCCACCCCGCTTGGGCCCGCGTCACTCCAGACCCCTCGCATGGTGACAGGATGGGGAGAGGGAGTGGACGCCGCCCTGGTCAGACGGTGACTCCACGCGAAAGCAGGCGGCTGCTCCCCTGCCGACGGGGTGCAAAGAGCACGTTGGCCGGTCAGTGGCCACGACTTGAGGTCACGCTGATCTGCCCCGGGGAAGCCGCAGCGAGGACACCGCTCGGTGGCATGGGCCAGTCCACACGCCCGCCACTGCCCGAACCCTGGCTCCCCGCTCCCGCAGC
>NW_006300164.1:3131910-3137456 GCF_000327345.1 Myotis davidii | reverse complement strand
GGGGAGGGCCTTCAGTCCCCCAGACTGCAGAGGAGCCCGACCAGAGGTGCTGGTTCCGTGCAGGTGTGCCGGGCGGGCACAGGGCTAGGCCTTCGCGTACGCCCGTCTTCTGACGTTCGTTCTTTGAGGTGGGTGCGCTTGTCCCCACTTGACAGATGGGGAGACTGAGGCTAGGAGAGGGAGGACTCATGTCACACAGACCACCGTGGTGAAGTGGGAGTCCAACCCAGGACAGTCTGACCCCATCACCCCTGCTCTTGCTGATCTGGTAGAGACGGACGGACAGACAGACAGCCACCACCCCAAGTGGGGCAGGAGCTGTGGAAGGGGATAGCGGGCAGCTGAGGGGCAGGGATGACTCCTGATCTGAGGGCTTGGGAACAGGGAAGGATTGGCCGGCTGAGGGCAGGAAAGAGAGGTGGGGACGAGGATGAGGCAGGAAGTGTGGGTGGAGATGTGGTGGGGAACTGGGGTCAGGGTCCCCAAGATCCATGCTGCCAATTCCGACGGCCACAGCTCAGCAGGGTTGTTCCGAGGGAGGAGGGTGGACCAGACCTGGGGAGACTCCCCTCACTCACTTGGGGAGCAGGTCTCCAAGCCCCTCAGCATCTTTCCGTGGAAGGTCATGTCAGTGTCCTGGGGCCGCCGTAATAAGCGATCACACACTGGTGGCCCAGGTCAACAGAGATGGGTTCTCTCCCACTTTTAGAGGCCACAAACCCCAAACCAAGTTGTCGGGGTTCCAGGGGAGGGTCCTTCCTGCCCCCTCCCCCCAGTTCTGAGGGTGCCAGGCGTCTTTGGCTTTCGGCCGCATCCCTCTAGGCTCTGCCTGCTCCTCGGAGACTGCCTCGGTGCCCTCCTCTTCCTGCAAGGATGGCAGTCATTGGATGGAGGCCCCCACCTGACATCTGGGTGATCTCCTCCAGACCCTTAACTAGGCTGACAAAGATCCTATCCTATATAATAAAAGGCTAATATGCAAATTGTTCTCTTGACCAGGGGTTCAACCAGGGGGTGGGGCTAGCCTGCCAACTGCCTGTGGCCCCTCCCCCCAGCCAGCCCGGCCCGATTGGCCCATGCACAAATTCATGCACCGGGCCTCTAGTTTCCAAATAAGCTCATATCCTAAGATATGATTCTGGGTGGACATGAATTTGGGGGGACCCCCTTCGACCCACTGCAGACTCCCCACCGATCACCTAGGCTAGCTTTTGGGCTACCCTCCGAATGTGGTCTCTCATGGGGCAGAGACCTGCCTCTAGGAGCTTCCAGGTTCAGCCCCAGGTCTCACCCCTGCCCCCCCCCGCCCCCCGCCATGTGAGGGGCTGCTTGAAGTTGAGCCACCATCTCCCTTGCAGATGGCAACGCCACGAGGGCAGCTCCCCCAGCGGACAAGGATGACCAAGAGGCCGACGCCCACCTTCCCTCCCCGGAGTACATCCCGGCCTTCATCATCCTGGCCCCAGGCGCCGACTCCAAGGATCTCAACTTCACCGAGATGGTCCACAGATTCTTCGGGCAGGGCCTGCCCCGGAGAGCCCCGGCCGAGAGCCTCTATGTGGACTACGACGAGAGCGAGGGGCCCGGCGCTTACCTGCTCAACGGGTCCTACCTGGAGCTGAGCAATGACCGAGTGACCAACAGCTCCTCCGAGGTCCCCTTCCCCAACGGGAGCGCCAGCCTCCCCGCCTCGGCCGGGAACAGGACGCACAAGGCCAGGTAGGAGGTGCCCCTGCCCGGGCCAGGGGCCTCTGGGGAGGGGTCTGGGTCAGTGAGGCCTGGAGACGGGGTGCGCCGGTCTGGCCATGCCGCCCACACCCTCTCCCGCCCTGTGGATCTGAGCAGGAGGTCGGAGGCCTGGGTTTTAGTATAAAATAGTTTTGCCCCTTATTTTATACATTTCAGTCAAAGAAGCAGGCGTCAGTGGGTTACAAGAGATCCAGCGGCGATAGGTGGGGGAGACGGGACACCCTGAGATTGGGTTACAAGTTTGCCGAGCGGACACGGCCGCACTTCTTTCACGTGGGTGGGTGCTGGTCAGCGGTTCGCAATTGGCACGGGGTAAGGCGGCGCGGACCTGCGGCCTGGTCTCCCCCTCTGCGCTGGTTGTGCTTTGAGGGTCCGGAAAAAGGAAATGACTGCGAAATTCCAAAGGTATGTTATTCTCCTCGATGCAAACAAGACAACGGACAAAAGACTGACCTTTGTTAGGGAGAAATAATTACCAGGTATGCTACTGTAGATGCAAAAAATAAAATTAAAATTAAAAATAAAACAGACAGTGCACAGGCTCCGTTGAGGTAAAGACTGACCTTTGTCAGGGAAAAACAGGTCTCTGACTTGCAAAGGGGTGGCAGCAGGTGTGTCCTGTAGATGCAACAAGAGACAGGCTCAGGGAGGCCGCCGCGGAGCTTTGCCAGGGAAAATGCCAGCCTGGGACGTGATTACCCGCCAGGAGCGGCTCCTCGGGAGGAAGCTTTAATTTCAGACCATCCCGGGAGGTTCCTCTCGGTCTCTGAGCTTGTGGGACCCGCCTGGGCCCCCCCCACCCCCCAAGCTGGTCGTTTAGTATGTGGGGCGGGGGGAGGGACCCCGCCAGGGCTAAGGTCTGGAGACCTGAGTCGTGGGCTCAATTCTGCCGGCCGCGTGACTCAGACACACCCGGGCCCCTCTCTGGGCCTCAGTTTCCCCGTCGCCAAGGAGGACTCGTCAGAGGACGCCCCAGGGCCCCGCACTCAGTGGTCACGCAGTCCCAGGCCAGGTCGGGCACGAGCTTTGGGTCCTTCAGCCACATTTGGACTCTCCCCTGCCCCATCCCAGCGGATGCTTACCGCCCCGCCCCCCCATGCGGGCACATTGGGTTTCCGGTGCCTGTGGGGTCCCAGGAACCAATACAATGGGTTGTCAACCCTCAGGGAGGCCCCCCGCTGGCAGCCATCAAAGGGTGCAGCCGCTGACACCAAAGATGGTCTTTTAAGATAAAGGGCGAGGGAGCCGCGGAAACCACCGGGCTGACCCGGCCTGAAATAGCCCCGTCTGGGCGAGCCGTCCAAACACAGGAAGTCGCGTCTGCTCCCCGAGGGGGCGGAATCAAAGGGGCAGCCCAGAAAGGAAAGGTTATTTTCATCTTCTCGGGACAGCCTCAGACAATCGAAGGAGGCCCCGAGCCAGGCCGCGACGTGGGGAGACAGTGCTGGGGGAAGCAGAGCAGGCAGCGCTGCGGGGTCACTTACAAACAAGCACCGCTAGGAGCCCCACCTGCCGGGGTGGGAGGAGCCAGGTGCAGTCACCAGCCAGCCCAGCCATTGGTTGGACTCCCAAGGCTGCGGGGGGCGCCGTCTCCCTTCCCCACAGAGGCAGCGGGTGAAGGGCTGGGGGTCCCGCGATTTCCTGGGTGTTTTCCTCCTGGCACCGCTTCTAAGAACCGAACCTGCCTCGTTGTACGAACGCACGCAGGGTTTTCTGAGAGCGGCTGCGTGTGCCGTGCAGGTGCTGCGAGCGATGCGTGGTGCCCACGCAAGAAACGTCCAAACCTGCAGGAATCTTTTTGAGTTGATTTCATCCGAACTGACGACAGCCGCCGGAACTGACGACAGTTTCCAGGGCCTGAGAGAATGCTCGGGAGGATGCTTACCCCTGACTCTGCAGCAGAACCCAAGGGGAAGACGCGAGGGCGACATGACATCACTGGTGCTGGACCAGGGGGCCGGGAGAGTGGGAAACCCCTGGGCCTGGATACAAAGTAGTGAGGACACGTGCTCCTTTACACAGGGGGTGCGGGTGCAGGCAGTGAGCGGCAGTGATTAACCGGTAAAACGCTGCGGGGGTGCGGTCAGGTGCGCTACTGTAGGTGCAAAAAAAAAAGAGGCTGAGCTGAGGCAAAGGTTGACCTTTGTTAGGGGAAAAAATGACCTCGATCCTGGAGAGGTGAGCCTCCAGGTGCGCCACTGCAGATGCAAAAACAGACAACAGGCTTGGAGGTCAAGGTTGACCTTTGTCAGGGCCAGGCCCAGCCCAGGCACAACCACCGCCTGGAATGCTGTTTGTCCGGAAGTTTCCATTTCCCACCGGCCGCGCTGTGGTTCCTCTTGGTCTCTGAGTCTGTGGGACCCTCCGTGCCGGCCCCCCTCTGAGCTGCTCAGGTTAGCATGTGGCCTTTGTGCGTCCACAGTGGCAGTCCCCCGAGAAATACCTTTTGTGCTTAACCTCCGAGGGTTATTTTAAACTGGCCACTCTCCCGGGGGGAGTGAGTCACCCACCTGATGGCTGGGGAGCAGGGAGCGTGTAATTAGATAAAGATGGCCCGTCTCCAGTCCAGGGGGACGGGGGGAGGCTCGGTGGGACCTCCTTGTGGCCTTTGTTCTTCGGGAGACTCAGAGCTGCGAGAGGAGGGTGGGGGGACAGTTCGGCCTCTTCCAATCAAGTGTGCGGCGATCTCCCTGGCCCTCCCCCCAGAGGCCTTGCTCACCGGCCGGGCTGGCTAGCCCCCACACTCTCCACAGGCCCTTGGTCTCAGGTGACGGACTGGTGAGTGGGAGCAGCGCAGGTTAAAGTTTTCTCTCATGTTTTTCTTTTCTTTTTCAATTACAGTTGACATTCAGTGTTATTTTGTATTGGTTTCAGGCATACAGCACAGCAGTTAAACCAGTGGTTCTCAACCTTGGCTGCACATTAGAATCACCTGGGAATCTTTTTTTTTTTTTTAATTTTTTTTTCTGGCACTGGCTCCCTTTTCCTTTGTTATTAGTGGTGCTTCCTGGCAGAGGGCTCTTCTCAGAGCCAGGGTTTGAGGCACTGTTGTTATCGGTGGTGTTTTCGGAAGAAGACTCAGTGTCTTTGCTGGCAATACAAGGCCACTCTTCCATGTCAGACCCGTCTACAATCACCTTGTCCCAGATGTGAATTGGGTTGGGGGAGGTGCCGTTGTTGGAGGAGGCTCCCGGGCCCCAAGTGGAATTTGCATAATTTGAAGCAGCAGCACCTCCAAGGGTTGACTCTGGGAAAGAGATTGTCTAATCAATCACAGATACATATGCACGCTCTATTAACATCTCCAGCTCAAACCGCCCCCAAGAGAACTTGCTGGTTCATAGTTCGACGCTCAACCACTGAGCCACTCCCGCCGGGCTCCTCTCATTTTTAAGGAGGACGGTGGGGAGACCTTCCCCTTCCCCGGGGTACTATGAAAGGGCTGGGGGGCCTGGTGTGAAGCCACCAGGAGAGGGGGCCCAGCAGGCTCTGAGCAGCTGTGCAACCAGCCACTGCTCACCGCTCACTGCCTGCGACCTCCCACTGCCTTCCCCTCGCTCGCGCTGCAGGGCCTTCAGGGGATGTTCCTGCAAAAGCAAACTGTGATGCCATTCGCATCCGCTTGGGAAAGTCCAACCAGGGTCTCTCCACGGAACAGACTGGAAGGCCTTTCAGAGGCATGGCCTGCGTCCTGGGCCTGACAGCAGGGCCCAGGGAGGGCCTGAGGCTGCGCCCAGACTTCCCCTGTCACACTCAGCCCCTCCTAGCAGCCCCCCCCCCCCCCCCCCCCCCCCCAG
>NW_006300164.1:3128830-3131638 GCF_000327345.1 Myotis davidii | reverse complement strand
GGGGGCGGGGGAGGGGGGATAGAGAAAGGGGAGAGCCCAGGCACAGGCCTAGCACAGAGGTGCCTCGGACGCCCCTTCCTGGGGAGGGGAGGGGGAGTTATGAGGCTGGTTTGGCCCACATTCTTCCCCCCCCCGGAACCCCACCCCCTGAAGGAGCCGTGGCAAGCTCAGTGCAGGACGCTCGGACTAAGTCCCGTCCGCGCCGCCCGTGGGTGCCACTCCCGTCTCCCTGGCCTAGACAGTGGGCGCTCTCACCCTAACGGCTGGGGCTCAGGACAGGTTACTGTCCCTTAAAGGCACAGCCCCCCACGGTGAGGACTCCCCCTACCCCCCAACCCCGTGAAAGCGTCCAGGCTTCTCACCCCGCCTGTCGGCCTTGTTTCCAGGACCAGGCCCAAGGCCCGCAAGCAAGGCGTGAGCCCGGCGGACATGTACCGGTGGAAGCTCTCGTCACACGAGCCCTGCAGCGCCACCTGCACCACAGGTACCGTCCGGGCTGCGGGCTGCGGCTGCATCGCTGACCTGGGAGGTCGTCTCCCGTGACGGGTTGGGGTGCGCTGCTCACTGCGGACCGCGGGTAAGGGCGTGGGCCTCCTGGGCAGGATGCGTGCCCCCCAAGTGCTCCTCCTCGTTGTCATTCGTAGAGCAGACGTCCTTTTGGTTAAAAGGAAGACATCTGGGCGGTGAGGCGCTCACAGCAAACCTAGGAGGGGACCAGACCCACGTGGTCTAGGACCCAGGGCCGGGTTCAAGTTCCAGGGCCTCGGCTGGGGAGGAGGTAGGAGTGGGACTGAGACCCTTGGTGGCACCTGACAAGCGGGCACATGTAAGTGTTGAGCCGGGATTTGAACCCACATCTGTCTGCGCACTGGCTGGCCGCCCCCACACTGAGGCATGGGCCGCAGCC
The DNA here is from genome assembly GCF_000327345.1 of Myotis davidii. NCBI lineage: Eukaryota > Metazoa > Chordata > Mammalia > Chiroptera > Vespertilionidae > Myotis > Myotis davidii. The sequence continues at coordinate 3,130,731 of NW_006300164.1, read as the reverse complement.
ACCAGGGGCCGGGCTCCATCTGCGGCCAGCTCTGCCCCCTCCCCCGGGGAGCTGCGAGGTCAGAGCCAGCAGATGTGGCAGGGAGGCCCGAGTGCCACTTGACCCACACCTGGGACCGCAGAGTTGGGTTTGGAGAGCAGCTGGGTCCTGCCCGGGCCCTCCCCTCAGCCAATGCCCCTGCGCTCCGGCCAGCGAGGAGGACCAGGCCAGCAGCTGTGGTCCGCCTCCTGCGGCCGTGGTTGGCATCTCAGGACATGGGCCGGGGGAAGAGCTGGCGAGGTGGCTTGCAGGGTTCAGAGGGGACGCTGGTCCTTATGTGCGGCTCCTGGCTGGAATCTGGGGCCCTGCCTCCTGAGCAGGGCGGGGGGCACGCTGGTTGTCCCCTGACACCAGGAGGGCCAAGCCAGGCTTTTTTTTTTTTTAATCTTCACCCGAGGATCTTTTTCTATTGATTTTTAGAGAGAGTGGAAGAGAGAGGGAAAGACAGAGAGAAATATCAATATGAGAGAAACACATCGATGGGTTGCCTTCTGCACGAGCCCTGACCAGGGTCGGGCCTGGGAGGAGCTGCAACCGAGGTAGGTGCCCTTGACCGGAATCAAACCCAGGACCCTTCGGTCCGCAGGCCGACGCTCTATCCACTGAGCCACACCGGCCAGGGCACAGGCCAGGCTTTGTGGGGCCAGTGAGCACTTGAGATGCACTGTCTGGTCGACCCCTGGCAAATGCTTACCCTCTGGGAGCCTGCGCTCTACCGGCAGAGTGGGCCGCACACCTATCCAAGGGGGTCGGGGGGTGGATGTGACTCGGGGGGTCGGGTCCCTCGCCACCCCTCCCACACACTCTGCGCTTTGCGTCTGGCGCCCAGGACCGAGGCCGGCTCCTCCAAAGCCTCGTCTCACGGCACCGAGGCCGGGCCAGGTGCTGGGATGACGACCCTCCCGTGGCACATGCTGCCTGACTGTCTGTGGCGTGGGCGTGATGGATGCGCAGCAGGCCTCGCTGGGGCCTCCCAGGCTGGCCTCTGGGCAGTGAGGCGCATCTCCTGTCTCCGGCTCAGCCACAGGCGCTGCCTCCTTTTCCTTAGAGACGCTCTGCTCTCCGCGGGGGTGGGAACGTGGGCGAGCCAGATGGTCCTCTTCCTCTGAGTCCCAATGATTTCAAAAGGTTCCTCAGTCCCTCGCATCCCCAGGACCCAGGGGTGACGGGAGGGGAGACAGGGACCCCTAGCTCCATCCCCTCTGTTTCATGGTCCCCGATTTCAAGGCACGGGTCCCTGTCTAGGAAGGTTTGAGAGGCACTGTGCTCAAGACTGTGGCATGAAGAGGGAGTCCCCAAGATTGGTACTCTGTCCCGGCTTCTCGGGTATGCTCCCATTTTGGGGACGAGCAAGCTGAGGCCTGGGAAGTCTGACAGTATTCACCAGGGGAGACTGAGTTGGGACTCGAATTCCAGTCTCTCTTGTTGGAGACCTGCTGGGCCCCCACTGGACGAGTGAATGAATAATCGGGCACTGGGCCAGGGTTTGCAGCTCCCCAGGCCGGGACTCCCTGGGCCCTGGAGCTGATGTCTGAGCCCTGGAGCAGTCCCAGCGGCCCTGGCCAGGGAGCCACCCCCCCACCCCCCACAGAGCGGGCTGCAGGCTGAGCAGCCCAGCGCGGGCAGAGGGGCCAGTGCCTGCGGCCTGGCTGGTCCTCCACAGAAAGGAGAAAGAATCCCGGGTGGGCTGTTTGCCAGGCTGGTTCATTGGATCCTGGGCTGGGGCTTGGAGGCGGGAGTGCTGGCCCTCAGCGCGGAGGGAAGGGAGGGGGAGGGGCCGGGCTCTCAGGTATGGGCACATTGCCTCCTCCTGGGGGACTGGCCACCCAGAGGGAGGGGCTCCACTTCTCCATCATTCAGAA
>NW_006300164.1:3125925-3128707 GCF_000327345.1 Myotis davidii | reverse complement strand
GGACTGGAACACGCCACAGGAAGGCAGGGATCTGAGGGCTAATATAATATCCAGGGAGGCTGGAAAAGGCTGGAATGGTTAGATTTGTATTCCATATTCATCCACCAATCCACCCATTCAGCAACCTATCCACCCATCCATCCATCCACCAACCTATCCATCCATCCACCAACCTATCCATCTATCCATCCGTCCACTTACCCAAACACACACACACACACACACACACACAGAGTAACAACGACAATAGCAAACCTACCCCCACCCAGGCTGTCACCAAAGCGGACCGCCACCTTGAGTCATCCTGGCTCCTTGGCAGGGACCCACCACTGCTTGTGAGCGTGGCCTGTGTCCTAGCGGGTGCCAGGCATGGGTGCTGAGGAGGGGGACAGAACAATGGAGGGTGGAGAAGGGGCAAGGAATTAGCAATATGAGGCGAGAGACAGCCCTTCACGGGCCGTCCTCTGGGATTTGCAGAGTCCAGGGGAGCCCAGAAAGGAATACAATAATGAAAACCATATATGACAAACCCTCAGCTAATATCATACCAATGGTGAATAACATCAGGAAAAAACAAAGAAACATGGATGCTCCATCCATCTATCCACCAACTTATCCATCTGTCCACCAACCTATCTATCCATCTACTCACCCAACAACCTATCCATCCATCCATCCGTCCATCCATCTATCCACCAACTTATCCATCTGTCCACCAACCTATCTATCCATCTACTCACCCAACAACCTATCCATCCATCCATCCGTCCATCCATCTATCCACCAACTTATCCATCTGTCCACCAACCTATCTATCCATCTACTCACCCAACAACCTATCCATCCATCCATCCGTCCATCCATCTATCCACCAACTTATCCATCTGTCCACCAACCTATCTATCCATCTACTCACCCAACAACCTATCCATCCATCCATCCGTCCATCCATCTATCCACCAACTTATCCATCTGTCCACCAACCTATCTATCCATCTACTCACCCAACAACCTATCCATCCATCCATCCATCCATCCATCTATCCACCAACTTATCCATCTGTCCACCAACCTATCTATCCATCTACTCACCCAACAACCTATCCATCCATCCATCCACCAACCTACTCACCCATTCACCCACCCACTCACCCATAGGTGGGTAGTTGTTGCATGAATGGAAATCAGTGACACCCGGCTGCCTGTGCCTTTATAGAGGCCACTTTGAGTTTATGCAAAGCCCAGGGTTTGTGACACATGAACTGGGTGCCCAGCCTGGGTGGGGGGTGGGGGGTACAGAGAAGAAGTCAGACCCTGGGACACAGGCAGAGAGAGTCGAATCCACAAAGCTGTCTTCGCTGAGCTCTCCTGTCATAGGTCTGTAAGCTGGTGACTGTCCTGTCGTCGCTGTAAACCAGGCGTCTGGGCTCTGAGCAGCCAGGTGGTCTCCAGGTGCGCACCTGTGGCTCACAGGCCTTCCCGTTCCTGAACCCAGGGGTCATGTCCACCTATGCCACGTGCCTGCGCTACGACGGCATCCAGGTGGAGGACAACTACTGCGACGCCCTGACCCGCCCGGAGCCAGTCCAGGAGTTCTGTGCTGGGAGGGAGTGCCAGCCCAGGTACTGCCCCAGAGCCCCCGCAGGGTGTGTGTTGGGGTGGGGGCCCGGCTCTGCCCAGAGGAGCGGAGGAGTCCGAATCCTGCTCCTTCCAGGGGGCTCTGTGGGCGGGGCCGGCGGGGAGGGGCTGCACTGACCTGCCTGCCACAGTCCCTCTGCGTCCGCAGTGTCCTCTGTCACAGTGCTTTGCACACAGTAGGTGCTCAATCAGTGCCTTTCTCAGCAGCTGGAGGAACCTTTCTGAAGGTTACTCTGCCCCAGGTGACACCTGCCCAGGCTTCCTGGTGCACCTGGGGCTTTGTGAGCCCGGAGGGACTATGCCTCAAATTCCCTGTGATGAGGGGGAGGTCCCGTCCTTCTAGCCCCCAGGCCTCCTGTCCTGCCTCCTCGATGGTCAGAGATTGAGACCTGGCCGTGCCCTCCTCCCAGCCACGCTCCAGGCGGGAGCTGGAGCAGGGGCCCAGATGAGCCCGAGGTACCAGCCTGCTGTCACCGTCAGTGTAGGACCAGCACACTGGCCTTGTCCCTGACTGCCACACCCCTTTTCTCCTGGCCTGCGCCCCACCCCTGGGGGTCTCTGCTCCCCACCCCTGGGGAGTCTCTGCTCCCCACCCCTGGGGAGTCTCTGCTCCCCACCCCTGGGGGTCTCTGCTCCCCACCCCTGGGGGTCTCTGCTCCCACCCCTTGGGGTCTCTGCTCCCACGCACACGCCCCGCCCCCCTCTCACACATGTAGCCCCGCCCGCTCCCACACACCTAGCGGAAGGCCAGGTGGGTGAGAGCAGGTAGAGGCAGCCCCCAGGCAGGCCAAACGCCCGCTTCAGGTGCCCACCCGCACCCCACTTAGGTGTTTCCCCAGCTCGGGGTCCCCAGGCAGCAGCTCCACCGTGGGCCCCGCCTGTGTCCTATCTGGCTTGGCCCTTGCGGTTTGGGACCACGCAGGGAGCAAGCAGGGGGCGCATTTTCTTGGGGTGTGGGGTTGCACGGGGAGGTGGGGGGTCGGGGGGAGGAAGTTGGGGTCACCGAGGACCGCCCCTCCGAGCAGGTGGGAGACCAGCAGCTGGAGCGAGTGCTCGCGCACCTGCGGCGAGGGCTACCAGTTCCGCATCGTGCGCTGCTGGAAGATGCTGTCGCCCGGCTTCGACAGCTCCGTGTACAGCGACC
>NW_006300164.1:3123135-3125660 GCF_000327345.1 Myotis davidii | reverse complement strand
GTGGCGTGGTGACCAGGGACATCCGCTGCTCCGAGGACGAGAAGCTGTGCGACCCCAACACCAGGCCCAAGCGGGAGAAGGAGTGCATGGGGCCGCCCTGCGACCGCCAATGGACCGTCTCCGACTGGGGGCCGGTGAGGCCTGGGCCAGGGGAGGGAGCTTCCGGGGCTGGCCAGGGTCCTGGAGTGAGGATGTGGGGGAAGAACTGGCCTTTCTCCTCGTTATCAAGAAGAATCAAGGCCTTTATCCAAAAACAGGGGCCCATGGCCGTTCCTTTTATAACCCGCCGCCTGTCCCCCCGAATGTCTGTCCTTGTCTCTCTGGTCGGGAGAAAGATGCCCCGGTGCTCCCTGGGGTGCCCGCTGGGTGCCGGGCACAGACGCCCACTTGGGGCTTGTAGGTGCTTTTCCGTGTGCTTTCCATCGAGCCCGCAGCGTTCTGTAATTAGAACGGAAAGTGTTATTTAACACGTGGTTACCCTGGCAACAGCGCCCATGCTGCCCCGTGGGGTGGGGGTGGGGGGCGTCCTCTCTCTGGGGAATGACGCCAGGGGCGCGGGGAGCGGCTGGGCCCTGACACCTGTGTCCCCGCCTGTCCCCCTGCAGTGCAGCGGGAGCTGCGGCCCCGGCCGCATGATCAGACACGTGTACTGCAAGACCAGCGACGGGAGGGTGGTGCCCGAGTCGCAGTGCCAGATGGAGACCAAGCCGCTGGCCATCCACCCCTGCGGGGACAAGAACTGCCCCGCGCACTGGCTGGCCCAGGGCTGGGAGCGGGTGAGCGCGCCGACCGCCTGGGGCCCGGGGGCTGAGGGCACGGGCTGAGGACCAGGTGGTCAAAACGAGGGCTTCGTTGTAGATGGTCACCCACGGTTCACTAGACATTAATCTGAAGTGGGAAAGGGCAGAAAAGGTAGGAAAACTCCTTAAAACTTCCCAGTCTCAGCAGGCAAATGCTCGGATGTGTGCGGATTGTCTGCCCCCGCCTGCCGCCTGCGCCCCGCCCTCTGCTGCCCTCCCAGGCCCCCACATTCCTCATGAAGGGAGAACTGGCCGCCTGCTTCAGGCCCACAGGTCCTTGTGCTCATGGCCAACTTCAGGGCCACAACCTGCGGTGTCAGACCCGTTGCTCTCCACCAGCTGAGCCGTCTCAGGCGACTGCTCGGCGCCAAGCCATCTTGGGCCAAATGGTCGTGAGCCATTTTGTTTCAGAACAGCTGGTTTCCTGCTACATTGCTTTGGGTCAAACCCTTGTGGGGCCACATGGTTGTCGACCAGAGTCCTCGGCCATTCTGCCCCCCACCTCAGCCTTCACCCGATCGATCGCTATAGACTAAGCCATGGCCGCCGGAGCCGCCGGGCGGTGTTCCGGCCTCTGACCCCCGGCCTCTGACCCGTCTGTTCCCTGGCCAGTGCAACACCACCTGCGGCCGAGGCGTGAAGAAGAGGCTGGTCCTGTGCATGGAGCTGACCAACGGGAAGCTGCAGACCCGCAGCGACCCCGAGTGCGGGCTGGCCACGAAGCCGCCCGAGGAGAGCATGTGCTTTGAGAGGCCCTGCTTCAAGTGGTACACCAGCCCGTGGTCTGAGGTGAGCACCCGCCCGGGGCCAGGCCCGAGGTCTGATCCTGTCTCAGTACCTCCTCTCCTGCCCCAAGTGCCCCACATGTCCCCCTTGTCAGCCGCCGTCATGGCTACTGTCTTCAGAAAGCTTCTCAACTCTGCCAAGGCAGCTGGCGCGAGAGCCACCTCTTCCAGGAAGCCTTCTTGGATCTCACCTCTGGGATCCCTGCAACGCTGGTCCTGGGCCTTTCCTCGTCTGGGTCACTTCTGTTCTTGCATTGCAGCCTTTCAGTCATGCATTTCGAAACACTGTGCCTGACACTTGTCATGGAGCCGACAGAGGGCCCCTTAGGGCGTGTGGGCTGCGTCAGACAGCGCCCTGGCCCAGGACAGAGTCTAGGCAGGATGCAGGATTGGGGTGCAGAGGTGGTGGGACATGCGCACGGGGGCAGAGGGAAGCCAGAGGAAGGGCAGCAGCTCCTGATCCTGGGGGAGACATCAGCCAGGGGGACGAGGAGGGGCTAGTGGCTGTGGAGATCAGGACATGTCAGGGTGCAAGGGGCCCCCCAAAATGGCTGGGTTCGGCTGGGAGGCGAGGGTGGGAAGGGCAGCAGGTGCGGCTGGGCTGGGGTTTGGGGTCCCCAGAAGCCATGCTGAACCTGCACCTTGGAAAGGACATGGGGCCTCAGCTGTGGGCGGGGAGGGCAGCTGTGGGCCGGGCAGGACCTGGGTTCCGTGCCCTCTCTCCCCGGTGCAGTGCTGTGCTGGGTACCAACCCTGAAGGGAGGGGAGCCAAGAACTTGGGGGGGGGCCCAAAAGACAGCCTGGGTGCGCTGGGGGCAGGGTACCCCTATCTGCAATGACAGTGATTGGGGCGGGTGCCCGGTGCGGGCAGTGGGTGTGGGAGGCTCGGTAAGAGCTTGCTCCTCCAGCTGCTTCACCCTCCGTGGGGACAGAGGAGCCG
>NW_006300164.1:3122459-3123011 GCF_000327345.1 Myotis davidii | reverse complement strand
CCTGGGTGACGTGGGGTCAGCCGGGTGGGGGAGCGAGGGGAGCTGCACCTGTGGGCTGCTGGCAGGGGGACGTGGGGGTCACTGGGGTCAGCAGCTGTCCCTGGCGTTTGGTAGCTCCGCGGGGTTTTCCGAGGGCAACATCTGGACAGGGAGCGCGGAGGGGCTTTGGGAGGCCGTTCAGCTGGGCCACGGTGGACACGGCTCTTTCCTGGAGTGGAGAGCGGTGCTCTGGGTCCTGGTCCCGCGTCCTGGGCATCGAGGGACCCGGGGAAGCCGGGGGGGGAGGGTGAGTCGAGAGAGGAGGCTCACCCCCTCCTGTGCAGACAGGGAAACTGAGGCAGCACTGGGTGGGGCTGAGCACCGGTGTCCTGACTGCCAGCCATGCCCTTCCCTGCCCCCGTCACCCGAGCTCTGTGTGCCCGTGTGAACTGGGGCTCAGCAGCGGGTGGCGGTGGGTCCCACGCCCTCTCTCCCCCGTCAGTGCACCAAGACCTGCGGGATGGGCGTGCGGATGCGCGACGTGAAGTGCTACCAGGGCACCGACATCGTCCG
>NW_006300164.1:3121748-3122245 GCF_000327345.1 Myotis davidii | reverse complement strand
CGGGCGGGGAGGGCAGGAGGGGCGGCAGGTGAGGCCTGACTGGTGTTCAGGGTCCCCAGGAGCCACGAGCGACCTGCGCCTGGGAACAGCGTGGGCTCTGTAGGTGGGGGCAGCTGTGGGCAGGGCGGGGCCTCAGGGCTGGGCACAGCGAGGAGAGGGCGAGGGGCTGAACGTGTCTCTGGCTTGGGCACTGGGAAGGTGGACGAGCTGGGCTTCAAGGGGGCACGGTGGGCCTCCCAGGGGTACTTTGGGGGTGAGGTCAGTGACTCCTCCAAGTCCTGGCCCCTGGACATCACTCTTCCCCCTGCGCAGGTCAAACCACTTGTGGGGACCCGTGTTGGTCCTGGGACGGGGGGCAGGATTGGGTGGCAGAGAAATAGAGCCCGGGTGCCCGCTGTGGGCTGGGAGGCCCGGTGCCCCTGAACCTGGAATGGGCACAGATGGGCCACCTGCCCACAGGTGCTCCATCACCGGGGCCACCCTGTCCACACCTCATC
>NW_006300164.1:3121337-3121601 GCF_000327345.1 Myotis davidii | reverse complement strand
GGGGCCCCACGGACGCTCCCTGCCGGGCGCCCGGGCCGTGAAGATGTGAAACTGAGCCTCCGCTCTCCCCGGGAAGGGGAGCTGGCGCCCTGGGCCTCCCCGACAGCGCCCCGCGGGGGCCGTTGTTCTCAGGGCCTCAGCACCCAGCCCAGCACCCGCCGCCCAGGGCTTGGGGCCCAGAGCCCAGAGGTGGAGGGGACCGGCCCTCCTGCCCCCTCTCTCCCCCCACCCTGAGCCTGCTCAGTCCTGGGAGGGCCCTGCCTG
>NW_006300164.1:3120441-3121268 GCF_000327345.1 Myotis davidii | reverse complement strand
TAGGTGACTCCTTCCGGAGGCACTTCACCTCCCATCCCGCACCCGCTGCCCCCCAGCCCAGCCCGCGCTCGGGGGCCACCGCACTTTACGCCCGGGAAGAGGCAGCTCCCAGCACACCTGTCCGCCCCCCGCCAGCACCTGCACGTTAATAAAGTCTATTTATGGTGGCACCGGGCTCGCAGTGGCTCTGAGTCAGCCGGGCTGCCCAGCGCACCCAGGGGGGTTTGCTGAGGCCTCGGGACAGGGGACAGGGCTGGGCGCAGCGGCTCCCGGGGGTGACAGAAGGTGACAGGGTGGGGAGCCCGCAGGCAGGAGCGTCAGGGGCACCAGGACTCGATGCTGGAGTCAGAACTGAGTCCAATTCTTGAGGCTGTTGATGGTGGGGACCTGGGGGTGGGAGACCTGGGGTGCCCGGAGGCGCCGAGTGAAACATGAGGGCCTGGAGGACCGGGGGAGCTGGGAGGGTCCGTGCAGGACGTGGCGGTGCTGGTGCTGGTGAGAACCCTGTGATCTGAGCCTCGGGGAGAAGTGCTCGCCTCGGGATGTGCTGGGCGGAGCCGAGGGCTGAGGCAGGCGGAGGGCCACGCTGAGCCCTTGGGAGATGCCCATCGGGACTGTGTCTGACCTCCTAGAAGGGTTACTTAATCTGGACTTGGGGTGGGGGGACCCTAGAGGGCTCCCTGGAGGAGGTGATGTTTAGGCGGGTCCAACAGCAGGAGTGGCTCTCCCAGCGGAAAGGGTGGGGAGTGTGGAGGAGGAAGCAGCTGTCAAAGGCCTCGAGGGAGAGACGGGGGTGTCCAGGATACCGAAAGTGATGTGGGTACTGC
>NW_006300164.1:3118623-3120395 GCF_000327345.1 Myotis davidii | reverse complement strand
AGGACAGCAAGACTGCACAGGCCCAGGTGGCAGGATAGCAAGTGGCTGCCTCCCGGGATGTGGGGCTGGCCTGTCCCCGGCGCATGCGGGCGCGGCGAGCTGTGCTGAAGTCGGGTTTATTGGCTTTCCGCTCCGCCCAGGGCCCCCCAGCGGAGCCGAGGGAACACACGTGGGTGGCGCTTCTCATTCCACACTGGCCTCTGAATCCGCACAGAGGGCAGCCCCAGCGCAGGACAGAGGAAAACGGGACAGGACAGCACAGGAAGCGCCCCTCCTGGCCCCCCCCCCACTCCTCCCCCAAAACTAATGCATCGGAAACAAGGGTGTGGGGCTCCACAAAGGGAGGAGATATGGCGGGGGTGGGGCGGGGGGGACTCTGGGAAGTCTGGAGTGTCTGAACTGAGGCAGGAGGAGAAAGGAAGAAGAGGGGAAAATCGAGAATGCTAAAAATAGTCTTGCCCGGCTGGTGTGGCTCAGTGGTTGAGCATCGACCTATGAACTAGGAGGTCACGTTTCGATTCCCGGTCAGGGCACATGCCCAGGTTGCAGGCTTAATCCCCAGTGGGGGGCATGCAGGAGGCAGCCGATCCATGATTCTCTCTCATCATGGATGTTTCTCTCCCTCTCTCTCTCCCTCTCTGAAATCAATAAAAATATATGAAAAAAACAAGTCAGTCTTCGCTAACTCCGCACCCGCCCCTTCCGGCTGTCAACGCCGCCGCATCCCTGACTGTGTGGCTCAGGGATGGTCACTGCCCGCACAGGCTGGTCTTGTAGGAAGGCCGGGGAGGGGGGTGTCTCGGTTTATCCTCCTGGGTAGACGGGAGCCACCCCACCCTGGGGTTCCAGGAGCAGAGAGAGCCCGGGGGGCAGGGCGGCAGGTGGGGGAGGAGACGCTGCCTGTGCCGGGTGAGGAGCTGCAACCCCGGCGGGCGCCTGGGAGTTGGGGCATTTCCCCAGGTGGCCTCGGGCATCGCTTCCCCAGCCAGGGAGAGGGAGCTGAGAGGGGGCTCCCGGGGAGACCCCCAGGTCGGCCAGGAGCGAGGTGGGGAGTGGGCTCAGCTGACGTCTTCACACGGGGCCCGCCTCGCTCCCAGAGCCTCCGGAGGACGGGGCAGGGAGCGGCGGTCTGTCTCCTGGGACTGCGGCCGGAAGGGCTCCTGGAGGCCGAGGCCCAGGACGGGAGGGCCGGTCGCAGGTCTCATGGGGAATCAGTGGGCTCCCGGCTCTGCCCACCCACCGCGTGGGGTCTGAGGAGTGGGCTGCGTTTTGGGGAGGACCCTCCCGAAGCAGCGGGTGGGACAGAGCCTCTCTCTCACTTTCATCAAAAAGCCCGTTGGTGCCCGGACGTGTGGCTCAGTGATTGAGCGTCGACTTAAGACCCAGGAGGTCAGGGTTCGATTCCCGGTCAGGGCACAGGCCCCGGGTGCGGGCTCGATCTCCAGTGTGGGGCGTGCAGGAGGCAGCCGATCCATGATTCCCTCTCATCATTGCTGTTTCTCTCTCTCCCTTCCTCTCTGAAATCAATAAAAATATATTATTTTTTTTAAAAAGCCAGTTGGGACTGCATCCCTGAGGCCGGCCGCCCCCGAGACCGCCCTTCCAGGGGGTCTGCAGAAAGAGCCGCTGAGCTGGTGTCGGCCGCCTGGCACTTGAAGCCAGGGGCATGGGGGGAGGAGAGAGCCCCCCGGCTTCTGGTTGGAGGGCGAGAAGAGTTGGTCCAGAACTGCCCGGGAAGGCTGGTGGCAGCCCGAGTCGCCACCCCCATCGGA
>NW_006300164.1:3114882-3117997 GCF_000327345.1 Myotis davidii | reverse complement strand
CCCCCGCACGGGAAGGGGAGGGCCCGGACCCCTCCCCACGCCACCCCTCATGGGAGCGCGCTCAGGGCGGGCACTCTGAACTCTGCAGGAGGGGTTCGCTCAGTTCATCGGCACAGCAGCCGGAGGCAGAGGCAGCTAGCACCTCCGTGGTGCAGGTGGGGAAACCGAGGACCCAGGGCTCTGGCCTCAGCCTAGTGCATGTGCTGCCCTGGCCTGCACGTGGCTTCCCCTCCTTCCTGAGAAAGACGCACTCCACCCCCGCACCCCCAGACTGCCCGAGTGTGGGTGGGGAAGGGAGAGCAGGGCCCCAGCGCCCACCTCTGCCCTCCCCGGGCTGGCTGTGTGCCGTGGGCGAAGTCCCTCACCCTCTCTGAGCCTCTGTGTGAGAGGCAGAGTCAGGGCAGGGCTGTCTGCTTTGCACTTTGTTCCAGACCTGACTCTTCCCCCCTCCTGGGCCCCGGCATGTGTTGGGGGGCTCCCACCCCCGCAGGGTCACCCCCAGGCTTCCCCCTGCGCCCCTCCCCAGCCCCCAGTACCTGCAGCCGGCAGTAGCACAGAACCGCGATGATGCACAGCAGGATCACAGTCGCCAAAATGCCCCCAGTGATGACCACGGTCCCGGCTGTCATCCGCCCCCTTCTCCATCAACAGCCTGCAGCACACACAGCCAGGCTCACACAGGGCGGAAACGGGGGGGTCAGGTACCCCAGGGCCTCCCGCTCCAGCCCCGGTTCCCACCCCTGCGGGAGGGGATGCCGGCCAGCCCGGCTCCTGGGGCTGGGGCCGCCGTGGTCCCGGGCATTTTAGCGCTCACAGTGGATGGCGCCCTTCCAGCCGTTCTCACCCAGACCCGCACGCAGCCAGCTGAACACGCACTTTAAAGGCCGCTCTTTCACCCCACGAGGGCCCCCTTGTCTGTGTCGTAGCGTTGCCTGTTCTTCTGCAATATCCCTACCCCACGGGGTCACTAACCGACCCCTTTTCTTTCCGACTCGTCACCGTGATAAAGAACACATCACCCAAAACGTGCCACCTTCGCCAGCTGTGAGCTCAGTGCTGTGGGTGCAGCCCATTTTCAGAACCTTCTCTCTTAAAACCAAACCTATTCCTTTTTGACCATTAGGTTTGCACTCAAAAACTATTTTAAGCCCATGTTTTAAAAAGCATTCTTTTGGTAGCTAATTTGTTGCCTCCTGAAGGGAACCCGGTCACTGGGGACTGAACCTGCAGCCCAGGTACCTGCCCTTGACCGGGAATCGAACCCGAGACCCTTCAGTGTGCAGGCTGATGCTCCATCCACGGAGCCACACTGGCCAGGGTGGGAATGTTTTTTAAAATTATTTTTCTTAAGAAGAGAAAAATAGGACATGAGTCACACTGGTGTTTCCACTTAACATGGGGAGTTTTCACTTGTTAAAGTTGGATTCTCTGTAACTTGTGGTAACAATCCTCTTTCCCAAGGGCACACACTTCACTACTTACTTGCATTTTCCCATGACATCCTATATAATCCTATATAATAAAAAGCTAATATGTTTTGGGAGGCTGATACACAAAATGGGCTGAGTACTGCTCTAATTGTCACCATACCTCCCTAGAATAAACTGCCTTTTGATGACCGGGACGAATTGAGTGACATCATAATGGATGAGAGGAAGGGAGAACAAGAGAGAAATAGAAATACCAATGATGAGAGAGAATGCATGAATTTCATGCACCGGGCCTCTAGAATAATCAAAATCCCCGCGGCCAGGCCAGCGTGTTTGCTGACAAGTCCGCTGATTGGAGTCTGATATTCATTCGCTTTTTGGAGGCTGCCGTTCTCGCCCCCTAGGGATGGAGAGTAAAGGTTATTCCAAAGTCACTTGAAATAGTTCTCACCAGTGTGTTCCCATCAACTTGGTGCCCGCTCCCTTTTCAAACGTCGGTTTCGTTTTTATTTTCAGTCGTAGAAAACACCTGATTCCAGAGTCGGGAGCACAGCCAGGTGCGTTCAGGCAGGTCTTGCTCCCAAACCTGCCCTGCCCCGCCCCCCACCGTCCCACGTCCCCCTCCCCTCCACCGGCCCCAGCTCGGCCCAGAGGGTGATTTTACTGGATTCTGGGTTGCTCCTTCCATTGCTTCTTTCTAAAAATATAGGGAAATTGCCCGGCCGGCATGGCTCAGTGGTTGAGCGTCGACCTATGAATCAGGAGGTCACGGTTCAATTCCCAGTCAGGGCACAGGCCCGGGTTGCAGGCTCCATGCCCAGGGGGGCCGTGCAGGAGGCAGCCGAGTGATGATTCCCGCTCATCATTGAAGTTTCTCTCTCTCTCTTTCTCTGAAATCAATAAAAATGTACTTGGAAAATATAGGAAAATACCTATTTCCTTCCCCCTTTTAAGCAAAGGCAGCATTCCACATAAACTCTCCGCACGGCCCCTCCCTCACCTGGTGGTCTGTCCTGGGGCGACCATGTCTTCCCTGATACTCGGGTCTCCCCGGGGTCCCTGCAGGTCCCCGCCTGCTGCTTCCCACAGCGGCCGGCGTGGGGGAGCCCGTCCCCGGCCAGGCCCTACGGTGGGCATCCCCGCGACTTCCCACTCGGGGTGATGGCAGGAATGTGCAATGAAGGGCTCCGTGGCTGCACGTGTGCAAGGTCTGGACGCACCCTGCCAGGGACTCGCTGGAACCCGGCCGAGTGCCCCTCCCCCGGGATGTGTGTGGATCACTGACAGACGGGTTTGCTCAGAGAGTCCTGTCTGGGGGGGCGGGGGGGGCCTGAGCTGGGTGGGCGGGGTGCAGGGAAGGTGTGTGGGAGGTTGGGGTGGGGGGTAGTGATTCCTGCAGACCCGTCTGCTGGGGTCAGGTGGCCTGGGAGGGAGCGCGGCCGGGCAGGACGCCCGGGCCCCTGGGTGCAGATGGAGGGGACACAGATGTGAACTGAGGTGGAAGGTGTTGCCAGGCAACGCTGTGCATCAGAGGCAAAGCTGGGTCAGGAACCAGACCTCTGACAGACAGACAGACAGGCAGGCAGGCAGACCTAGACAGACGCAGTGATTAGACAAGGCAGCCAGACCCACAGACAGCTCCACATGCAGACAGGCGGGCCGACCAGACAGCCTGACCCACAGCG
>NW_006300164.1:3113534-3114567 GCF_000327345.1 Myotis davidii | reverse complement strand
TGACCCCCAGGCACCCCTCCCTGGTCCTCGGGCAGCTGTGGGGGGCAGGACAGGCACTAGGGCCCCGACTTTGCGCAGGAGGAGCCGGAGGCTCAGAGAAGGGCAGAGCCGCTCCCAGGGACCAGCCACACCCCGGCCCCGTCAGGGCCACGCGTGCCACTGCCTGCCACGGGAGCCCAGGGCCGCCGGGCCCAGAGGGCACCCTCCCTGTCAGGAAGGTCCCCCTCTCTGAGGCTTCACACCAACCCCCGGGGTGTGGGGCCCAGGTAGCTGCCGGGTCGGGGTCAAGGCTGGATCTGCGGTCACCATCACGCCTGGGGGCAGGACGTGCTCCCCCTGCTGGGCCCACGCCTCTGCTGCATGTCACACCCACAGCCCACGCCCTCTTTGTAGGGGTGCAGCCGATGGGTTTGGGGTGCCAGCCCAGCACCCCTCCGTGTCCTGTCCCTGAGCCACGCACCTGGCTGCCGCCCATCTAGCCACGGCTCCCCGAGGTCAGGGCGGACGGGCACCCCAGGCTCGGAGGTGGCATTGTGCCCCGGACGTGAGTCCCTGCTGGCCACCTGACGCGGGTGCAGACATGGGCTCCAGCCGCAGCCACGTGCGGAGGCCAGAGGTGCTGGGCCAGGAGGGGGGAGGAGGGACACAGGGGCCCCGAGAAAGCCAGGCTGCCTGTGCTCCTGACTCCTGGGGTTCTGCTTCCCTCCCCGAGTCTGCAGAGCGCCCCGTGACTGTCACCTTAAGGCACCTCTGCTATTTACCCCCCAAAAGATCATCACGGCCCCACTTCACCGACAAGAGGACTCTCTGAGCTCGACAGAAACCAGGGCCACGCAGGGATCAGAGGCTGTGCCGGGGTGCAGCGCCTCCCCCGATGCTCTGGCGGGACCCCCAGAACCAGCCCGGCTCCGCTGTGGAGCAGGGTGTCTCTGCGCCTCAGTTCCCGGCTTGTCAGGAACACGGGGACACCGTCCAGGATCCTGCCAGACAGTGGACGCTGTGCTCATCGCCGCGGTTAACATCTGTGTCCCCC
>NW_006300164.1:3112098-3113360 GCF_000327345.1 Myotis davidii | reverse complement strand
CAGATACATGCACGCCCAGAGCAGCGACGCCCGCTGCAGGCGCCAGCCCGGCCCCGGCCCGGCCAGCAGACGCCGTACCCAGCCTGACGTCAGTCCACAGTCAACTCCAGAGGGCCGAGAGCAGCATGCCCTCCAGAGGCGCCACCCTCCCGCCACCCCTCTGCCTGCTGTACCGCCTCCAGGATGCCCTTCCCCCTGCCTCGCCAGGGCCGACCCTGACATCAGGGCCCAGGATGTGCCCCCTCCTCCAGGAAGACCTCCTGGGCGGATTGAACACCCAGCACAGAATGCCAAGGAGCCCGTGCTGGGAGGAGCCATGCCTCGCAGCCCTGAGTGGGGACAGGGGGAAGCGGAGCCAGTGCAGGGGGTGGGAGAGGTGGTTCACTCGTGACTTGGTACAGTGAGCCAGTGGACAAACAGTGGCCAGAGGCCCTTTGCCCAGCTCCCACAGCCTGCTGCCCTCGCCGGGCCTTTCAGACCTCCTTCCTGCGCCAGGGGGCTCTGCTCACTTGGACACCGAGGTGACAATCCTAAGAGGACAGGTGTGGGAACGCCCTGGGTCCGAGGCCTCTCTCTGGGCCTCAGTTTCCTTATCTGCACACGGGCATGGCAGGGAGCAGACAGCCAATTCCTACCGCTCAGGACTTGAAGGGTCCAGTTTGGCATCTTCAACCGGCCTTCCCGCAGAAGGTCTGCGTGACAGACGTGTGACAAAGCTTGAGAATCACGAATGTAAAACGCTGCAGATCTGAGCACTAAATCAGGAGGGCACCCCCAGACTGGGCAGAGGGGGGACAGGCTGCCAACACTGGGTGCCTGCTGGCCCGGGAGCCGAGAGGGGAGCCGGGCTTTGAGACTCCGAGCTGGAGAGGGTGGCACTGCATTGGGAGTGCTGGGGGGGCTTCCTGGAGGCGGTGGCATCTGAGCCATCCTGTAAGGCAAAGGCTGGGAGGCAGAGAGATGCGGGCAGGCCCGGGGACAGCCTGGTGGAGGCCACCTGCCACGCTGCCAGCCAAGACAATTTGGCAAGTGTCTCGCCGAATTGCTAATGGGGCCCCTGGGACCATAACGGGTTTTAAAGCTTAATAAACGGCTCTGCTTCCCTGTCCCCTCCCAGGATTTTTCAGGACGGGGTGTGAGACGGGCCCTCTGTGCCCCCCTCTCACCCCCCAGGGTAGACTAAGGCCCCTTCTGATAGCCCTGTGTCTCCTGGTGGGGGGAGGGGGCCGCACAGCAAGCTCCAGTTGTCTGCTGTGCAGGAG
>NW_006300164.1:3108667-3111461 GCF_000327345.1 Myotis davidii | reverse complement strand
AAGCGGAGCCCCGGCGCGAGTTCCTGTCTAGACCGGCCCCACATTTGTTCCTCATTTCACGCTCCGCGGCTCCCGGGGTCCGGGGCTGGTAATAAACAGACGGAAGGCTGGGCTGGGCTGGGCTGGGAGCGATGTTATCCAGAGCCCCAAGGCAGTGACGGAGCAACTAGATCCTTCTCCCCCTGCTTGTCGGCACCACCACCCATGGGCCCACCATTACAGTTCTGGGTTCGGCAGGCATCACGTTGAGAATGCAAATGCCTCAGGGATGTGTTTGCAGAGCAGGCTGACACCTGGGTGAGCCTTGGGAAGGGCTTGGTCAGAGGCCAAGTGCCCGCCCGGAGCAGGGGGGTCGGTGCCACCGGGTGGGGCGGGGCTGGGGGCTGGGAGCTAGGGGCTGGCATTCAGGAGCTGGATGCCGGGCGGCCCCCTCTATGGCCCACTCTACTTGAGGAGCTGCTCACATTTCGGGATCCAGAAAGCACGCGGGGCTGTGCCATTCTGCCCTTCAGTTCCGTTCACTTCCAGGGTTCTAGGGCCTTCCAGACGCTCTCCCGAGACCCGCTGAGAGCCCCTGGGGTCAGCGCCTGTGGCTCACCGCTCTGTCCCGCGCCCACCCAGAGCAGGGCGCACAGTAGGCGCTTGGTGCGCACAGTGAGTGCTTAGTGCGCACCGTGAGTGAGAGAACCACGGGGCCTGTGAGCCGTCGAGGAACAGACAGGGTTTCCAGCTGGACCCGGCAGAGCTGGGCAGTGGGGTGGGTGGAGGCTGGGTGTGATGGGGAGCGGGGTCCCTCCTTTATCTGGGCATCATTTCAACACGTCGGGGTGAATAGGAGCGGCGGTGCGTGCTAGCCCTGACTCCCGTGGGTGGGTGACTCCCACGGGCGGCCACCTGCCGAGAGGCGCCCACACTTCCCACGCCCGTGTGAGGGGCTCGCACACACCTCGGCACGATGAGCCCACCCCCACAATCTAGGGGCGAACCGAGACTAGACGAGGGAGACATTCCACCTTGCATGCGTTCCTGTGCTGCGTCCCTGCCAGCTCCACCGAGAGCTGCTCCTGGGGCCGCATGGGCACAGTGGGGAGCAGGGGTGAGCTGGGGGTGCCACCTAAAGCTGACGCCTTCTCTTTCCCCGCCCCAGCTTGCCTGGACGCGGGAGGGACGGGTCAGACCACAAGCCCCATGAAGGCAAGGCCTGGTGTGCCGTGTTCCTGCAGTCCTCCCGCCACCAGGGGCAGGACAGTGCCAGGGCACGGGGACCCCAATGCGTGCTGATGGAATCGGGTGGGGATTCATTGGACAAGCCCGCACTGAACCCCTGATCATGGGGAGAGGGTCCTGCCCCGCGGCCCGCCTCCCTTTTTTGAGCCCCAGCCCAGTCTCTCCCTCGACTGGAGCCATGCGCAGAGGCGGCTTTTAGGAGCTTCCTGCCGCTCGACGTAACGTTTTTCTCTGCAACTTCCTCTCCGAGATGCGAGCGCAGCTCCCGGTCCAGGTTCAGGGCGTGGGGGGCGCCAGGACGCGCGGGGGCCGGGGAAGCGCGTTTACTGAACGCGTCCCGCACCCCGGCACCGAGCCGGGACCCTCGTGGGCCATGGGACAGGACTGGGCACACGAGGACGTTACAACAGCCACACCTGTCGCTCACGTGTTCGAAACACGAGAGGAAAACTCGGGCACCGTAGGGAGACACCTAGGGGATGTTAAAAAGAGCAAAAGCAAATTTCTGGAGACAAAGAGCGAAAAAGCTACGCTGCCTAAGACCAAGTACCCTGGGCAGGACACCGCAGAGGTAAAGACAGGGAACTCAGAGACAGCGACAGGAGCCGTGTGACACGAAACGGGGAAAGTGAGGCACAAAGTAGTGAACGGGGCCCCGGTGAGATGTGGTAAACCGCGAGGGGCTGCGGGTGTGGCTGGGACCCACAAAGGAAGGGGGTGCAGAAAGCACTTTGAAGAAATACCGGCTGAGCACATCCCAAACTGGGTGAAAACTAGGTGCACGGACCCCAAGCCCCCCACGATCAGCCAACACCACAGAAACGAAGAGAACACCACCGAGAGCACGGTAGTCGAGCTGTTTAAAACTAATAATAAGAAGAAAGTCTTCAAAGCAGAAAAAATGGACACAGACATGCAGAGGGCCCAAGACAAAAGTGACTGCAGACCTTGCCCGGGAAACACTGGCAGCCGGGAGGCAGTGGGGCAGCGGCTTCTGTCCGCAGAAAACCCTCCCAAATGCAGGTGGATGAAGAGCAGCGTGAGCACCGTCTCCCTGTTTTGGCTGCAGAGTCTGGGGGGACGGGGCCCCCGGCCCTGGGCCATGCCAGGCAGGCTGTCTGGATCCACGTCTGGATCCACGGCTGCAGCACAATTTTCCTATTTCCTCCTTGGGTTTGGGTCCAACCCGAGTGGTGGGCTGGGGAGCCGTGTGGGAAGTCCTCTGCTCACGGGCGCGGGGGGTGGGGGGGCCCAGGTTGAGGGGGCAGCAGCCCTTCAGGGGCTCTGCTACTGGGCACCCCAGCCCTGAGGCGTGGGCGCAGGGAGTGGGGTGACAGGCAGGGGCCGCATGACGACCTGGCTCCTGCCCTCCCCTATTATCTCCACAGGCGCGCGGAAGCCAAAGAGAAGTCGTGTGCTGGTTTAAAAAACAACACGCCAAAAATACACGCGTTTTCGCTGCTCACACGGTAACAGGCAGTTTCCATGGCGACAGCTGGAAGCTGCATGTGCGGAGGTGAGGAGGTGCGCTCTCCTTAGCCAGCGGATGAGGGCGCCGGGACAGCTG
>NW_006300164.1:3108181-3108424 GCF_000327345.1 Myotis davidii | reverse complement strand
TAGAACGTCGGCCTGGGGACCAGAGGGTCCCGGGTTTGATTCCGGTCAAGGGCACGTACCTCGGTGGCAGGCTCCTCCCGGGCCTGGGCCCTGGTCGGGGCGCGTGCAGGAAGCCACCCATCAGTGTTTCCCTCACATCGAAGTTTCTCTGTCTCCCTCTCCCTTCTGCTCCCCCGGAAATCAGTGGACAGTATCGTCGGGTGACGGATAACAACAAAAACAAACAGGAGTCCTTGCCCCGTT
>NW_006300164.1:3105562-3107339 GCF_000327345.1 Myotis davidii | reverse complement strand
GGGGCACAGGAACTGGCGGGTCGGGGAGTGAAAACCTGGCTGCTGGCACCGTGCCAGGTCCCAGGACTCCTTTGGTGTCGCCACCTGAGGCTGCCAGCACACACGGGGACCCGGAATCCCGCCCCTACCGGAGACGGCAGCCGGCAGAGCGGGAAAGGGGCAGACCTGTCAAATTCAGGCAGCCCCACCCCCACCCAGAGCGGTGTGTGTGTGTGTGTGTGTGTGCGCGCGCGTGCACGGGAATGTGTGTGTGTGTGGGGGGGAATGTGTGTGTGCGGAAATGTGTGTGTGTGCGTGCGGGAATGTATGTGTGTGCGTTCGGGAATGTGTGTGTGTGCGTGCGGGAATGTGTGTGTGTGTGCAGAAATGTGTGTGTGTGCGTGTGTGTGGGAATGTGTGTGTGCGTGCGCGCGCGCGTGTCTGCGGGAATGTGTGTGTGCATGCGGGAATGTGTGTGCGCGGAAATGTGTGTGTGTGCAGAAATGTGTGTGTGTGCGGGAATGTGTGTGTGCGGAAATGTGTGTGTGTGCGTGCGGGAATGTGTGTGTGTGCGTGCGGGAATGTGTGTGTGTGCGTGCGGGAATGTGTGTGTGTGCGTGCGGGAATGTGTGTGTGTGCGTGCGGGAATGTGTGTGTGTGCGTGCGGGAATGTGTGTGTGTGCGTGCGGGAATGTGTGTGTGTGCGTGCGGGAATGTGTGTGTGTGCGTGCGGGAATGTGTGTGTGTGCGTGCGGGAATGTGTGTGTGTGCGTGCGGGAATGTGTGTGTGTGCGTGCGGGAATGTGTGTGTGTGCGTGCGGGAATGTGTGTGTGTGCGTGCGGGAATGTGTGTGTGTGCGTGCGGGAATGTGTGTGTGTGCGTGCGGGAATGTGTGTGTGTGCGTGCGGGAATGTGTGTGTGTGCGTGCGGGAATGTGTGTGTGTGCGTGCGGGAATGTGTGTGTGTGCGTGCGGGAATGTGTGTGCGTGCGTGCGTGTGTGTGTGCAGAAATGTGTGTGTGTGCGGGAATGTGTGTGCAGAAATGTGTGTGTGTGTGTGTGCGGGGATGTGTGTGGTGCGTGTGCGGAAATGTGTGTGCGTGTGCGGAAATGGGTGTGCGTGTGCGTGTGTGCACGGGAATGTGTGTGCACGTGTGTGTGCGGGAATGTGTGTGTGCACGTGTGCGCGGGAATGTGTGGGTGCGAATGTGTGTGTGCAGGAATGTGTGTGTGCAGAAATGTGTGTGTGTGTGTGTGTGTGCAGAAATGTGTGTGTGCGTAAATGTGTGTGTGCGCGTGTGCGTGGGAATGTGTGTGCGGAAATGTGTGTGTGTGCCCGTGTGTGCGGGAATGTGTGTGTGCGGGAATGTGTGTGTGGATGTGTGTGTGTGTGCAGGAATGTGTGTGTGCAGAAATGTGTGTGTGTGTGCGGGAATGTGTGTGTGTGGTGTGCACGAGAGTGTGTGTGCGCGGGAATGTGTGTGGGAAAGTGGGGGGGGAGAATGTGTGTGTGCGTTTGTGTGTGGGAATGTTTGTGTATGTGTGTGAATGTGTGTTGCGTGTGTGTGCATGTGTGTGAATGTGTGTGTGTGGGGGGGGAATGTGTGTGTGCGGGGAATGAGTGTGTGTGTGTGGGAATGTGTGTGTGTGCGTGGGGGCGAATGTGTGTGTGTGTGGGGGGGCGAATGTGTGTGTGTGCGTGCAGGAATGTGTGTGTGTGCGTGTGAGCATGTGTGCTGCCGACAGTGAATGAAGAGCGGATGACGGGGGCAAAGGTGACTCAAGCAGCTGGTTGTCC
>NW_006300164.1:3104485-3104783 GCF_000327345.1 Myotis davidii | reverse complement strand
GGGCGGCCCGGGCTGCAGCGAGGACGCCGCCTGAAACCAGTTTTATCTCAATTTACTTCTTTTTAATGGGCTCGGCCATTGTTAAGTGACTGTGGACATGTTGTTGAAAGGCGTCCTGCAGACTCAATAATCTTTTCAAACCTGGTCCTCCTGGCGATGAGGAATGGCGGGGCGACCCCCTGAGGCCCGGCCAGGAGCCGGAAGCCACCTGATGGTACCATCCCTGCAGCTGGAGAGGGACCCGCCGCATGGGCAGACCCCCGGCCCCCGCCGCCTCCCGGCCGCCTGCCACGCTGCA
>NW_006300164.1:3103251-3104028 GCF_000327345.1 Myotis davidii | reverse complement strand
CTGCACAGGCCAGCGGGGACCCCGACCTCCACTCGTGCCACCCACAGGCCCCGGGTCCCTGTGCCACGCTAGTGCCCGGCGTCCGGGTCCTCCATGAGTGATGGGTCCTCACACCCACCCACAGCTGTGGCCCGGACAGTAGGGCACAGGGAGGAGTCGTCGGGGGCTGGGCCGGCCCAGTAAATCTGCTGGGCCCCGGGAGCCGTGGCCGGTGGGGCAGGAGGTCCCCCCTCGGGGCACAAGGGCCCGGCCGGGCGGTTGCCTTTGAACCGGACAAATGAGCATCTTTATTTTGTCTCAGGGAAGTTCCCGGATGTTCAGGCATCGACCCACTCCTCCCCTGCCCCTGCCCCCGCCTTCGCCTCCCCCACGCCTCCCACTTCCTCGCCCTCCCCTGCCCTCGAGCCTCCTGCTCACGGCGCGATGCTTCCAGAAGGAAAGGGCGCGTAGAGAAGGCGCGGAGCAGGGGCAATAACATCGCCCACAGAAGCGATTATTCAGGCCACCGCGTCGCAAAACAGAAAGTTCCGTCTCAATAGAAACCTGCTTAGTAATTAGAGGAGCTCTCGTGTGGGCAGCTCCACGAGCTGGGATTCGAGTCCCGATATTTTTAATTTTGTAAATGGTTCGTCCGGAGCCAGCGCCTCTGCACAGTGAGCAACTCTGAAATCAATAAACATATTTAAAAAAATAAGGGTGCTCTCTGGCTGCCCCCCATTACCACTGGGTCCCGCTGCGTCGTCCCCGTCCCCAGGGCGGCCCAGCCTGGCTCCTGCC
>NW_006300164.1:3102225-3102483 GCF_000327345.1 Myotis davidii | reverse complement strand
CTGGAGGGAGGGACTCAGCCCGGAGCCTGTCAGGCCGAGGGGGTGGCGGGGCCGGGAACCTGCACCCCCAGCCGGTTCCCGGGGCGCCGCCTGCCGGGCCGCAGCCCACCCCGGAGTAGCCGGCCTGTGGCCGACTGGCTCTCACGCCGTCTGTGCCCCTACACACAGCGAACAACCACAGCAATAATAACAATAACAATAACAA
This sequence comes from Myotis davidii, assembly GCF_000327345.1. Lineage (NCBI taxonomy): Eukaryota > Metazoa > Chordata > Mammalia > Chiroptera > Vespertilionidae > Myotis > Myotis davidii. The sequence continues at coordinate 3,102,278 of NW_006300164.1, read as the reverse complement.
GACAGAGGACCACTCTCTGGGGACCCAGGGCCGACCCCAGGCCGACCCCAGGC
>NW_006300164.1:3100724-3101396 GCF_000327345.1 Myotis davidii | reverse complement strand
CGCGGCCGGCCAGCTGGCAGTCCCACGGCGGAGGCTGTTATTGTCATTAACGCACGAAGAACCCACGGCCCAGAGAGGCTGAGTAGCCGGCTGGGAGCACACAGCGCGGACAGAGACAGGGCTCTGGATCCTCCAGAGGCTGCAGGGCCCTCCTCCACTCGGTCACACTGCTGACCTGTCCCAGCCCCATGTGTGTTACTTTTCTGAAATCTGGAAAATGTGAATTCTAAGACACACCTGGACCCAGATGCTTCTGGTAAGGGATTGTGGACTGAATGAACACATTCAGTCCCTACAAGAACCTGTGGAGAAGACGCCATTATTGTTCCTCATTTTATAGTTGTAGAAACTGAGGCACGGTGAGGCTAAGCAGTCTGCCTAAGCTATGCAGTGTGTGAGTGGTCTCCCCTCCCAGGCCAGGCCCCTCCCGTGGGAGCCCGAGGAGGGCAGGCTCGTGCCCAGGCACAGGCACATCAGCCAGGGTGTGATCAGACTTCCGACACGGTCGCTGCGGGAACAGGAAGTGCCCCTCCAGGCCCACCTCCTCCGGGGCTGCGTCCCCACCGCCTGTGTTCCGCCCCCTGTGCAGCGGCCGTGCCCCCGCCTCCGGCCGGGTGGGCATCTGCCAGGGCTCCGTGCCCAGGTGTTACAGAAGCGCAACACTGGTTCAGC
>NW_006300164.1:3100049-3100594 GCF_000327345.1 Myotis davidii | reverse complement strand
CCCAGCCCACCTCTCACTCTGGCCCAGGCCCCGCTGTGTCCCTCTGACCGGAGCGGCCTCCTCCCGACCTCCCTGCCTCCAGCCTTGCCCCCTCCTGCTCTCCTCCAGGCTGCAGCCCAGGGCCATCTCCGGAGGCCAGATCTGAGCCGTCCCTCCCAGAACCCACTGCCTGTGGTCCCTGTCCCTACCAGCCTGCAAGCCTCGCCTGGTATGACCCCCCACACACTCCTGAGGCCCCAGGGCTCTCCCCAAGATTGTTTCTTAATCCTCCAGGGCCCCCAGACAGTAGGGCCACAGTCCCCATTTCACAGCCCGGGAGCCACGGCCCAGGGTCCCACAGCCCGAAGCAGCCGTGCCAGGCTGGGAACCCGACTCAGCCTGAGCCCTCCCCCAGGGGCCCCCTGCAGTGCCCCCACCTCAGGCAGCCCCTGAAGGGGGGCCGGGGCGGCCCAATCCCAAAGGGAACGAAGGGCTTTGAACAGACGAGTGCACCCAGCGGGGAGCCTCTGTGCTCGGCCAGGGGGCGGCCTGGCAGTGTGGGCGAT
>NW_006300164.1:3098705-3099965 GCF_000327345.1 Myotis davidii | reverse complement strand
TCCCCCGCAGAGCACACCCAAAGGGCCAGTCACCGCAGGAAACAGCCCCACGGCCTCTGGGACCGACGCCAGGCGCCCCACTGGGCGGGTGTCTCTGGGCGCCCCACGCGGACCTGCCCTATGCCCGTGGGGAAGGCAGAAGCACCCCTGTTTTTGCACATGTGGAGGCTGAGCGGCTGCCCCAGGGAACACCCCCTCCCCCAAACTGCCTTTTTCCTGGCCCACAGATGGGAACGGCTGTGGGAGACAGTGGCGAGGCGGGGGGGTCACGGAGAACAGGACCAGCGCCCCACGCTGCCCGCCTCCCGCCCTCCCGCCTGGAGCCGGGAGCCGCTGTAATTCACTGAGCCGGATCAATCTCTCCCGCTGCTCCACCCGCCCGGCCCCTCCTGAGCGCGGCCGTCATTCCTCGCTGGATCTCGCTGCATCGCTCTGTGGAACAGCCCCACATGGCAGAGACACAGAGGCCTTTGGGGGGAACTGGCTCCCGGTGCCATGAAACCCCCGGGGCCGGGTGGCTCACCCAGAGCCGGCACCTGCAGTCTGCGGTTTCACGACCCCGCTGCACGCCTCCAACACCACCCCTCCCACTCCGTATGCCCAGGGGGACATACTGTGACCCACTGTCACTGGGAGAGGGACTTGTGCAAGGTCACCCAGCACGGTGCAGGAAAGGGGGGCACCCCTCAGCTGCACCAGCTGTGCCCACATTGTCCCCAGAGCCCTGCTCATGCCCACGACTGTGCTGGCATAAGCTGCGGGTGTCTGGGGCCTAGAGCCGTCCCCTCCCCGCTGGAGGGACAGAGGTGGAGGAGCTGGGACGCTCCCTGGGGCCAGTGCTCTGAGCAGAGGGCAGCTGCTCCAGGGAGGCCCCACCCCTCCACCCCGTGCATCCGGGGGCACCGAGGCTGGGAATCCTGGGGGTCCTTCCCAGCCCCCCAGACCCTTCAGGAAGTCATTTCCGAGCTTTCCAGGGGAATCCAGACCAGTCAGCCTGAGGACACAGCTGCGGGGAGACGGGCTCTCAGCGGCTTCGGGGCCACCAGGATCCCCCGTCTCTTCCTGCTCCCCACGCAGGCGCTCAGCAGGCCACGGCCGAGGGCGAATGAACAGACCCCGTGCTGCCTGGGCCCCGCCTTGGCGGTGACGGCTTTCTCACGGGTCCCAGCACCCGAGCTGGTTAGAAAGCTCGCACCGGGCCCTGAGGCGTAGACACCCCTCCTCGGGCCCAGAAGGTGCCGCGCCACCTGCTCAGGTAAG
>NW_006300164.1:3097787-3098482 GCF_000327345.1 Myotis davidii | reverse complement strand
CACGGGATCCCTGCTGGGGCCAAGGCCCCCGGGACGCCCCTGACGCTCCGGGAGGGTCAGCGAACCTGCCCCCCGAGATTCTTGCCGTGCAGCCAGGCACACGGTCAGGCCCACGCGGGCTCACGCAGGCCCTGGCCCTGGGGTGAGACGGCAGAGCCGGGAGTGGGGAAGGCACCTGTGTTTGGATTTTTGGCGTCTGGAGTCTTTTCATTCCTGGCGGGAGGAACCAAACAGCAGCCTGGTGCTCCCCAACCTCAGCCTCAGCTCACAGACACGCGTGGGCGGGAGGGGCGGCCGCGGGCGCTGCCTGAGGCCAGCTCTGCCACTTGCTGGCTGTGTGACCTTGGGCAAGTGACCAAACTTCCCGAACCTGTCTCCTCCTCTGCCAAGCGGGGCTCCTGCCCCCCCGCCCCCTCAGGGGCTCCCCTGGCAGAAGGCACGGCCCGGTCACTGGAGGGGCTTGGCTCCTGGCAGCAGAGAGAAGGGGGGGCGGGCTGCTCTGGGAAACTTTCCCTCCCACTCTCCCTCATGCCAGGGAATGACGAGGGGTCCCTGGGCACAGTGGGTGCCCGCCCTCTCCCTCAGGTCCTCGCTGCCCATCTTGGTCTCTGTCCACAGCCTCCTGGACAGGGGGCACTTGAAGGGAGCCCGAGCTGGGACATGTGGCGCTGGCCCAGGCAGCCCCAGGCAGGCTG
>NW_006300164.1:3096933-3097277 GCF_000327345.1 Myotis davidii | reverse complement strand
CCACGCCGAGATGTGGAGCGAGGCTGGCTGAAGTGCGGCCGCTTAGCTACCGCGCGACCCCGGGCCAGCCCCGCACTCGGAGGGTTTCCAATGCGCCATAGCAGAGCCTTGAGGGGTGGTCGGAGCATGAAATTCAACGACGCCCAGGGGCCCGGCGCAGCAGGAGGGTTCACCAAGTGCTCGCTTCTATCCTGGCACCCCCGTCGCTTGGTTAGCAACCACAGAGCAGGCGGAGAAGAGGCAGAGCTGTTCCGCCCTGGGCTGGCATCGTGGGGGGCTGGGGGGGGCTGGGGCTTGGTGGCGGCCTGGGGACCACGCGGGGCATCCATGGGGAGGAGTCACAG
>NW_006300164.1:3095920-3096908 GCF_000327345.1 Myotis davidii | reverse complement strand
TGGGGACCACGCGGGGCATCCATGGGGAAGGGAGTCACAGGGAAGCACGTGGGGGCTGGTACCAGGGAGAGGTTTTTAACGCGAGGTCCTTTCCCCCCAACAGGAGTGACCCCGGACGCTGTGAGGGACCCCTGTCCTGCAGACACCCAGGAGGCTGCAGCCACAGGAACCTGGACTGAGAAAGATCTGGAATTTAAAAGGTTCTATCCTGGCCGGTGTGGCTCAGTGGCTGAGCGCCGACCCATGAACCAGGAGATCTCGGTTCGATTCCCGGGGTCAGGGCAGGGCACATGCCTGGGTTGCAGGCTCAATCCCATGCAGGGCATGCAGGAGGCAGCCGTTCCATGATTCTCTCTCATCATTGATGTTTCTCTCTCTCTCCCTTCCTCTCTGAAATCAATAAAAACGTATTTTTAAGAAACGGTTTAAAAGGCTCTGAGTGAGCACATGTGAGGCGCTGGGACCCGGGCCTGGCGCGTTGACCGTGTCCACGAATGGCTCCCCTACTGACCCTGCGGCTCTCTGACAGCCCCTTGGACCCCGGCAGGAAGAGCCTGCCGCCTACCCCCATTCTAAAGCTGGGAATACTGAGGGCAGGCAGAGGGCGGAAAGCGACGTGCCCCAAGTCCACTCCATCCTTACAGACGGGCTGAGGGCAGAGGGTAGCAGCTCGGAGCCACACCACAGGGCCCCGAGGGTGCGTGCTCGCAAACCAAACACAGACGCCAGCGTCCGGCCGGCTGCCTCCCCTGCCGGGTCCCCGAGCGAGGGCCACTATCTAGCGGAGTTATCCAGGTCCCTTCCACCCTGGAGCTTCCTGCTCACAGGCCAGGCAGCACCTCACCTGCCCCTGGGCCTCTCCGTCCCTTCCATGCCGATGACTAAGTCAGGTGGCGGCTGGGCCTGACTCACTAACAACTGTGCGCAGTCCGCTTCCACCAGACACTCATCTCCTGATAAACATCACTCCCGCGTATTCTGGGCACAA
>NW_006300164.1:3095462-3095836 GCF_000327345.1 Myotis davidii | reverse complement strand
ACAGACCCCGGGGGGCCGGGTGTGCGGGGGATCACGTCCGGCTGAGGGGCAGCCGACCAGACGCGGGCTGGACTGCCTCCCAGGCCCTCGCGCCTCACACCCTCCTTCCAGACCTCCCGCATTCTCCCAGCCCAGGAAAACGATGGCGACGTGAGCAGAAATTCCATATAAGGAGAGAGAGAGGAGGAGAGCGAGAGCCGGGCGAGAGACGCCAGCCAGCCAATCAGTACCCGGGAACGCTGTAAATCAACATTTTCCGTCAAAATCCCCATTATGACAACTGCGCAACTTTTTAAAATTTAATGGAAGGGCGGCCGAGCTCCCGGCAGACGCGCTTCGAGACTTCCAGCAGGTGCAGCAGTGCCCGCGCCCCC
>NW_006300164.1:3091645-3095406 GCF_000327345.1 Myotis davidii | reverse complement strand
GGGTCTGGGCAGCTGCGGGGCGCTGGGCTCTCTGGTGCTGTGCGGGGACGTGGCTCCTGGCACGTGTGACCAGGGGACCTGAGCCCGTTTCGTGGAAACCGGGACCAAGTATCCCCCCGCCCACCGGACAGATGCCTCCCCTCCGCTCCCCGTGGGGACGGCGCCCGAGGGGTGACTGGCTTACGCGGGGCCACAGGGCCCGCCAGGAGGAGGCTGCGCTGAGCGGATCGCATTCGGATCGATGCCCGGCGGTCACCACCAAACTTCTGTGTGGCCAAAGCCTGGCCTGACCTTAAGCAAAAATCCCACTTCCAACAACAAAAATAAAGGGATCACTGGTCTGGCTTTCCAGAGCCGCTCAGCACCAGGCCTCGCGCGCACAGAAAGGACAGGAGCTGTGAGGTCTTCCAGGCCCGGAGGACGGCCTGGCGCCTCCCCACCGGTGCATTCTGTTCTGTCGGCGGCGGCTGCCACGTCCCTGTCGCCAGCACCCCTTCCCTCGCAGCGCAGCGCGGGTACAACTCGGATCCAACAGATGGCGAGTTGGCTGAACACCCCGACACGCTGGAACACGCCTGGCATTCACAACGCTTCGTTTCGCACAGAGCGTGAGGGGGACACTGGCAGATCCGCCCGGGGGGGGGAGGGGGAGGGCAGGACTTCACGTCCACACGTTTCTCGAGGGCCAGTGGGGGTGCCCACAGGGGGGGACACGTTTCCCTCCAGGCCAGGCACCTGCCCGTGCTCAGTACGCGCAGTGACTTGAAAATAATCCCTGTGGTCGCGGGGACCACGGCCTTGTCATCGTGGCCACACACCATGCGGTCACATGCCCAGGGGAGCTGGGGAGCGAAGGGTTCGTGCTGCTGTCTCTGGCCCGAGGAGGCTGCTCCAGCCTTGGATGCCCGTGAAGCTTCGGAAGGGCAGCCGGTGGCCAGTCGGAGCAGCTGCCCGCTCCCCGGCCTCTGTTTCGGCCGCTCGCCCCGTGGATCTCGGGCACCGAAGCTGCAGTCCTCCGAGTCCTTCCCCAAACGGCCCTGGGCCCGATGAGCAGCACCTGCTTGTGGGAATGGCCGTGCCTCCGGCAATTAGTAAAGAAACCTTTACCCCATGGGGTTCTGCCCTTGATTGAAGGGGCCCAGCCCCAAACGATCCATCCGGGTCAGGCCCTTTTAAGGAACCGATAAGCCTGGCCAGTGTGGCCGATGGTTGAGTGTCAACCTATGAACCAGGAGGTCAGGGTTCGATTCCAGGTCAGGGCACAGGCCCGGGTGGCGGGCTCCATCCCAGTGTGGGGCGTGCAGGAGGCAGCCGATCAATGATTCTGTCTCATCACAATGTTTCTCTCTCTCTATCCGTCTCCCTTCCTCTCTGAAGTCAATAAAAATATATTGAAAAGAAAGAACAGATGAATTTTAAGAAGGTATATGTGAGATGAACCATGCCATGGCGATTATCTTGTGACGTCGGCCCCTCAGTGCACACTCACACCCTAGATCCAGGGATTTGGGCCTGGGTGTCTTCTGGATGCGACCAGAATAACAAGGCATCAAAGTGTGTGTGTGTGTGTGTGTGTGTGTGTGTGTCTGAGAGAGAGAGAGAGAGAGAACGCGAGAGGATTAGGCGGCAGTGAGCAGGGGCTGGGAGTGGGCGGGCGGGCGTGCATGTGAGGTTGGGGCGCACACGTGGTGTGCGGGGTGTTCCCACTGCCCTGGTTTGAAGAGACAGCCTCGCCTTTTGAACAGAATTGCTGCCACCTTTTAATTACTGCAGCTCTGAACCGTTGGCAGCGGCCTGATGCGCGCATTCTTCGTGGCTCCCCCAGGAGGACAGCGGGGGGAGGAGGTGCTCGGGCCAGTGAGGGTCCCTCGGCTCCTTCTGTGCGTCCCAGCCCCTCCCGCACGTCCTGCCCGGTGGGGAGAGGACAGGGGGACGAAGGCGGGTTCACCGTGACAGGCCCATCCTGGGGTTCGTTTCTCCGGGGGAGCCCTCACAAAGCACCCGTGATCTGATCTCCCTTCCCAGCCGAACACTTCCCACGGCTCCAGCAAAGGCAGGCAGCACAGTCACTCCCTCACTCCTTCCTTCATTCACTCCTTCACTCATTCACTTATTCACTCCTTCACTCCTTCATTCACTCCTTCACTCATTCACTCCCTCACTCCTCCATTGGTTCACTCCCTCACTCCTTCATTCACTCCTTCACTCTATTCATTCACTCCCTCACTCCTTCCTTCATTCACTCCTTCACTCATTCACTTATTCACTCCCTCACTCCTCCATTCATTCACTCCCTCACTCCTTCATTCACTCCTTCACTCTATTCATTCACTCCCTCACTCCTTCCTTCATTCACTCCTTCACTCATTCACTTATTCACTCCCTCACTCCTCCATTCATTCACTCCCTCACTCCTTCACTCATTCACTTATTCACTCCTTCACTCCTCCATTCATTCACTCCTTCCTTCATTCACTCCTTCACTCCCTCATGCCTTCCTTCATTCACTCCTTCACTCATTCACTTATTCACTCCCTCACTCCTCCATTCATTCACTCCTTCCTTCAGTCACTCCTTCACTCCCTCACTCCTTCCTTCATTCACTCCTTCACTCCTTCACTCCCTCACTCCTTCATTCACTCCTTCACCCCTTCACCCGGCTCTTCATTCCCCGCGTGCACTGTGGGGCGCACTGTGGGTGCAGAGAGGAAGGCCACACCCTGCTGTGGGAGCCGGGAGGTGGGCCTGGGTCCTCGGCAACGCTCCCTCTGCTCCCGGGGCCCCACTCGGAGACCACTGGCCACCTCGCCGCTTCCTGTCGGACTGACGAGGAAACTGAGGCAGGGAGGGCATGAGGCTGCCCCGGATGCTGTGTTAATGGCTCTCGGGGTGACTCCTGGCCCAGAGCACACACCCTTAAACCCCCCCACCCCCGCAGCAGGCTCCCCGGGTGGAAAGGGCCGAGCTACGATGGCTCGCTGACACAGAAAATTCCACTCGGTAACGCTAAGTGACCCCAGGGAAGATGTGTTAGGACAACTGCAATGTTTACAAGTTGGCCGGCTACCAAATGAACTTTTTTTTAAAAAATAAATCAGCATTTTCATACCTGTTTCCACAACCCAAGTCGATATGTGATGCAAACTGGCTTGTTTCAGGAGCGGTGTCCAGGGAGCAGTGAGAGAGACACATCGATTGGTTGCCTCCTGCACATGCCCTGACCGGGGCCAGGAATCAAACCTGGACCCTTCCCTGCAGGCCACGCTCTAACCACTGAGCCACGCCAACCAGGGCGCGAGTGAGTGCTTTTGAGTCTGAAGATGGGTGGCCACGGGACCCTTGCCCATGTCCTCCCCTCCCGCCGGCTCCTCGCGTGGAAATGTCCATCAATGGCTGTGCGGCCAGCCCGCGGCCTCCCTGGCAGGCGGATCCGTGCGGGGCGCCGGCTGCTCTCCCGCTCGCGGATTTGAGCTCAGATGTCTCTCAGCTTCTCAGCATCTCTTTTGGATTCCACGCTCTCTAATTAGCTCTTTTACATAAACGCCCCTCTTGCCTCACGACGCCGTGATAGCCTCTGGTTTCTCTAAAGATAGTGATTACGGTTATTTTAGAGCCTCCCGCTGACTCAGGCTGGTGTCGGAGTTCCTGCCTCTGAGAAGGCTCTGCTCCGGCTGCTTCCCTCCCAGCGTCACAGGGCCTGCGAGACAGTCCCCCTGGCCCGGCCGCGCCTGTTCCTGAGCCTGCGGGGGGGCGGTCCCAGC
>NW_006300164.1:3090169-3091461 GCF_000327345.1 Myotis davidii | reverse complement strand
GGAAGGGGGGAGCGGGGAGGGAGAAATTGTCAAGTTGCTGATTCCGATGCAGCAGCACAAAGCCCCACCCCGCCCCTCGCCACCCACCTGCCTGATCTCCGTGGCTCTGGACGTGGGGCCCTCAAGCTGCTTCTGCCCGGTCTTCCCTGAGAACCTTCTAGAATGCGGTTCCCTCTCACTTCGTTTCTTTGCATCTTTTTGTGATTCCTACAGAATTCTGAAAAGGCTCTTGTTCATTTTTTTAACCAATGCTGTTGTGAATCTTTTTCTTAAAGAATTTTTACGTGGGACGCGGGTTAGGATTCGGGGGAGAAGTGTGCTTCCCTTCCCGTTAGGCCGAAACCTGGGAACATTGTTGAAAGCACCTCGGAGCACCTGTGGGCCCTGGATGCCCAGCGGGCCCCTCCCCAGGGCCGGTGGAGCCCCACGGGCCGCACATAGAGCACCAGCGGCCTTGGGCCTGAGGCTGACATGTGGGTCTGCCTGGTGTGGAGCCCACACAGCAGGGAATCGCACAGCGTAAGCACAGAGGGGAGTGATGACGTCCGGGCCTTCCTCCGAGTGGGGGCTGCTGGGGCGCCTCCCTCGGCCACGCTCACCCATGCGGCCTGGGCACCTCCAGGGCCGTCCTGGAGCCTCTGTTTGTCCAAATGCGGGGAAGGCGGTCGGCAGAGGCTAGAAAGGCCTGTTCGCTGAGACACCGAGGCTCTCGGCCCCGGGCAGGAGGTAACACCACCAACAGACAGGGAGGCGGGCAGCAGGGACGCCACGAGGTGGTCCCCACAGGCCCGGGGATGGGCCTGGAGCCCCGGCAGAGACCACACAGCCCCCTGGGCGGGCCCACCCTGCTGGGACTTCAGATGCAGACCTGCTGTCCAGGCCTGGGACGGGGCTGGGCAGGGACACTCCGCACACAGCCGGCCCACCCGGACGTCCCGCTGCTGACTAAGTGCCTCGCAGAGCGATGCCCCCTCCTCGCCGCCTACGTGCGCAGATGGCCTCTGTCCCCGCCGTTTAACTCGCCTCTTCCCCAGCCTGCTGTTGGGCGAGTCTCTCGGTAACTCGATCAGCGGGGGGACAATTGGATCAGGGTGTACAGGCCGCGGCGTCCCTCCTGCCACGTGAATGTCAGCGGCCCCCGGGCGTGGAGACGGCTCCTTCCCAGGCCTCATCTCCACAAAGCAGATGTGTGTTCCGGGCTTTATTGGATTTGGTGCTTGGATGTGACGCATCTGACTGTGGCCGGAGGGCGCAGCCTGGACCAACGGCGAGTCGGGCCCGACAGCAAGGCC
>NW_006300164.1:3089145-3090157 GCF_000327345.1 Myotis davidii | reverse complement strand
GGCGTGGTCTCGGGCCGAGCAGCCGGCTGACTGTTCTCCCTGAGGAGGCCTTCGAGCCTTGGGCGCGGCCGCCTTGGCGCCCCAGCTCCGCTTCGGAATCATGGGTCCGAGTGAGCAAGGCCGACACGCACCCCTGCCCCCACGCGTTCCAATGAAAAGACAACCACCCAAGTACTCAGCGTGGGCGCTGGTTAATACAGAGCACGGGCCACGGGCACGGAGAGTTACCCACGCCCCGAGTCGGTGCGGCCGGCGGGCGAGCAGTGAGGCAGTCATGCCCCTTGAGACGCCAGACACACAAGTACCCAGGGCCCAGCCTCTACGTCTGGGGACCAACCTAAAGAGCTGAAGACGGGGCCGCGAGCAGCCATTTGTCCACCGGACGGATGGATGGACCGAGGGTGGTCCGTCCGCACAGGCACAGGGACAGGCGTCGGCCTGGGGAGGGGAGGGAGGCCTGACCCGGCTCCCCGGGGCTCTCCCCTGCGAGATGCGGGGACGAGGTTCCGAGAAGGGAAGGGGCCCTGGCCTTCCCGTCTCTGTCACCTCCCTGGGCGGACACCAGGCCCCGCCGGTGACCACGATCTGCAGGTCAAGGGACCGCCCCTGGCTGCACCCAGGCCTCTCAGGTGCAGACACAGCTGCTCTGTGTCTGGGCACCTCGAGCGGGACCCTCGATGGCACTGGGGCCGGGAGGGAGCCGCGCCAGCATCTCCAATCTGCTCTTCAAATCCACCCGCCCAGGACCCGGGACATCAGCTCCTCAGCCTCAGTCCAGACCAGGTGACGCGGGCCCTGAGCCGAGGGCTGCTCCGACCCCTCTCGCTGACCCACCCTGCGGAGGAGACAGGCTGTGCTGATCCCTGCCGTCAGCGACAGCCCAGGCCTGCCTGGCAGGCGGCTACTCTGTCCTGCAGGGGCGGCCTGGCTCAGTGCTCCAAGCCCCAAACCCCAGCCCCTCCTAGGGCGGCCACCTCTCATCCTGTGCAGAGCTCGAGGCCGGTGGGGGCTC
>NW_006300164.1:3088628-3089021 GCF_000327345.1 Myotis davidii | reverse complement strand
GGCGGGTCATCTCTCCTGCTTCCATCAGCTGACAGCTGGATTTCTGCCACCACAAGAGCACCCTAGACCCGGCCGGCGTGCTCAGTGGTTGAGCGTCAACCTATGAACCAGGAGGTCAGGGTTCGATTCCCCGTCAGGGCACAGGCCCAGGTTGCGGGCTCCATCCCCAGTGTGGGGCGTGCAGGAGGCAGCCGATCAGTGATTCTCTCTCATCATTGATGTTTCTGTCTTGCTCCCCCTCTTCTTTCCTCTCTGAAATCAATAAAAATACATATATTTTAAAAGAACTAACCAAAAAAATCTTTAAAGCAGGCAGAGGGAAATGATGTCTTATCTATAGCAGAGCAAATCAAATGACAGATTTCTCATCAGAAACCATGAAAAAAGAAGGGC
>NW_006300164.1:3087013-3088448 GCF_000327345.1 Myotis davidii | reverse complement strand
CCCAGCAGCCAGGGGGAGCCCGTGGAGGAGGAGCCGAGGGGGCCCTGGGGTGCTCTGGACACCGAGTGCCCTGCCCGCGTGTCACGGTCGCCTCCCTCGGTGTCCTGGCACCTGGGCACCTCGGGCCTCGGGGGTGGGTTCCTAATCTCAGGGCCGCCTGCCTTTAGGAGCAGACACGGGGCAGTGGGTGTGGCCTCATCCTCAGGGGAGAACCCACTCGGGTGGGGAGATGACCTGACCAGGGAGGTGGTTCTTAAACCTCCTCGTCACAATCAATTGAGCCGAGGACGAGTCAGGTTGCGGGCTCCATCCCCAGTGTGGGGCGTGCAGGAGGCAGCCGATCAGTGATTCTCTCTCATCATTGATGTTTCTGTCTTGCTCCCCCTCTTCTTTCCTCTCTGAAATCAATAAAAATATATATATTTTAAAAGAGCACCCTGGGCCGGGCGGGCCCAGCCTGCAGTCACCCCGTGGTCGCTGGGGAGCTGTGTGGCTCAGGTCCCCGACTGGCTCATCCCCCACCTGCTGTAATCGGGGGCTGGGGACCTGGGGAGCTGGCCTCACGTGGCAGAGGCGATGGGATCGCAGCGAGCGGATGACAGCGCCAGAAAGACGGAAAGCAAAGGGCTCATTAAAACGCTCAAATTGGCCCAGGAGGGCAGCCAGGCCTGAGCGGCGAACGGGATTTATTTCCGGCCAGTGGAGGTGCCGCACCCGGTGCCACCCCAGCCCACCCGTGCCCACCCCTGCAGGGCAACTAGCCCCTGAGCGGGCCAGAGGGGCGGAGCCGGAGTGCCCCCAGGGCTCCCCGGGAGGAGGCGCTCAGCCCTGGGCAGGCAGCTGTCTCACCTGGTGCAGCCTGGGGCGGGCGGGGCAGCGGAGCATCGCTTCGTGTCCCGGGTCCGAGTGCTTGTTTATAAAAGATCCGTTACCGCAGAGAACGGCACGTCGTGCAGGGCCGCCGATTGGGCCAGCCGCCTGGCTGCAGTTCTCCTGATTGCCGAGGCCTCTCCCTGACCTTGACCCGCTCTGAGTGCAGCCCCGCCCCGCACCCGCCAGCTGAGGGCCCCCAGACCGCAGGCTCCGTGCGTGACCCCTCTGAGCATTCTCTCCGGGTCTGGGGGTCACAGACAGCACCGGCCACTGGGGTGAGAGGAAACAGCCCGTGAAGCGCTGGGCGGCCCGCACCCCATCTCCCGTTCCTCATCCTCTGTAATTACTGTTACTCAAACAGCTGAGTCCGTTTTGTCAAATGCTTCTGAGCTGAGGAGGCCGGCTTTGAATCCTGTTAAAAACACGTGTGTGTCCAGCTGGCGTGGCTCAGTGGTTGAGCACCGACCTAGGAACCAGGAGGTCAGGATTTGATTCCCAGTCGGGGCCCATGCCTGGGTTGTGGGCTCGATCCCCAGTGTGGGGCGTGCAGGAGGCAGCCGGC
>NW_006300164.1:3065259-3067131 GCF_000327345.1 Myotis davidii | reverse complement strand
CCCCCAATTTTATACCATATTTCTCTTTTATTAGTGTAGATACTAGCGCCCAGCTGGCGTGGCTCAGTGGTTGAGCACCGACCTAGGAACCAGGAGGTCAGGATTTGATTCCCAGTCGGGGCCCATGCCCAGGCTATAGGCTCGATCCCCAGTGCAGGGTATGCAGGAGGCAGCTGATCATTGATTCTCTCTGATCATTAATAAAAATGTATTAAAAAAACACACGTGTGTGTCCGTGGCATCCTGAGAGCCACACAGCCTCCCAGTGAGGAGGAGAGACGGGAGGTGCGCTCAGCTGCCCGAGGTCGGGGTGGTCAGGGCTGACCCCACTCCCCGGGGCTCCGCACCCCAATCCCAGGCCCTGGCTCCCGGGCCTCACCACCTCTCACTCCCCAGAACCCCTGGCTGAGGGAGCCGGAGGGATAAGCTCCCCGTCCACGTGGGGCGAGATCTGGGTGGGAAAGTGCGTCTCCAAGAATGCCCAGCTGGGAGCCAGCAGGATTCAAACCCAGAGCCAACACCCTGGCGATGCATAACAGGCCGTAGGGCCCACTCCCCGGAGAGGCAGCTGATGTGCGTTCTGCCTGTCCTCAAGCGGAGCCACCTGGAAGGCTCACCCAGGGCCGTTGCCACCCACTTGGCGTCTGCCGGCGGTTACCACCGTAAGTGCCAGGAACACAGCCCTCCGCCCTTCCTGCGGAGACCCTGCCTCACCCCTTCTCATGGCTGCTCCCTGACCCCGGGGAGTGACTGTCCAGGTGCGTCGTGACCTCCAATGCCAGATGCCTGCTTATAGCACAGACTCAGAGGTTCTAGAAAGAATTTGGAGGAGACCTGGTCTCAGGCCTTCCCCTGGCCTGGGCCCGCCCAGCTCAGGCAGACAGCACCACCTCCCAGGGCAGGAACTTTCTCCAAGTTTCATCTTCACACAAAGATAGTCAGTCCTTCCAAAGGAGCAGAGTTCAGAGCAAAACCAGAGCCCGGCACAGCCTCCTCACAGCCCGGCTTTCAAATGCCTGAGGATTCACAGCTGGGCACCAGCCAGTGGCCTCTGTGTGCGCCTAAGGTTGGGTTTTTCGTTTCTCCAAAGAGAGGAGGAACAGGAGGAGGAAGAAGGAAGGAAAAAGGGGAGGGAGGGAGAAAGGAAGGAAGTTAGTTCGATGTCTGAGGGTTGAGGCTGAGTTCAGAGCAGGAGGCAATCATGGAGAACTTCCTGGAAGTGGCAGCACACGGTGAGTCCATTCTGCACACAGAAGGGTGGGAGGGAGCCGAGTGCAATGAGACTGACACTCAAGGCTCTCGGGGCCGTAAGACCCGGCGGGTCTGTGGGAAGGCCCCGTGGGTGTGGAGGAACAGTGCAATGGCCGGCTGGCCGGGAGGGTTCAGACTCAGGCTGGGCCCAGTCTCTGCTAGAGGGTGTCAAGGGTTGGGGAGCTTTGGAGACAGGGAAGTGGGCCTGTCACTCGCACCCCTTTCTGATTATGTCACCCCCAGCAGGGTGCCCTACACTTTCCCCCTCTGTAAGGCATCGCCAAGTGTGCTGCCCAGAAATGCCCCCCCACCAGTGCCGTGCCCGCACCATCTGTCCCCACCCCCAGCACTGCACCCACTGCTTCTGCAGCAGCCGGGGCGCCAGCTGGGGGAACAATCGGAACAGCAGGCCGCGGGAGAGTGTCTAAACACAGGGCCTATTTGGGGATCGGCTTTTATTTTTAGTTTGAAAGTGGCCCACCCTCCAGCCTTGTAGAATGGCTCCGTGGGCCAGGCCTCCAGCAGCATGGTCTCATCACTCACTGTCACCTTGGAGATAACTTTGAGGTCTCAGTCTGCCCATCCCCAAATGGGGCAGCACAGGGCCCATCGGGGGGGACA
>NW_006300164.1:3063450-3065102 GCF_000327345.1 Myotis davidii | reverse complement strand
CGCCTCCATGTACGGCACAGCCGTGGCCGTGTTCCTGGTCATCCTGGTGGCCGCGCTGCAGGGCTCGACGCCCCCCGAGAGCCCCTTCCCCTACCGCATCCCCCTGGACCCCGAGGGGACCCTGGAGCTCTCCTGGAACGTCAGCTACGCGCAGGAGACCATCCACTTCCAGCTGCTGGTGCGCGGGCTCCAGGCCGGGGTGCTGTTCGGGATGTCGGACCGCGGGGAGCTGGAGAACGCTGACCTGGCCGTGCTCTGGACAGACGGGGACAGCGCCTACTTTGGGGTGAGTCTCCCCCGCCCTGAGCCGGCCCTACCCAGCCTCCCCCAGCCTCCCTCCTACACGCCTCCTCCCTGACCCTGTGCCCCAAGCTCGCCAATCTGAGGGCAGAGTGAGAAACAGACGCTCTCCAGGGTCCCCGGCTGCGCGCCCCAAGTGACAGGACGCCCCGGCCCGAGGAGCGCAGCTGCGGGGGCAGGACAGGCAGCCACACGCGTGCACCCGCCCCACTGCCACCCTGAGCGCGGACCCTGCATTCTCCACTCACACGATCAGCGTCCGGGGCACCCACACCCTCGCACCTGACCAAGCGCGGTGCCCGCGCGCACACCCGGGCCGGGCAGCGGTGCTGGCTGGACTAGGTTTGCACACGCAGGTCAGCCGAGCGGGCGCAGCCCCCACGGAGCTGAGCTCTGACTCCTGGCCTCAGAAACGCACCCCGTTCTTGCTGGAGGGGGTGGAGAAAGGGGGAAGCTTCCTTTTAAACTAGAGCAACGTTGTGGCCTCCACAAATTCAAGGGAAGTCCCGGGGTGGGGGCCCAGCCCCTGTCCTGAGCCCCCCTCCCGCCCTCCTCCCCAGCTGGGCCTGCCACCAGCGTCTCTGTGGGCACAAACCCCTCTCTCCCTAGAAACAGACACAGGGAGACGAAGTCTTTGAAGTTAGACAGTACTTTCTTTATCTATGAACAGAGAGACTTTTATCCCATGACGGGGGGAAGCAGGCACGAGCACTGAGTCAGGAACCGGGACCCCGGCCCCTGTCCTCATCGGAAGAATCTCCCCTCCGCTTCGGTGGGTTTTTGTGGGTTGACACGAACTGACAATGGCTCACTGTGTTCCCTGCGGTGCCCACGACAACCCCGCAGGAGGGTACGTTGCTGGGTTCACCGGTGAGGACCGCGGCTGGGGGAGTTGCGTGGGGGCACCCAGGTCGGATGGGCCGGAGCTGCCTGGTGGGGACAAACCTGGCCCCGGGGCTGCCCGCCTCCCCGTGCCCGTGCCCGGAGCGCTCGCTCCTCCGGGCGGCTTCGCAGCTGCCAAGTGAGCCAGGCCTCCCCCTCCCGCTGCAGAACTCATTTGCACAACAAATTCCTCTGCAAACAGCTGGCAGGCTTGCTTTCCTCCTCCGGCAAGATGTTCAACAAATACGTTCTAGGTTCCCAGCCCAGGTGTTACCTCTGCCTGCGTTTAACTGAGTCCCGCAGCCTTTTCTCCTGGGAACATGGTTGCAAAATCGCAGGCAGCTTTCTTTTTTCTCAAGGAAATGAGGAAAGGCGGTGGCCCTGAGGCAGTGAAAACAGGTCCCCAGGCCGAGGCCCATGTTCCTGAGCGGAGCAGAGGCCCTGGGTGGGGAAGGCTGTTAGCCCCCTCC
>NW_006300164.1:3062207-3062835 GCF_000327345.1 Myotis davidii | reverse complement strand
ACATCTCCCTCCCGGCCCTGCCCGCGGACGTGCGCACCATGGAGGTCCGCGCCCCCGACGTCCTCATCCCCGGCCAGGAGACCACCTACTGGTGCTACATGACCGAGCTCCCCGCTGGCTTCCCCCGGCACCACATCGTCATGGTACGTGGGGGCGGGGCCTGCTGCCTGGGGGCCTGGAGAGCTGGCCCTGGCCCTGGCCCTGGCGCCCCACTCTGTCCTGGGAAGCTGTCCAAGGTCCTGGTTGAGCCAGGTGTCCCGAACCCTGGGCATCTGGCCTTCCTGCAGCCACAAGTGTGGTCTGATCCATCGCACCCCACCCCCCAGGGCCTCTGAGCTGGCCCTGGCCCTGGCCCTGGCGCCCCACTCTGTCCTGGGAAGCTGTCCAAGGTCCTGGTTGAGCCAGGTGTCCCGAACCCTGGGCATCTGGCCTTCCTGCAGCCACAAGTGTGGTCTGATCCATCGCACCCCACCCCCCAGGGCCTCTGCCCCCCACCCCCAGGGCCTCTCACCTCAACTCCCAGGGCCTCTGCACCCCAGCTCCCAGGGCCTCGCACCGCAGCTCCCAGGTCCTCGCACCCCACCCCCAGGGCCTCTCACCTCAACTCCCAGGGCCTCTCACCTCAGCT
>NW_006300164.1:3042620-3043596 GCF_000327345.1 Myotis davidii | reverse complement strand
CCCCTCTCCATGGCTCCATGCGCCGCCACCGCCCGCCCTCCGCAGGCCAGTGGGAGCGGTGTTCGTCTAAGGCCCCTTCCCAGTCATGGCACCTTCTTAGCAAGACAGACTCCTGGTCCCGCCTGGAGGTCTGGGAGACCAGCCCCCTCCCCGCTCCATGGCTCCATGCGCCGCCACCGCCCGCCCTCCGCAGGCCAGTGGGAGCGGTGTTCGTCTAAGGCCCCTTCCCAGTCATGGCACCTTCTTAGCAAGACAGACTCCTGGTCCCGCCTGGAGGTCTGGGACTGACCAGCCCCGGACCTGCTGGCCTCTGACAACCCTGCTTCCAGGTCCCAGGGGAAGGGAGACAGGACGTGGGTGAGCCCCTAACCCCGGCCAGACCCCAGACCCACAGGGCCCGTGTGCCCCGCGCTGTGGGCAGCAACCTTCGCTCCGAGCCCGCCCTGTCCCTGCAGGACGCCTGGAGTGACCAGAAGGGACAGATCCACCTGGACGCCCAGCAGGACTACCAGCTGCTGCAGGCCCAGAGGACCCCGCAGGGCCTGACCCTGCTCTTCCGGCGGCCCTTCAGCACCTGCGACCCCCGGGACTACCTCATCGAGGTGGGTGGTGGGTCTGGGTTTGCGTTCACGGCAGCACGTGAGAGCCAGCTCAGCCCCCGCCCCCCCGAGTCTGCCTGTGACCTCCAGCTCACAGCCACTAGAACTTTCTATGCCCGCTCCATCCGGCACCAGCGGGGCTGGCGGCTGCCTTCTTGGTCAGTGCCGGGCATGCCATCTGCCAGGTGGGACTGGCAGGGGCCTGGCGCCCCGGGTGACCAGGAGCCCTGCTCTGGGGTCCGCGTGGACGATGGCTGGCCCTGTCTCGGCTGCAGGACGGCACCGTCCACCTGGTGTACGGGATCCTGGAGCAGCCCTTCTCGTCGCTGGAGGCCATCAACACCTCGGGCCTGCGCACGGGGCTGCAGAGGGTGCAG
>NW_006300164.1:3040284-3042196 GCF_000327345.1 Myotis davidii | reverse complement strand
GGGCCCCTCCCCTCAGCTCCCAGGGCCTCGCAGCGCAGCTCCCAGGTCCTCGCACCCCAGCTCCCAGGGTCTCTGCACCCCAGCTCCCAGGGCCTCTGCACCCCAGCTCCCAGGGCCTCTGCACCCCAGCTCCCAGGACCTCGCACCCCACCTCCCAAGACCTCGCACCCCAGCTCCCAGCCTGGACCAAGGCAACTGATGCCCTGAGTTCTGCTTCTTCCCCGGGACTGGAACGGCCGGGTGTCTGTCTGTCAGGCCACCTCCCCCTTCATTCAAAAGCAGCTTAACTCAGAGCGCAATTGCTCTGAGCCTCTCCCGGTGGGTGGGTGGGCGGTGTCCCTGCCCAAGACTCGGTGTCCCCTCCACCCCACAGTACGAGCCCATTGTCACCAAGGGCAACGAGGCGCTGGTGCACCACATGGAGGTGTTCCAGTGCGCGGCCGGGTTCGAGAGCTTCCCCCACTTCAGCGGGCCCTGCGACTCCAAGATGAAGCCGGAGCGCCTCAACTACTGCCGCCACGTGCTGGCCGCCTGGGCCCTGGGCGCCAAGGTGTGTCCCCGGGGCCTCCGCGGGAGCCAAGGTCCCCTCCACACCTGTGTCCCCACTTCTCCGAGAGGCCCCATGATAGGGGCTCCGCAGGGTGCCCATGAGGCTGCCAAGAGGGCCCCCCCGCAGTCTCCCCGAGACCCGTGCGCTGCCATCCTGCTCCTCAGCGCCGCGGGACTTTTCCCAGCCTTTGTTACTTTTCTGCAAAAATGCAAAAGCCCAGAGCTGTGCTCTCTGTGGTACTGATCTCGGGTCTGGCTGGAGCGGAGGGGTCTGTGCCCTGGGTGGTCCTGGGTGATGGGGCTGTCGCAGCCGCCCTGGGCTGCACCGTGGGGCTTTCCTCAGCTTCCTCCACGTCCAGAGGGGCCGGCCCCGAGTCTAGGAACATGGTGTGCACTGGCGATGAGCTGCCCATCAGCGGGAGAGCACTGTTCTAATCCACTGCCCCACCACCACCACCCCTGCAGCTCAGGCCCCACCCCCTACAGCTCAGGCCCCACCCCCTGCGACTCAGGCCCCACCCCCTGCAGCTCAGACCCAACAGTCAGGTGGGTTTGCTACTCGGGACCCCCTCGGACCCCCAGTCTGTCTGCCGGGGCGCTGTACCTGATGCCCAAGCCGCCTCCCTCCGCTCCCTGCAGGCCTTTTACTACCCGGAGGAAGCGGGCCTTGCTTTCGGGGGTGCCGGGTCCTCCAGGTTTCTCCGCCTGGAAGTTCACTACCACAACCCACTCAAGATACAAGGTAGGAGCTCGAGCTGTTTCGCCTCTGCCTTCCCCTGGGCACTGGACTCCCCCACCCCCCAAAGTCTGGCCTCCTGCTGTGACCCATGGGGGGCATGTGTCCCTCTCAACTCTCTCGCTCCCTGTTCGCTATCCGTCTCCTGGGACTGCAGTGGGCTCCCGGGGCAGGGCCTTGCCGGGCTGGCTCAGCACCAGGGACACGTCACTGTCCCAGGTACCAGCCCCGGGGACAGGCAGGTAGAGGTTCCTGCATACCCATTTTGCAGATGAGGAAATTAAGGCCTAGAGTGTAGGGACCCACAAGGCCGCAAAGTGAGGAGGAATCTGGGAGCCAGGAAGTCGGGCTCTGGGCCGCTGTGGTCTCCATGATCACGCAGCCTGGCGGGGACTGGCTGGCCTTGAACTGAGCAAGGCTGGTCTGAGACCAGAGCTGTAAGGAGTGGGAGGCTGTTGGGTGGCTGAGTGAACGTGCCGCCTTCGCCCACAGGCTTGGCTCACTCTGCAGGGCCAGCCGGAGCAGGAGCTGGAGTTAGGGTGCGCAGGCAGGTCCCGGCCCACCGCTCCCTAGCTGCGTGATTGGGGGGCGGGGGGCAGGTCTGCTCACCTCCCACGGTGACTTTCT
>NW_006300164.1:3038822-3040211 GCF_000327345.1 Myotis davidii | reverse complement strand
TTACTGCTCATGGAAAGCGGAAAGCAAACGGGTTTCTGAGAACTCCCGAAGCGCCTGGGAAGTCTGTCTCCTCCTGATTCTCTGGGTGTATTTATGGATCCGTCACCAAATATAGGGGCGCGCGCCTGTCACTCCACAAATCTGGAAACGGCTGCTTTCCTATAAATATCAGAGCCCCACCGTGATCTGTGTCTAATCCCGTCTGCGCGTGAGCTGAGGTGCAGGCCGAGTGTGCACCCCGAGTTGCGGGCGGAGGGGGGGCATGGGGTAGGGAGGGAGGGGGCAGAGGTGGAGCGGTTCTTGGCTTCACCTGCGAGCAAGTCAGTGGGAGATCCAGCCCCCCACCAAGGCCCTGGGCTCCGTTCCCAGCTCGGCCACGTCCCCGGCTGCGATCGTGGGCAGGTCCTCGGCTCAGGCTCTGAGGCTCAGTTTCCACGTCCGTAAGTTGGGAACGAACACTCTGTTGGCTGGGCTCCCCACCCGCCTCCCAGCTCTGCCTACATTCCCAGGTCGTCCAGCCCCCGCCCCCCGCTTTTTTCTCCACGGGACCCTCCCAACGCTCCACCCAAAGTCCTCAGGACCTAGTCACTGCCCAGTCCAGGCAGGGGAAGGGCAGGAGACAGGCGACTGGAGGCCACAGGTCGTGGGGCGGGGCCTGTGGGTGGCAGCGTCCACGGGCCCCTGACCCTCACCTCCGTGTGACCACCGGGGGGCTGCCCAGGGAGCTTAACTCCCCAGTGAGCACCTTTAAGGAGAGCTGGCAGGCGTGGCTGGGCCGTGCTGGGTAGAAGCACTGAGGTCTCAGGACGAGGCCCTGGACTTTGCGCTGAGGCCCAGAGAGCGGCAGTGACTTGCCGGAGGGCACCCAGCACACTGCTGCCCAAGGGTCTGCCTCCTGGTGCAGCCCGGTGGGGGGTCAAGGCCCCGCTGCAGGCTGGGAGCAGGGGCGGGTGACCACGCCTCCTGCCTCAGGGCAGCGGGTTGGGGGGACCTTGACTAACCCCCTGCCCCCCGCCAGGCCGGCGGGACTCCTCGGGCATCCGCCTGTACTACACGGCCACGCTGCGGCGCTTCGACGCGGGCATCATGGAGCTGGGCCTGGTGTACACGCCCGTGATGGCCATCCCCCCCGGGGAGGCGGCCTTCGTGCTCACGGGCTACTGCACGGACAAGTGCACGCAGCTGGTGAGCTGGGCTCCCCACGAGGGGTTCCCTTTCCTGTGACGCGGCCCCGGGGACCGTCCTTGTCAAGGGCCCGAGAGGATCTGGGGCTCCAGGCCAGGCCGCTGCTCAGAAAGAGCCGGCTGTCCCCACAGGACGCCCCTCTCAAGCAACCATACCCCTAGTTTTCGGACGGGGGGGGGGGGTTACCTGGGGGGGAGAAGGGGG
>NW_006300164.1:3035784-3038778 GCF_000327345.1 Myotis davidii | reverse complement strand
TGGCCTCGCTGCCCTGTGCCGCCGTCGGTGCCGGCGGAGGGCAGCGGCAAGGTCCCCCACGAGGTCAGGCCCTGACCTGCGCCCCCCGCAGGCCCTGCCTCCCTCGGGGATACACATCTTTGCCTCCCAGCTGCACACGCACCTGACCGGGCGGAAGGTGGTCACCGTGCTGGCCCGGGACGGCCGGGAGAGGGCCATTGTGAACAGGGACAACCACTACAGCCCCCACTTCCAGGTGGGGATCCCCGCCCTGCCCGGGCCTGTCTGACCTCCTCTCTCCCCACAGCCACAGAAACGCCCCCTCCCAGGGGCTCGTGTCCTGGGCCAGGCCCAAACGCCTGGCGGGAGCGCAGTGGCCAGCCCTCCCCTGGGGGTTTAATTGCTCGGGTGGATTCTGGCCTGTGGCCGATGCGGATCTGGGACCCGGGCAGACCAGTGGTAGCATCTGTCCTGTTCCAATCCCTCCAGAAGCCAAACTCAGCCAGGCCTGGCTCCCCCAAGGGGCTGGGACGAGCTTACACCCGAGAGGGCCGGGGGTGGCTAGAGTGGGGTACAGCTCTCTGAGGTGCCCCTTCCCCCCACTCTCCCCCAGGAGATCCGCATGCTGAAGAAGGTCGTGTCCGTCCACCCAGTGAGTGCCCGGTCAGGGTCACGGAGGCTGGGAGGGCCAGACACAGACAGCAATCGGGGGTAGGGGGCCACGCAAAGGTCCCCCCATGTCTCAGGGCAGGGGCTGGCTGCCCCACGGTGAGGTCCCGGGGAGCTCAGGGGGTGGGGAGACAGCACTCGGAGACGTGCATTTGGCCACCTAGTCAGCCACCCCCAAGACCAAGAGCGCAGAGGGAGCTGAAGACATGGAGGTTGCCCATGGGGCTCTGGTCACGCTCAGGGGAGCCCCAGGCCATGTGGGCCTCGTCCAAGTTCACTGAGGGCTGGGGCACGGCCGACCAGGCCCATGCCTATGGCCGGCGGACGAGGTGACCATGGAAGCCGAGGAGCCATGACTCCCGGGGACACTCAGCTTGTGACCCTCATGTGTGGGGCCCAGGCCACTCCTGGACTCCTCGGTCTGGGGCCGCTGACCATGTGCCGTAGCCCAGTCCCGTGGGAGGGTGGCCCCAAGCGCCTGTCACCCCAGCTGGGCAGGCTGACGGGCCTGTCGGCTCGGCTCACAGGGCGACGTGCTCATCACTTCCTGTACATACAATACGGAAGACAGGACGCTGGCCACCGTGGTGAGTCACCCCTTCTCCCTGCCCCGGCCCCGAGCCCCTGCCCCCGGGGCTTCCCGTGCGGACCGTCCGCACTTTCCGGAGGACGCCGGTCCCCATCTGGGGCGGAGGCTGCTGGGGGCAGGGGAGTGGCTGCAGAGATCCACGTGGACCGCTGCGTAGTTGAATGAGGGAGGGGATGGACGGAAGAATGAACGAATGCGCTGACCCAGAGGACGGGCCGAGCCCGTACCTCTCCCCCCGCAGGGCGGCTTCGGCATCCTGGAGGAGATGTGTGTCAACTACGTGCACTACTACCCGCAGACGCAGCTGGAGCTGTGCAAGAGCGCCGTGGACCCCGGCTTCCTGCAGAAGTACTTCCACCTCGTCAACAGGTGAAGGCATCCCCCCCCCCTTCCTGCCGAGTCCGCACTCGGCCAGAGCAGCACCCTCAGCCCCGCCCGTCCAGGCGGCAGGAGAGAGGACGCTGTTTGCCATCAGCCTGTGAGGCACCCCGAGCAGGAGGCTTGCTGGGGAGGCGGCGGCCTGAGGGCCACTCCGGGGACCCCACCCGTCTGTAGGGGGTGTCTCCTTGCCCTGCTGGGTTCCCCCCGACCTGCCCCTGACGGCCGCTCCCTCCCACCTCCAGGTTCAACAGCGAGGAGGTGTGCACCTGCCCCCAGACCTCCGTCCCCGAGCAGTTTGCCTCCGTCCCCTGGAACTCCTTCAGCCGCGACGTGCTCCAGGCCCTGTACGGCTTCGCCCCCCTTGCCATGCACTGCAACAAGTCCTCGGCCGTGCGCTTCCAGGTGCGCCCCCCGCCCCAGCCTTGCTCTGAGCCCTCGCTGGCCCTGGGCCTCCTGCAGCAGGTCCTGCAGCTGCCTGCCCCCCTGTGCCCACATCAGCCCCAGGCCCCCAAGGACCCCCGTGTGGGGTGACAGGACTCCCCTCCAAGGAGCTGGCAAGGAGCACTCAAAACCGTTAGACAGGCGGGCCCAGATGGACAGCCGGACAGCCCGCGGAGGGAGGACCCTGCAGAGGGAGGAACCGACAGCACCCACTTGGGCAGGGGGCTCCCCGCTCCCGGGCGCCATTACATCATGTGACCAATCTGGGTGGTGTGAGCAGGGCGACAGCCACCTCCCCCGGAGCCTAAAAATAAAGCGAGGGGAGGGCAGGCGGGAGGCGCAGTCTGAGACGGGGAGCGGGCCTCCTCCTCCTGAGGCGAGTCCCAGCTGAGTCAGGTGCCGGCCTGGTGGCGGCCAAGGCTAAGGGGCAGGCCACCTCCTCGCTCCCCCTCCGTGCTACCCCTGGGCACATGCCAGCGCTGTGCACCCCCACTCTGTGAAGATCCCCTGTCTGCCGCTGCCCGAGGCACTTTTCCTGGGCGCGTCTGGGAGCCGGCTTAATTGCTACCGATCGGTCCCGGCTGACACACTCACCAAGACATGGGGGGACAGTGGCAGCGGACAGGGGTGTGGTGCAGCCAGTGGGGGAGGAACAGCTGCTGCTGCCGCCTGCAACTGGGGGCTCTGAGGTGAGGGTGAGGGGGGCGTGGGGTACCAGGATGACCTCCAGGGAGGCCCTCCAAGCAGCCCCGGGGGTGGGGGTGGGAGTTCGGTTTGAGGACAAGAAGCCAAGACGTGGTTGGGAAAATGGCTGGGGAGGCAGCACCCATTTCCCCCCCCAGCCTCAGTTTACCGCGTGGCCCTTCCTCGCAGGGGGAGTGGGATCTGCAGCCGCTGCCCGAGATCGTCTCGCAGCTGGAAGTGCCCGCCCCGCG
>NW_006300164.1:3033959-3035632 GCF_000327345.1 Myotis davidii | reverse complement strand
CCAGCACACTGCTGCCCAAGGGTCTGCCTCCTGGTGCAGCCCGGTGGGGGGTCAAGGCCCCGCTGCAGGCTGGGAGCAGGGGCGGGTGACCACGCCTCCTGCCTCAGGGCAGCGGGTTGGGGGGACCTTGACTAACCCCCTGCCCCCCGCCAGGCCGGCGGGACTCCTCGGGCATCCGCCTGTACTACACGGCCACGCTGCGGCGCTTCGACGCGGGCATCATGGAGCTGGGCCTGGTGTACACGCCCGTGATGGCCATCCCCCCCGGGGAGGCGGCCTTCGTGCTCCAAGGCCCTCCCAGCCTGTAAGGAGAGCCCAGCTGGCGGCCCAGAGCACAGCCCCGAAAGCCCTGCCCGTGTCTCTGGGAGCCACCAGCCCTCCCGGGGCAGGAGCCACGCCTGACTGTGGGCACTGATCCCGTCCCCAGCCCAGTCGTGCCCTGTGCCGGGTGCGAGTGCCACTTCGACGCGTCCCTGCAGAGTGGTGTTGCAGTGGGCGGCCTCCCTGCCCACGGAGGCAGGACGAGCCATTTCGCCACTTAGAGACTCGCCTGGGAAACAGCTCCGTTTCAGGCGAAGGGACATTCGCCCTCCTAGAGGGAAACGCTCACCGTAGCTCCACCACGCAGACCAGACGGCCAGGATCCCGGCGAGGGTCTGGGCGGCTCCCTGGGGAAATGGACTGGCAGCCCCGGGTTCCTCCTCCCATAAGAAAGCCCCTGCCTCTTAGTGCAGGTGTGACGTGGGCGGACCATCTCACCTCCCTGCCCCTCAGTTCTCTCATCTGTGAAACGGGGTAATGCTGTGCCGACGGCGACAATAAAGCTCACACACCGGGTGGCCTGGCTCCCACCAGAGGCCTCGGCTGAGCTCCTTCCCATGCGGCCCTGTGCCCCATGGGCGCTAGGACACGCCTCGCTTCCCTGCCCGCCTCCACCTCCCTCCCGCTGTAGGCCAAGCTCAGCTCTCGGTTTCTGCGGGAAGGAACAAATCAGACTGTTCGGCCAGATCAGCAAAACGCTGCCCGGCCTCCAGGGAGGGCGGGGTGATGGATGGGCCTTCGAGTCCCCACTTACTCCCCAGCAGATGCCAGCTCAGCGGCCTGCGAGCCACTCATCACGGAGCGAACCGTCTGCACTGCGTCCTATAAATCACGCTTCCCGCGCCGAGTCACAGGGCGATCGTGGGAAGTGCCAGAACCGACCCGCCGGCCGAGAGCTATCGCCGCCTTCGCTCATCTTTATAGTCCGGGAGGACAGGCTGGGGGGAGGCCCTCCCTGGGGGCAGGCTTGCCAGGCGGCCTGCAGCGGGCCCAGCCTCTGGCCCTCGTCTCCTGGCCCAAGGAGAAGACCCCTCGCCCCATCGTGCCCACCCGCCCGAGCTCCCCCCTCACCCACCGAGCCCTGCTGGCCATCATGTTGTCCCCAAACACCCAAGCAGCACGGTGCTGCTCCGGGCTCAGCAGAGGGAATCGGGAGAAATGGCTCACCCAGGGTCCCCCGGAGGATTCATGGTGATGGGAAATCACACCCAGTTCTGGAACCTTCCTCCACCCACAGCGACACCACCACCCCCTCTGCTGGCTCTGGAGCTGTCCAGCTGGGCATTCTCTCCCCGAGGGGTGCCTGCTGGGCGACTCCCACACCAACCACTGCCGGCGCCCTACCCAGCCCC
>NW_006300164.1:3030445-3033884 GCF_000327345.1 Myotis davidii | reverse complement strand
GTCACTCAGCCCACACACGAGTCGCTCCTGCCCCACAGACGGGGAGGCCGAGGCGGCAGCGGGAGCCCAGGCGCTGCCCGGTCTGACCCCAGTCTGGGCCCCTGGCCTCCGCCTCCTCACTCAGGAAGCGGGCGCCGTGCCGGCCTTGTGAACGCTAAGCGAGGCGCTAGATCGCCCGGCCAAGCCCCTCTCAGACCCTGCCCACCTTCTGAAGGGCCCGGGTGGTGGCCCGAATGCAGTGAGGGCCCATTCCTGCCTCTCCTGTGCCCTGGACAAGGGCTTTCCCTCCTGGACCGCGACCTCCTGTGGCGGGATGGGGCGGGCGAGCGTGGGAGGCGGCCCAGGATGGCCTCGGCCCGTGGCCCCGGCGCTCTCCACGTGGTCAGAGCTGTTTCTCCTCGAGAACAGCAAACACACAAACGGGCAAAACCGGGGTCTGTTTCTGAGCTCAGCTCCGAGGCAGGAGTCAGACTACAACCCAAGTCGGCCTCCTGGTCCTCAGCACCCCGAAGGCAGGCTGTGGGGGGACACCGCGCAGCCTGCCCAGGGCCTGCAGGGACCGGCGAGGCAGGCCAGCTGTCTGGGACGTGGCCGCCCCTGGCCCCTGTGCCGGAGCCAGGCCCGGGGTGAGCAGGCCCGGCTCTGTGGTGCTTCGCCGAGGCCCCTGTACCCCGCCCGTGGGCTGTCAAAGGGGCCAACCAGCTATCCAAAGGCCGCTGGACCCAAATGTCCTCCCTGGCGACGGCTTTACTAGCCGGGCCCGTCCCAGCTCAGCCTGAGGCCGTGTGTGAGCCCCCGAGAGGCCAGGCTGCACCCCAATCACCACCGTGCTCCTGGGGCTCTTCTGTGGCCCTGTCCTCTGTCCCTAAGTACGTCCCCCCGCTTCCCGGAGAGCCAGGGAGGGACTGTGGTGATTGGGAGTCACACCGTGCAGGGCAGCATTGTTGAGGCTGTCTGGCCCCGGGGTGCCCAGTGGGCAATGAAGTCGGCGGGGGAGCGAGTGGAGGGGCTGGGACTGGGCATATGGGTGGGGCAGCAGGCAGCCGTCCTGGCAGGGCAGCAGGGCCACACGGCAGATGCCCAGAGAAGAGCCCAGGCCAGGTCCCTCCCCAGGGTCCAGAGAAGAGAAAGGACACAGCAGGACAACGGCCACTCGGGCAGGAGGTTCCGTCAGGTTCTTACTGAGACATGACATCAAGGAGCGCCTGGGGAAACTGAGGCAGAGGGCTTGTCTGTCCGGGCGAGGACTTCACGCTGGGACTCTCGGGAGACTTCCTGTGTGAAAACCTGGGACATCGAGGCAGGAAGACCTCGCCGCCGTCCTGGGATCGGGGACAGGCCCTGCGCCCAGCGGCCTGAATCAGAGGGCCAGAGCTGCCTGGCATGTGCCCAAGGCAGACATTACTAATCAATCCTGCTCCGTCCCCGACTGACTGGGGGGGCGGGGGGGGGAGGGATGGCGCCTTGAAAACCTCCACCGCCCAGAGCAGCAGGCGGAGCCTCCCTGCCCGAGCGCTGGGCTTGTCCGCTCTCAGCACCTTCTAGGAAGCTTGTCACGGTCCTGGCCCAAGATGCACAGGTGTGTCTGGGAGGATGGATGGAATAGAGACTGGGCCCTTGGGTCCTCTTCCCACCCTCTCTATCCACATGGGTGGAGGGCAGGGCCCTGGTGCCTGAGCAGCTGGGGTCCTGCCCATAGGCCCATCAATAGATCCCCTTCACTCTCTTGTTGTCGGGGTCAAAGGGAGATTTCAGGTGAGCCCGGGCAGGGTAGGCCACCCCCATCCTCTCCAGGCTGTAGTCCCCACTCTTCACAAAGTCCGGGGAGACCTAGGGGCAGAGGAGCGACGCCGTCACTCGTTACTTCCTGGTGGTGCTGGGCCCACCCCTGCTGCTTCTCGGAGCAGGATCTCGGCCTCGCTTCCTCCCCTGCGAGCAAGCCAACCCCACACAGGGCCTTCCCTGAACCAAGGGCCTGACCAGCGGGTGGATCCTGTGCCCAGATCCCTGGGTCCAACAGAGCCAACATCTGGCAGGAATAACACAGGGCTGGGCCCCATGGAAGGTGTTGGGGAGTCTGCCCTGGGATTAAGGGCGCCCTCCCTCCCGGCACTCAGGACTTGGAGAGAACAATGAAAACACACAAGGAGGCGGCTTCTCGGCCGCGTGTCCCGTGGCCCCGGGCAGAGGCCCAGGCCATGGGGGCTTCCAACACCTAAGACAGGGCCACCAAGCTGCCATGTGGTCCTTGCTAACACCCCCTGACTCACCGGCCCGCCGCTGGGGTCCCGGATGTAGCCGTAGGCGAGGGTCTTGTCGATGGTGAAGCCGAAGTCGGCCCTGCGCACGTGGCCCACCACCTGGCCGTCCCTCCAGATGGCCTCCAGGCCAAACATGGGCACTTTCCTGGGAGACGCAATAGAGAGACTGGGACCCAGAGCCCCATCCCCGGGAGACACCTGGCGGGAGGGGGAGGGGGCTGGAGCCCCGAGACCCCCACACCGAGGGGACGAGCCTGGAGGGTGTGGTGTTCAGGGTGAAGCGGCCTGAGCCCCACCCCGTGGACGAGGATGGGACGGAAGGAGGTTTTGTGAACATGTCCCATCTCCTTTGGTGCCACCTCCAGGTGAGGTGATAGGCTCGAGAGCCCCGCCTTGTCTGGGGGCAGAGCCAAGGGCGGGCACTCCCTGTGGCTGCACAGCCGGCATCCTGGTGGGGTTGCCCGAGGATGGGACCGCAGGCTGCCAGCCCTACGCTGTCTGTGCCCAACCTCGCTGAGCTGTTCCGGGTGACGGGCAGGCAATCACGCAGATGGTGACAGAGACAGCTCTGCTCGCCGCCCCCCCCCCGCCCCTCCCGCCTCCACTCCCATCACTCCTGACACCTCTGAAAGGCCCAGACTCTGGGAGCGGGGCGCTGGCTGTCACCCCAAACCCACAGAGCCAGAACCCACCCTGGAGGCGGCTGCTGCTCGGACTCCACGGAGCCGTGGCTCTGACGCACGTGGACTGTCACCTCAGAGTGACTCCGCCCACCCAAGTGGAACCCAGGTGCCCAGAACCAGGGACACCATGGCCCTGGCTGAGCAGCAGGCACAAAGCCGCCTGGGGAGGCAGAGGGCAGGTCCGAGAGAGGGGCTCCTCTCGCTGGCAGGAGGCCCCGTCCCTGGCACCAGTGGTCCCATTTGCAAGTGCGGGTGCCCCCAGCCTGGCTCGTCCCGCCCCGTCCCCTATCCCGGAGCCCGGGGAGCAGGCAGCTGGAACAGTGGGAGGCCAGGCCACCCTCCCAAGGCTCCTGTCTGGGTCCACCCACTGCTGGTGGCTTGGCAGGACCTCCCTCTGTTAAAATCCGCGTGGGAGGAAGGCGAGCCCATCCTCGTCCCAGGCCCCGCTGCCCCAGCCCTGGTGGCCCAGGCCGAGCACTCACTCGTCCACCGTGA
>NW_006300164.1:3018034-3030248 GCF_000327345.1 Myotis davidii | reverse complement strand
CGGGAGAGGCTGGCGGAGGGCCCTGGCGGCTCTCAGGACATTAGGCACCGCAACCGAACTGAGCCTGGTCCTGTCTCCACACCCCAGCTCCCTGCCCGAGGGCGTGTCAGAGGACCCGGCCTGGGGGAATGCCCGGGTCACGGGCAGTAGGTGGCGCGAGTGTCATGGGGGAGGAGGGAACAGGCCTGGGGAGTAGCAGCTTCCCGGCCCCTGCAGGGCTCTGCACCCCCGACCTCCCCCCACCTCCCCCGCCACCTGTGCGCACCTTTCTCGATGCTCAGAGAGTCGATGGCCCGGTAGCCAGCGTTGACGAGGCCGTGCTTGGCGCCCGCTGCCATCACAGCCTGGTACACGGGCACGCAGGACGGCCCGGGGATGTGCAGCTCCCAGCCCAGCTCCCCCACGAAGGACAGCCGCATGGCCCGCACCTGGGGACAGTCACAGCGCTCACTTGGCTGGGGCACCCCACCACAGTCAAGGCCTCACTACCACTCACGGGTGTACGGTGCCATTTCACCATTGTCATCGGCTGTCCCTGAGCCCGGCCAGCCCACCACCGAAACGTGGGGTCTCCGAAGAGACTTCCCAGGAGCCCTTGGAAACCTGTAAGGGGAGAAGGGGGTTGGCGTTGGGAGAAAGTGGGCACAGTTCCCGGAACTCAGCTCTCCTTCTAAGTGACCGTGTGAGGGTCCTGCAGCCACCAAATGACCCCAAACTCTGTGGCTGAAATCACCAAAGGGACTCCCTTCCATTCTGGGGCTGGAAGTGCAACATGCGGGTGCCAGCCCGGCGCTCCCTCCAGGGCTCTGGTGGGACCCTTCTCCCCACTCCCCTGGCCTCTGGGCGCTCAGTGGCTGTGGCCGCGTTATCCCACCCTCTGCCTCCATCGCCCCGCGGCCTCTCCTGTGCTGCGCCCTGTCTGTGCCTCTTCTCAGGGTGCCTGTCGGTGGGCTGAGGCCCCGGTGTGGGGCTGAGCAGGAGCAGCTGTGACAGGGACAGCTGGTCTCTGCGTGTGTCCCTCACACCCGTGCACCACCAGCCTGGGGTCACTCGGCCAGCGGCATGTGACTGACCCCGCACGCTGGGTGGGGTTGCATGTCATCCAGGCACCCAGCAACCATGTCTGCTTCCAGGCCTGAGGGCGAGTCCCGAACCTACAGGTCCCCGTGGGGAAGGCCTGAGCGCTCAGCCCGGGGACCGACCAGCTCACAACAGGAACAGTGAGAGCACAGCAGGTCACAGGTCACGGAGAGCACAGGTCACAGGTCACGGGGAGCACAACAGGTCACAGAGGTCACGGGGAGCACAGCAGGTCACACAGGTCACGGGGAGCAAGGAGAGGCCCCTCCACTGCTCCGGCTGGAAGGCCCACCGGGGGCAGCTCCCCTCGGGACACGCCCGCGCAGGAGTGGAGGCCACGCTCCCGGCGCAGCAAGCTCCTCTGCACTGGGCGCTCTAACCACAGCCGCGGGGCGCTAGGCTCGGAAGGCCCTGGACGCGTCCGCCTCTCGAAAAACTCCCAACTGATGGCAAATGTGCTGTGGACGCTTCCGTGCCCCGGTGCAAGCTCTCGGCCTCCCCAGGCCTGCCTGCCGGCGGGGCTAATCCGGGACAGCTGCGCGCAGCCCGGGCCCAAAGCCAGGCTCATGCGGAACAAAACAGAAGAATCCTCGGTGCAGCTCGCCCACCAACAGCCCCAGACTGAGGCTCCGAGTCCGACACCCCGCGCAGAGCGAGGGTCGGCCCGCCGCTTCCTTGAATCCCGGGTGGGACGCGGCCCCTTCCCAGCTCTGGAAGCCAAGGTGGGGGCTACTGCAGCTGATCCCCCACACCCCGCGCAGGCTCTGCCACAGAGGGGCTGAGCAGATGCTTCCTGAGTGAGGAAACAGGCGGGAGCAGGCGGACCCCACGCCCCAGCCAGGCGAGGGCGAGTGGGGATGCCAGGGGCCTCTCCAAGGCCACGGCACCACTGGCTCCCACACGCCCTCCTGCTCTCCACGGAAGTAGGAAGATGGGGAAGTGCTCACGCCTTCGGAAGGGAAAGCCCAGTGTGAGGACGTCTGCAACACCGGCTCCGGGTCGGCCTCTCCCGACCTCAGTGTTCCCATCTGATAAATGGGCGGAGGCCAGTGCAGTGAGCACCACCTTCATGGGAAGCCAATGCCTGATACACAGCCACCTGCCAGCACACGTTGGCATGGAGGGACTGTAAGAGCAAGCCCCCCGAGAAACCCGCTCATGAACAGCCCTGCATTCACTCTTACGGGGACCACAGGCAGTGGGCGGAGTCACAGAATCGTGGAAGGTTCCCAGGGAGGACTTAAGCCAGGTTTTGCTTAAACCCTTTTCTCACCCGAATAAACTCATTCAGCAAGGTTGCAGAGTACACAACCCACACCCAGAAATCAGCTGTGTTTCCAACCCTGACAAAGGACAATCCAGAAAGGAGGTGAATAAACCCAACCATGGAGGCAAAAGACTTGTACACTAGAGACGACAGAACTGTGGTGAAAAGAGTGAAAGAAGATACAAATAAATGGCCACACAGCCCGCGTTCGTTACAGTACCAACACTGCCCTAAGCGGTCTACAGGCTGAACGCACTCCCTGTCAGGTCCCCGTGGCGTCTGCAGACATAAAAAGCCCACCCTAAAACTCAGTCACAGGGGCCTCAAACACCAGAACTATCTTGAGAAGAAGAATGCGGCGGGAGGGCTCCGCTTCCTGATGTCAAACTTTCTACAACCTGCTGTACTCAGCACCGCGCCGCTGGCCTGAGGCCGACACGCCCGCCCACGGAACAGCGAGGAGAGCCCAGAACCAGCCCCGCGCGCGGCCAAGTGGTCTCCCACGGGAGGCCAGAGCACACAGCGGAGCGGGGACGGCTCTGCGGTGCTGGGAAGCAGACATCGCTGCAGAATGCCGCTGGGCTCCCTCCCACACCGACGCAAACATGAGCTCACGGTCAAAGACCCACGTGCAAGACTGAAACGGTGCGACCCGTAGAAGAAAACACAGGGGAGCCGCTTTATGACACTGGGCCTGGGTGGTTTCTTAGCTGACACCGAAGGCGAAGACAAGAGCAACACGTTCCCACGGGACTACGTTCCATCACGTGTGCAAACTTCTGTGCGCCAAAGGGTACGATCAGCAGTGGACAGGCAGCCTGCGGCCTGGGAGACACTGACAAACCGTCTATTCGATACGGCTTAAGACCCGGAACACACACAGACTACAACTCGACAACAGCACAACCACCTGCTGAAGACATTTCTTCAAAGATGACATACCGACGATGGCCAGTCAGCATACGGCAAGTGATCAGTATCACTGAGCATCAGAGAAATGCAAATCAAAGTCGCAATGAGATGACCTCATCCCTCCTTAAAAACACACCCGGGAAATGACCAGTGTTGGCGAGGGTGTGGAGAAAGGGGAATCCTTGGGCACAGCTGGCGGGAATGTGAATGGTGCGACTGTTCAGGAAGACAGGATGGTGGTTCTTTGAAAAATTAAGAGAATGACCGTATGTCCAGCAATTCTGTTTCTGGGTATAAGCCCCAAAGCACTGAGCCAGATCTCACACTGCCGGTTGCCCATGTTCACAGCAGCATTATTCACAACAGCCAAGAGGCGGGAGTGAGCCTGTGTCCATCCACAGCAAGATGGATAGTGTGGTACATCCACGCAGGGCACAGTATCCAGCCGTGGAAAGGCAGGACATTCTGACACCTGCTGCCACATGGACAAGCCTTGAGGACGTGACGCTGAGTCAACTAGGCCAGTCACAAAAGGACGTGTTCTGTATGACTCACGCGTAGGAGGTACCTAACGTAGTCAAGTTCACAGCCACTGAGAGGAGGGTGGTTATTCGGAGCTGCGGGGGGGGGAGCTATGCACATCGTGTGGTGATGTGAGTGCGCTGCACACCGAGCCACGTGCTTTACGTGGTTAAGATGATGAACGTGAGACGAGGCACCCTCTCCACGGCCGGGCCCGACAGCCAGAGGGACTGTCATTTGTCCCCTCGTGACGCTCTGGGTGCCAGGAGGGAGGGAGAGGCCATGCACTCCGTCCCAGGACCACAGGGCTCTACAGACCCACTCACACCCTTCGGGGGGCGGGGGGGGCTATTCTCAGGGTTCAGTAACATGTGCGTTCAGGGGGCTTGGTGCGTCACTGACCTCCCACCAGCTCTCCTTGGAGATGGCTGAAGTTCAAGGAGGTGCTGAGTGTCCGCCTGAGCTTGGGCCCAAGACCCTGCAGGTGCCCAGGTCAGGGGAGGCTCCCGCGGATGTGCCATCAGAACCAGCCGGGCGCACCCGAGTCCGTCCCGCAGGAGGCTAAGCAGCTGTGCCCACAGACGCAGGCCGGCACGGCCACCTTCTCAGATCACATCAGCTCACGGCGGTTTCACACGTTCCCAGCGTGTTTGGTTGTGTAACAGCACGGCCAAACAGCAGGCGCAGCCACCAACCTGTCACCCCTTAAACAGTGAGGACCCGAGGCCCAGAGGCGGGGTGTCGGGACCAGAGCACGGACTGCTCTCTGCAGGGCCTGTGGCCGCCCCGAACCCACAGGAGAGAGAAGCAGCACGTTGGTTGTATGTTCAGATTATCTTCATTTTTCAAAACCCTCTGAAGGCTCCAAAGACATCCTGGATCCTAAAAACATCCTGCTATGGGGTGTGCACTCTCTCCCAGAGGCTGGTTCAGAAGCTAATGTGTGGTGGTGATGGTGGTGATGGTGGTGATGGTTGCGATGGTGGTGATGGTGGTGATGGTTGCGATGGTGGTGATGGTGGTGATGGTTGCGATGGTGGTGATGGTGGTGATGGTTGCGATGGTGGTGATGGTGGTGATGGTTGCGATGGTGGTGATGGTGGTGATGGTTGCGATGGTGGTGATGGTGGTGATGGTTGCGATGGTGGTGATGGTGGTGATGGTTGCGATGGTGGTGATGGTGGTGATGGTTGCGATGGTGGTGATGGTGGTGATGGTTGCGATGGTGGTGATGGTGGTGATGGTTGCGATGGTGGTGATGGTGGTGCTGATGGTGGTGGTGACGGTGGTGACAGTGGTGGTGATGGCGGCGGTGGTGGCGGTGATGGTGGTGGTGGCAGCGGTGATGGTGGTGGTGGCAGCGGTGGTGATTATTGTGATGGTGGTGAAAATGGTGATAGAAACTAGTTTTCTAAGAATCCGGATAAAAATAAATAAAAGGTGTGGTGCTCAAACCGCATTCTATAAACCTGGCCCCTCTGAGGATGTAAAAAGCACCATGGACACTGTCCAAGCCTGGGGCTCCTCTCCGACCTGTGGAAGGCCAGGCCAGCCCGGGACGCCCCTGAGGAAAGCCCACCTTCCCGACTGGCTGGCCTGGAATAGGGTTTCAAGCTGCTAGTGACAGCGAGGGGCATCCCCAGAGGCGCTGTCTGCACCCACAGAGGACGCGGGGCAGCAGGGCCGGACACACAGCAGCCCCTGCAGAGAAAGGACGGGGCTCCTGGAGGAGGTTCTGGACTCTCTGATGCACACGCCCCAGGTCCCTCAGCACCACCAGCCTCACTCCAACCACACTGTCCTCCGGCCCCAGCCAGACATGCTGCCCCGCGACACCACAGGAGGGGCGGCGGGTGCTCGGCCACGGCTCCCGGGTCCCGGGCCACGGCGACGCTGCACAGGTTGTGCGAAGGACCTTTCAGCCGGCAACGAAAACCCCATCGGCCAAGGCCGTCTGCGTGGAGGTGGCCTCATCGGGAGCCCCTTTCTAGAATGTTGCGGGTGAGAGAACCTTCCCCCGAGTCATCAAATCCGTGCGGACTTCACACCATCAGGGAGAGAAACTCAATTTCCTTCTAACCTGAAATTCATGTTCAAGAGAAAGTCGCTCTATCGCGTCTCGTGCTGAGCCTCCAGCCCGCGCTGCTGCTCTGCAGAGGGCCCCGTGCCCACCGAGGCACCGGACACCACGTCCGGCCCGGTGACCGCACCGGGAGCGTGTCCCCCGGGAACCTCTATGGCCTTGAGGCCAATGTGAGGGAAGTCAGGCCATCTGGTCAGCTGGCTGCCGGGGACAGTGTCCCGCCCTCTGTCCTTCCTCTTGGAATGCGGCTCACGGACGCCTAGCCGGAGCCAAGCATCTCGGAGAATTATTGCAAAACCGTGACACGGCTCAGCTGGGGACACCGCTCAGCTACGGACCCCTGCCCAGCAGCTGTGAGCCCGGGTCCCGTGGGCGCAGCGGGGCTGCCCATGCATCCTGAGCCGGGCTGGGGCGAGGCTCAGGGCCGCCATTCCGCGCCCTGCGACCGGGAGGCCTTGCCGACTAGAGGCCCACGTCCCTCTCCCCCATCTGCTTGGCCGGAGCCCAACGATCTCCCATAAAAACTTGGCCCAGCCCCGCGCTGCGGCCCCGCTGTCTCTTCACACTGAGGGATGGGGCGCCAACACGCACCAAAGCCCAGACAGCCTATTTGGGAGAATGTGAGACTCCCGGCCCGGGAGGGGGGACGGCTGACAGACTGTGGGCCGGCCCAGAAAGGAGCTTAGACATTGTCTAGCCTGGGCGCTGCAGATGGGGACACTGAGGCCTGAGAGGCAGCCGGAAGAAGGCTGGGGTGGGACTGGAAGCCAGGCCTGCCCAGCCCCCAGCTCTGTTGAACAGTGGGTGACGTTGCCCCTGAGCCCTCGGGTTCTGTGCTGACCTAGCTTCCACCCAAGCCCGTCCAGCCTCCAGCCACCAGGTCTCCCCTCCATCCGTGTTTCTCTTGCCAAGACTTGACTCTCCCCCCTCGAACTTGTCCCTGGGACCCTCCTCACTCTGATGTCAGCTCCTTGGGGAGGGGCTCCTGCCCCCCCCCAGGTCACCCTCCAGGGCAGGCTGGGCTGTGGCTGCAGGACCCTGCCCGACCCCAACCTCAACCCGGGTGTGACTCCTGGAGGGGGGCCGCAGCTGCCATCCAGGGCCTGGCTCAGAGCTCCGCACCTGGCCGGCGCTCAGCTGACGCTCCCAGCTGACGTGTGGGCAGCGACTTCAGAGGCAGGCTGGGGCGTGGTGGGGGAGCTGTGTTGGCAGGAGGAGACCCAGCGCTTTTCTCACGGAGGAGCCAGCCTACGGTCTCTGCAGGCCCGGAGGCAGCAGGTCTCCGGGAGGAGACGCCCGCAGGACTGTCTCAGGTCCCGAGCTGGGAATCTCCCTCCCGGCTCCACAGTGAGGCTGGGGAAGGGGCACGGCCAAGGGACGCTGGTCACCGGGCTTCGAGGAGGAGACACGGCCCTGCGTCAACGCCCAAGCACCGGGGCTCATGGAGCTGAGTGAGGACGCGGCGCTCAGAGCGGCTCTCGGAACATTCCAAAGAACAAGAACCCGACAGCGGGTCGTGAGGGAACCAAGCCGTGTACACAGATGTGCACGCAGGGTGGTCCGACTCCGTGTTCGCATTCGGCCAGAGTCGGGGAGGAAGGAAGCACCTGGGGCCTGTTTGTCTCTGTCTGTCTGTCTGTCTGTCTCTCTCTCTCTCTCTCTCTCTCTCTCTCGGTCTATCTCCCCCGCCCCTCACTGAGTTAGGGCTTCCTTTACTCATCCTCATTTGGCATATGCTCCTGGGATTTTTAGTGAAACGCTGATGCCCAGACGGGCGGCAAGCTTTGCGCCAGCTTCTCCTGGAATCTGCTTAACGACCCCCGTCCCGTGCCAGGTCCACCCCTGTCCCATGCCAGGTCAACCCCCGTCCCGTGCCAGATCCACCCCCATCCCGTGCCAGGTCAACCCCCGTCCAGTGCCAGGTGGACAAAGGGAAGGCTCAGGGAGGCCGGGGGTTGGAAGCAGAGGAGGGCACGCGCGTCCACCCAGCAGTAAATCCTTTTTGACAAAACCAGTAGCCAACCCTGGGGGACAGGGCGGGGAGGAACCCGCACACCCTAACCCCACTCCCCGACCCGTGTCCGCCCGCTTATCACCCTGGGTAGAGGTTCACCCCGAAGCCCGGCCTCTTTTCCGCCAGCCTGCTCAGAGCCCAGCCACCTCGGGGGCCAGACCTGGAAGGCGGCCCCAGGGGCGGGGAGGCAGCCGGACCCGCCATCCAAGACCACGTTCCAGGTGCCTTATGGGAGCGCCTGGCTGAGAGGGGAGTGCTCCCACCTGGTCCTCTCCCCAGCGAAGCCCCACACTGAACCACGCAGAGGCTCTCAGCTCAGACGCCGCATGGGCCCAGGGGCAGGTGGGCGGGGTGCAGCCACCACCCCGGCTGAGCTGTGCTGCTCCTGCGAAGTGCCCACCCTCTCTGGTCCCGGCAGGCAATTTGGCACTGAGGAGTCAGGAAGCAAGCTAGACAGATCCCCCTCCCCGCCCCCCCAGCTTCCTGCTCCCCTAGCTCGGCCTCTGCAGTGAAGGCGGGAGCGGAGCCCTCGCCTCCTGGGCTCCCTCCGCAGAGCAGTCGTTATCTCCCTCCCCCTGGCAGCCTCCTCGCCGATGTCATCGCAATGCTGTTTATTTGCTAACAGGACCCAGACGCGTCCGACCTCCAGACCTTCTGCGGGCCAGCATGGCTCCCGACCAACGCTCCCTCACACTCCCCGCCCAAACC
Organism: Myotis davidii; assembly: GCF_000327345.1. NCBI lineage: Eukaryota > Metazoa > Chordata > Mammalia > Chiroptera > Vespertilionidae > Myotis > Myotis davidii. Next base: position 3,021,662 of record NW_006300164.1, on the reverse strand, counting down.
CCCGATGAACACGGGAGATGAGAAAAGGACCATCTGTCTGTCTACCCAACCCGTCCTCACGGTCACGTCTGCTTCACGGACACGTATCCGTGCACTCTTCCTGTTTTATGGGTTGGGCGGCCTTGGGCAGCCCACCCAACCTCTCTGAGCTCTATTGGAAGAAACGTCCGTCCTCCAGGGTGATGGGGACCTGGCCGTGGCTGCTGCCCGTGTGGCTGCCACCCCTGCCAGAGATAACCCTAAAATAGTGGCTGCCCAGGTGGCTGCCACCGCTGCTATGGGTAACCCTGCAGCCATGGGAAACACTCGCTCATGTCTGGACACATTTTTGGTCACAACAGGAGGAATCCTGGCATCGAGCGGCTGGAGGGCAGGGATGAGGTTAACACCTGCCACTCCCAGGACGGCCCAGCACAGTACGTCCGCTCCTGGTGTCAGTGCCATGAGGGTCAGTGTGGGGAATCCTTGTGTCAGTGCGCCTAGAGTGGCGCCTAGTCCAAGGCCTGGTCCAGTGGGGCTGGTCCAGCACCTGGTACAGTGGGCCTGGTACAATGAGCTTGGTACAGCACCTAGTACAGTGGGCCTGGTACAGCAAGTGGTACAGTGGGCCTGGTACAATGAGCCTGGTACAGCACCCAGTACAGTGGGCCTGGTACAATGAGCCTGGTACAGTGGGCCTGGTACAGCACCTAGTACAGCACCTGGTACAGTGGGCCTGGTACACAGAGCAAACAGTGGCTGGTGTTACTTACACTGTCTGCTGCTCCCCTTGGCCTCAGGAATGCAGAGGGAAGGTCACGGTCCCTAATTCCCAACAAGGACACTGAGGCCCAGGAAGGGCCATGCTGACCCGGGCCGGACCAGGAGCCTGGCCCCAGAGGCTCTGAGGAAGCCGGTTCTGACCGGGCCCTGACTGTCCACAGTCTCAGAAGCTTTGGGTCCTGCGTCCGGACTGTCTGAGCTGTGGGGGAGGGGGGTGCCCCTCAGGACTGCTAGAGCTCCCCTAGCAGCCCTCCTCCTCCCACAGCCGCCACACTGGTGGGCGAGGAGGAGACACAGCAGGACATGGAGACCTGCCCAGCTGCCCCAGCCCCGCCGTCCCAAGGAGGCAGAGGAAATAACGCGTCACCCGATGCGGGCGGAGACCCCGGGCGGCTGTGCAGGTGGCGAGGCTGAGGTTGCCTTCCTGGCAGAAGCCTGGGACTGAGCCCCTGTGCCAGGCACCAGGAGCAGCTGGGGTGGTGCCCGACTTAGACCCAGCACCCCTGGAGGTCCTGGCCGCTGGTGGGCAGGACCGGGTCTCTGTTCACAGTGGGGACCAAGGCTCTGGGAGGTGAACAGTCTTGCCCAAGGCACTGGGGTTCCCGAGTCCCAGCCCTGGGTATTCCTTCCAGCAGGTGGCTGCTGCCCGCAACCCGGGGACAGCGGGTACCTACCAGGTGCCCGGCGGCTCGAACCAGCTTGTGGGTGGAGAAGGGGAAGGCCTCGTTGCTCAGGTCTGCATCCAGCACCTCCTGGAGGATGGCCCGGCTGCAAGCAAGAACAGTCGGTCAGTCAACAAATACTTGCTGGCACCCCTGGGTGTGCGGGCCAGTCCCTGTGCTCGTGGGGCAGACTGACAGCAGGCCTGGCGCTAACGAAGACACAGCAGGACGAACACACACCACACAGGCACAGAAAGCCACCCTCACGGCGACAATGAAGGAGCAGGCGATCGCGGTGGAGGCGAGACCCATAGATGCGCTCTCAAGGGCTCCTTCCTCGGGTGGGTGAACAGAGGCTGGGACAGTGATCTAACCATCTAACACCCCCCCACCCCCGTCCGACCACATCTCCTGCTGCCCTGTGCGCCCCCCCACACACCCCGCTACAGACCTGGGTCCCCACAGGCAACCCGAATTCAAACACTTGACAGTTCCAGTACACGAGCCACTCAGATCCTCTCTGACTGCTCAGCAAGCACCCACTGTACGCCTGCTGTGTGCCCGAGCAGTGCCCATGAAGGCAGCTACGACCCGCCAGGGAGGGAGGCCGGCCAGTCTAGCGCCAGCCGGGGAGATGTTGGCACAGGGCTGGCAACCCACAGGCGCCGGTGGGTGGCTTTAACACGATGCGCTTCCCCTCTGGCCCCCCACCCCCGGGTTCCTCCTCCGAAGCCCAGCCAGAGGGGCCTTTGGACAGTGCCCAGATGCCCGCGTGCCCCTTCTGGGCTGGGCTCCGCGTGGGGAGTTCTGTGAATATGTACAGAGTGAATGAATGGGGAATGAGCGGCCCTGTGGTCATCACAGGCGCGCAGGGAGCTGTTCAGAAGGAGGCAGGTGGCCTCTCGCCCAGGCAGCAGGCAGGACCTGGGCCTGGCTCTGCCCGCTGCCAGAGCCGCATGTAATTCTGAGACATGACCCCTGAACCCTGCGATACTGAGTCACACGAAAAGTTTCTCTGCGTTTTAGAACTTTAGAGACGGTTTATCTCGCGTGGAATCTCTAGCTTCCCCCAACTGGTTAGCTAACCAGACTGTCCCCTTCTGGACAGCAAGGGCTTCTGGCCACGGGTCCCAGTTGGAGGGACTAGGGCCGGGGCCCAGGTGCACCCAGGTGCCCCCTCTCCTCACCTGGCTGGGCCCTGGATGCTGATCATGCCCAGGTCCTCTGAGCTGTCGATGAGCTGGCACCGGAACCGCTGGTCCTGCAGCACGGAGGTGATGTGGGACCAGTTGTGCTGGGCCACGGCCCCGCCCACAGCCAGGTAGAAGGCGTCCCCTGGAAGGGAAGCAGAGCCTTAGAGGGGGTTGTGGGGCTGGGCGGCCTGAGGCTGGGGTTGAGAGAGCGACCAGCAGAGCAGTGACCTGGCCAGGGCCTGGACCCTCACACACACAGGACACCGCCTGGGACCGTCACTGGGGGAGACCGGGGTGTGGGACCCTGAGGACGCACACGCCAGGGAGCACTTTCCTGGGAGAGTCAGGGGCTCTCTTCACTTCTCAAAGGCTCCCAATCTGGGAGAGTACGAGCCCGACACCATGTCACCATGGGAGACCCGGCCCCACGTCAGCCAGGGCGGGCAGCCTGGGACCCGCTCCTCTCCTCTGGGAGCTGAGAGCCCCTTGCCAGCTTCCATGTCCCTCCGTGTGCCTGTGTCCCTGTGTCCCTGGTCTCAGGCACCCCACCCGGCCCAGATCCAGACTCGCTGAGGCCGGCACCGGTGGACCTGGCCGGCGGTCTCTCATCCAAACACAGAACGGCTGGGCCCGAGACCAGAGGCCAGCCCAGGTCGGGCCCAGCTGCAGGTGGAGCGGGGCTCCGGGGCGCAGCAGCCCTGGACTGGATCCCGCACCTTCCGGTGCTGCCAGCTGTTTCCTGCGGGCTGTGCCCAGGCCTTTCGCGATGCGAGGAGGTCAAAACCCCCGCTCAAGGCTGCGTGTGCACAGCCGGGATCCGACACGGATCGCCCGTCCTCTTGCCTTCCTGGTGACCCGACAGAGCAGGTGCCGTGCACACGCGTGTGCCACACACGCGCACTTAACGTACTCGCACTCAGAGCAGGAACCGAACAGCTTTTGCTGCGGGCGGTGCCCCCGGCCCTGCAGCGCCTCCCGGGCCGGCGCCCCCTCGCCTTCCTCCAACCCTGG
>NW_006300164.1:3016955-3017201 GCF_000327345.1 Myotis davidii | reverse complement strand
TGGGAGGAGGGGTGGGTAGCCAGGTGGATGGTGGGGCAGGATGACTGGTAAGTGGAGTCATGGGAGCTCTGAGGGACGTAAATGGAGGTGCAGAGCGTAGGTGGGTTGGCGGGTTGGCTGGAGAGATGGTGTTATGGGTGGAATTGTCCCCGAAAGGTGTGTTGGGGTCCCCTCCCCCAGTGTCGGTGAGCGTGGCCGTGTTTGGAAACAGGCCTTGGAAGACGTAATCTCGTAAAGGCAGGTCAT
>NW_006300164.1:3013112-3016853 GCF_000327345.1 Myotis davidii | reverse complement strand
CCTGTGGCCTCGGAGGAGGGAAGCCTCAGCCAGAAGCGGGGACAGAGGCAGGAGGGTCCTCCCGAGCGTCAGGGCAGCGTGGCCCTGGTGACACCTGCTTGGGGCCTCTCGCCTCCAAACTGAAAGGCAGTCATGGAGGCCGTGCAGGGGCACAGCCACCCTGGGGACTGATGTAGAGGATGCGTGAGGCTTGGGTGGGTGGCTGGATGGGTAAGATGGTGAGTGGGTGACAAAACAGGAGATGACTATCCCAGATGTTACATGACACTCATTAGAAAATTACCCATTCTTTATCTGAAATTCACATTTAACTGAGCACGAGTGTTTATTTAATCTGGAACCCTATCTGAGGCAAGCACTCCTGGGGGTGCGTGGGGGCCTCCCAGTGCCAGGAGACATTTACTGGGGGCCTCAAATCCTTTCTAGAACAAAGAACCGGGGCAGCAAGGGATGGGGGTGAGGAAGGGATGGGGGTGGGGAAGGAAGGGGGAGGGAGGGATGCAGGGAGGCCCACAGCCCTGGGGCCTGGGATTGGTAGTAAGTGCACAGGGATCTGGACAGGGGCCCAGGCCAGGCCAAGGGGCAGAGCATGTGCTGGAGGAACCCAGAGGTGCCACCTCGTGCCAGTGCCCAGAGCTGTGCCAGGAGTTCTGCCTGGAGCTGAAGCCTGACAGGAACATGACCCGCCCTGGCCTCGTACCTGGGGGTCGGCTGACGTCGGCAGAGAACAGCCAGTCAGCAGCCTTCCTCGCGTCCACGCCCACCAGGTAAAACTTGCCGAAGTAGGACATGTCGAACACGGCCGCCGCGCCTCTGCAGGCCAGGCACTCCTGCCTGATCTGCAAGAGCCAGGGTGGGTGCCAGGGGCTCTGAGACGTGCCCCCCACCAGGATCACGGGCACTGGGGCTCTCTGCTGCCACCCACTCTGAGCCTCCCCTCCGTCCCCCCTCCAGCTCAGAAACACCGTGACATCAGACACAGGGCCACGCCCATGGTAGACCATCAGCCATAAAAGCAAACCTAGTGCTTTCAAAAGGATTAAAGTCATACCAAGCATGTTCTGCGCCCACAGTGGGATTACTCTGGGAATCTAGCAGGACATTGGAAAACTCTCAGAGCAGTGAAACGGAACAACAGCCAGCAGATCAGGAAAAATCGCAAGGGGACTTGGAAGACGTTGAGCGGAGTGACAATAAACCCGCCATGTATGAGAGGGTTTTAAAATGCTTACGAGTAAATGTAACAAAAGTGCAAAATTGGAATTAAAAAATGACAAACTATTTTTGAAATAAATCAAAGAAGACCTGAGCAAGCGGGAAGACATCCATGTTTACGGAAGACTTACTGTTGCCAAGGGGAACACACTCCCCAAGTGGACCTACTGTTTCAACACCATCCCTGCCAACGTCTCAGCTGACCCGTGGCAGAAACTGACAAGCTGATTCCAAACTTCATGTGAACATGCGAGGGACCCAGAATATTCAAGGCAATCTTGAGCCCTAGCTGGTGTGGCTCAGTGGATAGAGCATTGGACTGCAGACTGGAAGGTCCCGGGTTCAGTTCTGGTCAAGAGCACATGCTCGGGTTGCGGGCTCGGTCCCTAGTAGGGGGCGTGCAGGAGGCAGCCGAGCAAATATGAACAAAGCTGGAGGACTCATACTTCTTGACTTGAAAACTTATCAGAAACTTACCACGAAGCTACTGTAATTGAGACAGGGTGGTGTAACCTATGGATCGACACATAGATCAACAGTAGAATTGAGGGCCCAGAAATAAACCCCCACATTTATGATTTTCAACAAGGGTGGCCCCCAGCAATGCAGTGGGGGCAAGAATACTCTTCACCCAGTGGTGCTGGGACCACTGGCTGTCCGCACACCAGAATGAAGTTGGACCCCTACCTCACACCATCCACAAAATGTAATCAGAATGGATCCCAGACCAAGTGTAAGAGCTAAGACTGTAACACTCCCAGGAGAAACCCAGGAGTAAGTCTATGTGAACTTGGGTTAGGAAATGTTTTCCTAAACACAACAGCCAAAGCAGAAGGGACGGACGTGCCTCATCCGAATCAAGAACTTCTCTGCCACCAACAACACCACCAAGAAATGAAACGACAGCCCTAACCGGTTTGGCTCAGTGGATAGAGCGTTGGCCTGCGGACTGAAGAGTCCCGGGTTCTATTCCGGTCAAGGGCATGTACCTTGGTTGCGGGCGCATCCCCAGTGGGGAGTGTGCAGGAGGCAGCTGATCAATGTTTCTCTCTCATCGATGTTTCTAACCCTCTGTCCCTCTCCCTTCCTCTCTGTAATAAATCAATAAAATATATTAAAAAGAAAAAAAGAAGAAATGAAACGACAACCCGCAGAGTCGGGGGTGCTTGCAAGCCTTTTGTCTGATCAGGGATTTGTACCCAGAATCTATAAAGAAGCCTCATAACTCAAAAAAGGTAAACGACACAATTCAAAGATGAGCAGAGGGTCTGACCAGACACGTCTCCCAGGAAGGCAGACAGACGGCAACAAGCACGTGCAGAGATGCCCACAGCATCAGGCTTCGGGGAAACGCAACTCAGATCTGCAGGCTGCCGCCTCCCCCACTGCGACGGCTGGAATCAGACAGGACAGGGCCGGGCGGGCGTGGAGCCCACGTGGCCAGCGGATGGAAAGGGGAGTGGTCGCCTTGAAAACAGCCGGGGGTTGCTCAAAACATTAAACAGAGTTCCTGCGCGACCCAGTGACGCCACTGCGGGGTGTCCCTCTGCCCAGGAGAGGTGAACACGTCCGTCCACACGCAGACTTGTGTGCACGTGGTCACAGCAGCCACAACGTGGAAACCACCGGAATGAGCACCCACGGCTGGATGGATAAATAAAACCTGGGCCATCCACGTCATGGAACCTTGTTCAGGATCGAGTGGAAAGCTCCACCCCCTGCAGACACCAGACACGCAGCCCTTCCCGCAGCCCCTCCCCCCGCGGGCACCTCTGCCTATGCTGCTGGGCCCGGACCAGCAGCCGAAGCAGCTTCCTGGCTGATTCACGTCTCCCTGCCCGGGAAGTGCCAACGCTGAGAACAAGTTCGGGCGCGTCTATGGGCTGGAGGCAGCGGGAAGCCAAGTTGGCACCCCTCCGAGCTCTCACAGCGGGGCGTCGCAGCCTTAGACGCTGCGGGTGCAGAGGCGCCAGACGGAGCCCCACTCGCTCCTCAAGAGGCGGCCCGGGGACCCTGAGGTTTAATGCAGCGCCTCCCACCCCCGCTTCACGGGACCCCCATGGAAGCGGCTCCGGGGCAGTGGTGGGGTGATGGTCCCTTCCCTTGGGGAGGGCTGCTGAATTTTGAGGCCCAGTGCAAACAAAACCAAAATGCGGGTCCTTGTTCAAAAGTAGGAGTGTTGCCCTCGCTGGTGTGGCTCAGTGAATAGAGCATCGGCCTGCAGACCAACGGGTCTCAGGTTCGATTCCGGTCAAGGGCACGTACCTTGGTTGAGGCTCCTCCCTGGCCTGGCCCTGGTCAGGGCACGTGCAGGAGGCAACCCATCGATGTGTTTCTCTCACATCGATGTTTCTGTCTTGCCCTGTCTCCTCCACTCTCTCTAAAAACCCTCAGTGAGAATTAACAAAAAAGTATGAGGAGTTTTGAGGCGCAGGCACCGAGTTCCCCGCCCAGGCGCTCCTGAGTGAGGCCCCCGTGTCTGCGCAGGTGGCCGGCCCAGGAAGCGGGCTGTGCGGCGTGACCCTC
>NW_006300164.1:3012432-3012888 GCF_000327345.1 Myotis davidii | reverse complement strand
GGGCGGGGGGCAGTGAGCCGCCAGGTGCCGTCTGACCAGCCTCCCCGCCCTCGTGTGGAGCGAGGGGCAGCGAGCGGCCCGGACCACGGACCCTCCCCAGCGGCTCTGCTCTGCCATCCGGAGGGTCTGCTCTGGGGAGAGGCCCTGGCTGGGCCCGGAAGGAGGGGCTCATCACTAACAGAGCCGACACGGCTCCCAGTTCTGGACGAGGCTCAAAGGGGCCGAGGCCCCGACCTGGGGCCACACAGCCAGACCCAGGCCCACTGCCCGGAGCGGTACCGCTGCCCTGGGCCTGGCTGCTGGACGAGGGAGCAGAGGGGAGGGGAGACATCACCTGACTCCTGGCAACTGAGTCAGCCCCAATGGGGATGGGACGGAGCCAGGAGCTGGGCAGCTCTGCGGGCCAGGAGGGCCGGCTACAGAAGCCCCGTCTCTTAATGGGGGGGGGGGGGGGGG
>NW_006300164.1:3011198-3012406 GCF_000327345.1 Myotis davidii | reverse complement strand
CCCCTGGTGGTGGGGCGGGAAGTCGAAGGTGTACTCGGCCCCCAGCAGCCGGTTGTAGGCGTGGTCCTGGTGCACCTGGTGCCCGTAGGCCCCGTAGTAGTCGTAAGGGAGGACCTGGGGAAGGAGCCTGCTCGTCCTGGTCCCGCCCGTCCTCCCGCCTCCCCCACACAGATCCGGCCTGGCAGGCACCGGGCTGGTCCCACAAAGACAGACACACAAGACCCATGAACCCGCACAAATGACACCTTAATCACTGAGCGCCTGAGTGGTGGTGGGTCTTTGAGCCCATGGGGGCCCCAGGGGGATGGAGAAGAAAGTAGGGGAAGTCAAGGTACGGAGAGAGGGGGAGGCAGGAGGGGGTCCACCAGGACCTCAGGGCTTTCGACTCCGCGGCCAGGAAGTGGGGGGCGGCCAGGCATGGGGATGGAGTGGGTGGCCCGCGCCCCTCCTGAGGCTGTTGCCATGGCAGTCGGGGACCAAGTCCTGCTCAGAGTCCCTCCTCTCCTAGGAGGAGGGTCCTGCTACGGGTGAGGACCCTGAGGCGCGGGGACAGGAAGACCTGTCCCAGGCGAGGGCTCCCGGTGGGCTGCACCCGGGCGGCTCTGGGCTCCTGTGTGGGGAGGTGGGTCCCTAAGGCCTCAGGAAGGGGGACGGCGCCCGTGGGGCTCAGACCCGAGCGGAGGCGTGCGGGAGCTCTGGCTCTGGCTCCCCTGTCGATGGCCCAACACTCCTGGGGACGTGGGTTGCTATGGAGACGGAAGGGGTGGCGCTGGGAAGGGAAGCAGGATATGACAGGAAAGGGGTTTTCATTTGTTCCCCTCAGGACCAGCTACCGCCCCACCGGCTGAAAGCCTCGCGTGCTGCCTCGAGGGCTCCCAGGGGCTCACAGGGTGGTCTGACTCTTCTCTGAAGGCCTGGGCCCCTGGGGGGCACTGAGGGGGGAAGCCCAGGAGGGCGCCCCGAGGCCAGGGTGGTTGAAACCCCAGCTTAGAAGCCGACACACAGAAGCACAGCCTCCTGCGAGGCCCTCCCACGCACACAAACGAGCAGTTGCCAAAAATATGTGAACCCGATTCCGGGGAGACACTGATTTCTCCTGCAAACCGGGGTGTGTGCCCGGCCTCGCCGTGGGCACCAGCTCCCGGGGCAGGGCCTGTGGGCGGCGGCACCTGTGGGGGCCTCTGTGAAGCCAGGGCCCCGAGGCACAG
>NW_006300164.1:3010215-3010666 GCF_000327345.1 Myotis davidii | reverse complement strand
CCGACACCCCCGATCAGGGCAGACAGCGACCAAAGCTGCCACTTCACACCCCGGGGCGTATGGGGCCCAGAGATCCTGGCCGGAGCCGGACACAAGCCCACGCGCCCCCCAAGCTCCCCCCCAGCGCCCTCCCCACAGACCCCCAGCTGTACCCTCTACTGAGAAATGAACCACAGGCCTCCACTCCCACGTGGAAGCCCCGAGCCCAGGGCGACTGTGTTGGAGATGGGGCCTCTGGGAGGGACTGGGGTGAAGGGAGGTGGTGAGGGGGAGGCCTGTCCTTCCAGGGACATGACCCTGCTCTCTGTTCCCCACGCGCGGACAGGAGGGGGCTGCGCAAACGCTGGGAGAGCCGGTGGGTGGGCGCCTGGGCCGGGGCCTCCAGGCCTTGGGAAGTGGGGTCTGTGTTTCGGCCGCAGCCGTGACGGTGCGTGGTGGTGGCCCTGCAACC
>NW_006300164.1:3009166-3009642 GCF_000327345.1 Myotis davidii | reverse complement strand
GCCGGGGTGGACATTAGCTGCCTGGGACACTGGTGCACCAAGGCCACCGGTGAGGCAGGTGTGGGCCCAGTGGGTCTGGTTCCAGCCAGAGGCCGGGGGGGTCAGGGGGACGACAGCAGCCAGCCTGGCCTGGTCGGACTCGGGTCCCTGCCCCTGCCGGCCGCACTGGGTGACTTCAGGCAGGTCCCCTCCCCCCTCGGTGCCACCTCCTTGCTGTTCGTAGCAAGGGAACATGCCCCTCCTGGGAGAGCACGTGGCACAGCCCCGGCGGATGCCAGGCAACAGCAGACCACGCCGCCAGGCACCCTGAGGAGGTGGCCACTGGGGCGTCTCGGTGCCTGTCAGCCTGTCCCCAGGGGCTGGACACCCCCCTGGGCGTGATGTCCTCTCAGGCTAGGAAGGGAGGAGGCGAGCGGAGGAGCGGGCGGGCTGAGCTGAGCCTGCACCCTGCACCCCACCGGCAGCGGGGTGTCCCG
>NW_006300164.1:2994123-2996706 GCF_000327345.1 Myotis davidii | reverse complement strand
GCACGGGTTTACTTAGCGCCGCCGCGTGCAGGCCTCGGGGGAGGGTTTACTTGCACCGACCCAGCAGCGCACACACCTCACCCGGGTCACGGGGAGGACACTGCTCGTCGTGGGGGCGCCTGGCCCCCAGCCACAAACACGCGCCAACACCCAGCTCAGCCCTGCCCCCGGCAGCCAGGCGCAGCCCCTTCCGCCCAGGCCTCGGCCTCCCATCTGCCCAGTGGGAGGATCTGACCCCCTGCTGACCCCGGAGCTGGCCAGTGGGCCAGGCAAGGCGCTGTGACTAGAGGTCCTGGAACTTGTAAGGGGCGGTGGAGCTGCCAGACCCAGGCAGCCTCAGCACCGCCCCCTCCTGGCAGCCTTCCTCCCTGGCCTCCCTCACTGCCTCCTCTTCCAGGAAGCCCCCCAGGTTTCAGGGAGGGCTCCTTTCTCTCTAGCCCTGGCTATCTACCCAGGTCCCAGGGCGGCGGGGGAGGAGCCAGCCCTGCCCGCCGGTGTCAGGTGCACTCGCCTGATGTCGTAGCCGTACATGTCCTTCTCCGGGCGCCCATGGACAATCCAGTGGGCCAGCTCCTGCCCGCAGCCGCCGCCCAGCATCATTCCTGCCGGGAGGGGAGCCACAGTCTGCAGCCCATGTCAGAGCTGCTCACCCCATCCCCCGGGGATCTCACACCTGGGGCACTGCAGGCCTCCCAATGGGACCTCACCCCGTCCCTGCAGGCCTCTGTCCCCACCCCTGTGGGCGCAGGGCTCCTGGCCGCCCCTCACCCCACCTGGGGGAGCCCTTCAACCGCCTGGGGGAGCCCCTCACCCTGCCTGGGGGAGCCCCAGGAGCTGAAGGAGATACCTGCTGCCCGGACCCACCTGCGCTGTTGAAGCCGCAGCCCAGGAAGAAGCCTCGGAGCTCGGGCGCCTCCCCCATCAGGGGCTTGTGGTCGGGCGTGAAGGACTCTGGAAGGAAGGGCGGCCTGAGCCCCCCCAGGCTGTGGCCCTGGGGTGAGGTCTCCCGAGAGGGCAGGGATGGCGGCAGGGGTCTGCACATGCTCCTTCACCCCGACCCTCCCCGTCCTGAGCGCCCACTCAATGCCACTTCCTCCAGGGAGCCGCTCGCATGGCTCCGGCCGCATTTACAGCTGCACTGAAAGCTTTGCCGTGAGGCAGATTCTTTCAAAACGGTGCGGCTCAGTGCTGAGCGTCAGCCTAGGAACCAGGAGGTCAGGGTTCGATTCCCGGTCCGGGCTCAGGCCCGGGTGGCAGGTTCGATCCCCAGTGTGGGGCGTGCAGGAGGCAGCTGATCCATGGTTCTCTCTCATAGAGGTTTCTCTCTCTCCTTCTCGCTCTCTCTAAAATTAAAAAAAAAATTGAAGAGAAAAGGAGAGAGGCCAGGGCGGCTGACCCCGTGAGCACTGGGATGCAGTGGCGGCCGCAGGAAGGGGAGGGTGCTGACTCCCTGAGCCTCGGGGCCGTGAGGAGACACTGGCGGGAGCAGTTTTGGGGGACAAGGTCTTGTGAATGTTTAACGAAGGACCCAAGGCTGAGCCACACGGAGATGCAGGGTGCCCGGGCCCTTGGGGCAGGGCAGGCGAGACCCCATCCTGGCTTCGACCTCCCGCCCAGGAACAGAGCTCTGCCCGCTACCCCCCTCCCTGCTTCCCCAAAGGCAGGGGCCTGGGGCTCCCCTGCTCTGCTCCGGAGGCCAAAGGCCCCTGGCCGTGCCGCCCCCAGGCCGTGCCGCCCCCTGGCTGTGCAGTCCCCTGGCAGGGAGAGGCGATTTCCCCAGAGACTTGCGGGCTTGCCGCTGGGAGACAGACCCCAGACGCCTCACACGCATCCCCCCTCACACACATCCCCCCAGGCGCGGCTCCTGGGGGCGATGACTCCTCTAATTAGGCTGAGGCTCCTGGGGGTTATCTGCGCTGGGATGGTTTCCGCCTGCGATGGTTTCCGGCCTGCGTTTCTCACTGCCGTCCCCTCCCCCGGAGGCTGTGGGGCGGTGAGTCATCGCCTGCTCCCCGAGTCCTGCCCCTGTGGTCGCCCTGCACCCTCCCAGAGAGGCTGCAGCCCTCACCAACGCTCCCGTCGGCCCGGGGACAGCTCCGTGGGGCTGTGCGGACACCAGTGTGCGGGGTGGAGGCTGGGCGTCCCTCAGACCACGGCCCTGGGCCGGACCCTTCCTCCCCCGCCCTGTCCTGCTCCCCCTCCCGCGTGGCCTGTGGACTGGCTGTGCCCCAGCTTCTGGGGACTCACTGCAGTTCGCTGGCCAGGCCCACGCCCTCGCTCTCGCCTGCGTGTGGCTTCTCCTCGGTCCGTCCCTGCTGGGTAGCTGTCACCCACTTCACAGATGACAGCACCGAGGCACAGAGAACTCGGAGCCCTTTGGGCAGCGCGGCACCTTGCGGAGCCTCCCCCACAGCCTGAACTGGGCGAGCCCCCCCCTGTATCAGCTGGGCATTAAACAGGCCCCGTGTGCGCCCGGAGGGAGGGGGACACCCCGTGACCTGTGGGAGCCACGGCGGCGGGTGGCGCATCTCCGGCCCACACACAGCCTGCTCCCCCTCCGGGCTCCATTGGGCTGTCCCTCCT
>NW_006300164.1:2993439-2993991 GCF_000327345.1 Myotis davidii | reverse complement strand
TTCCCTGCCCCGCCACGCGCAGGTCCCCGGCCTGCAGGGAGGGTACAGCAGTGCCCACCACCAGGGCTGCTGGAGAGGCCACAGGGAGCGGAGGGACCCAGCTGCTGCCTGCAGGGCCAGCCCCCCGCCCCCAGGCCTCCCGCTCACCTGGGCCGCAGACCGTGGACTTGACCCCCGTCTTCTCCAGCACAGGCACCCGGTTGACGGCCCCTTCAATGTGCTGGGTGAACACGTCCCAGTCCAGGTCGAAGAGGCCGAAAGCAAACTTGTCCGACACCTGGGGAGGGCGGGACCTGCCTGTGACGCTGCCCGTGGGGGGTGCAGCTTCCCCTCAGGTGAGTGACGGCTGGGCTGGTCCCCACAACTGGCTGGTCCCCCCTCACCACCCATCAGCAGGGCCTGTCTGCCCTCTGGTCCCCCAGCTCTGCCCTTGACCGTTGCCGTGGCCTCTGCCTGGAGGCCCTGTCTCCGCCCTCCTCCACCCCGCTCTCCTAAGTCTCATCACGCCCGCTGGCTCTGAGCGTCCTGTTGCTCCTCTTTTCTGCTCTGTGG
>NW_006300164.1:2991488-2993379 GCF_000327345.1 Myotis davidii | reverse complement strand
CACAGCCACGCGGACCTTCCTTCACTCGAGGAGGGCAAGCCTGACCTCAGGGCCTCCGCCTGCCCCGCAGCTCCTCTCCCACCTGTTCTCCGCAGGGCCCTGCTCAGGCGCCCCCTCCTCGAGCGAGCGCGCTCAGTATTCCTTTGCTTGAATACTGTACGTCTCCCCACCAAAATACAGGTCCCCTGGGACAGGGACTTTTATCTTCATCTCCCTGTTCCCCCAGAAAGTAACACAGAATCTGACCCAAACGGGTCATGATCCATTCAAGCTGTGGACTAAATGCATGGAAATGAGAGGGCGGCCACCGTGCCTGGGGTGGCCGAGGGGGCAGGGCACGGTGTTGCTGGCTGACGGACAGAGGACTTGAGGGGAGCCCTCCCCCTGCCCAGGTCTGGACCTGCCGGCAGGCCAGGCGCTCAGGTCAGGGAGGGCGGGTCTGACCCTGTGGGCCAGGGCCTGCGTGGCTCAGTGCCCACCAGGAGCTGCAGGCGGGGGCTCCCTGGCAGGAGGCTTCTCCACGCGGAGACACAGCCCCAACACCCACCCCCCCATTCCCTCTGAGTCGCACCTCCTCCCAGAAGATGGGGTTGGGCTCGTAGCCGCCCACGGACAGGGCGTCCCCCTGGAGGCGGAGGTAGACCGAGGCGTCGTGGTCGCGGACATTGGGCATGTTCTGGAAGGCAGAGCAGAGGCCGTGGGTCAGCCAGGGCGGGCACGGGGCCCCTCACCTCCACCAGCCTCAGACTCACCTGCCGCCGCCTCCTGTAGGACCCTGAGGAAGAGGGGACCCGGGACCTCAGGTTACAGGGGGGACAAACCAGCCCCCTTCAGGCCTCTCCTCCCCCAAACCCAGGACAGAGCAGCAAAGGTGTGCAAAGGAGGGAGGCGGGGAGAGGGCACAACCCCCAGAGGAGAGACCAGCACATGGGGTGCCCCAGCACCACGGGGGTGCAGAGTGGATGGGGGCGGGGCCACAGCCGGGGCTTGGGGTGGGGAGACGGAGCAGGGGCAACTGGTGCCTCCCTCTGTCCCTCCAATCTGCTGAGAGACGGAGTGGGCGGCACACCCAGGTCCCTCTGCAGGGGGGTGAGGCGGAACGCGTGTGCGCATGCGTGTGAGTGAGCGTGAGAGAGTGCGTGTGCACATGTGTGAACAGCAGGGTGGGCGAGGGTCCCCGCCATGCCCACCCCACACAGCTGAGGCCTGGCCCTGCCCTGGGGGAGCCCCGAGATCTGAGGCTGGAGAAGGGGAGCCCAGAGGCTGCAGGTTGGGGGGGAGCCGTGGACTGGGCACTCCTGTAGAGGCCCTGAGTGGCCCAAAGCTCCAGACGCTGGCAGCAGGGACCCTCATTGAAGAGGAGGCTTCGGCCGGGCCGGCGGGGCTCCGTGGTCGAGTGTCGACATGTGAACCAGGAGGTCGCGGTTCGATTCCCGGTCGGGGCACAGGCCTGGGGTGCGGGCTCCCATGACTCTCATTGGTGTTTCTATCCCCCCAACTCCCTTCCTCTCTGAAGTCAATAAAACCGTATTTTAAAACTAGGAGACGGGCGATAGAAAGACAGAGACAGATACCATCCGTGACAGCTCAGTGGGAAACCGGGCAACCAGAAAAAGTACGATTTACAGCCGACTCCAGGGAACAGGAAGCCGGACGCTGCCTGCCCAGGAGTCAGCACGTTGACGTCGCCCTATCGCAGGCACTGACCACGGGCTTAACCGAGAAGCGAAGCAAGACACCGTCCCGCCGGGAGGCAGCAGGCGTGGGGGAGCCCGCCGCCCCTCAGGAGCCCCGCCGGGGACGGGGCGCAGCCGGGACCCCGTGAGTGAGAGCGAGTGCGTGGCGGCTGCGGTCAGAGGCCAGAGACCAGCTCCTCTCCCAGGTCCCAGCT
>NW_006300164.1:2989421-2989750 GCF_000327345.1 Myotis davidii | reverse complement strand
CGAAGTCGTCCGTCCGCACGCGGATGCCCGTCACGGGGCAGTTCTCGATGACCTGGGAGCGAGAGGGGCTGCCACCTGGGGCTCTCGCACCCCAGCCTGACAGGACGGGGACCCTGCTTCCAACAGGTTCGGCTTCGGGAACGCTCCGGGAACGGGGCCACCTCAGCCCTGGGAGCTACGTCCCCACACACTGGAGACCTCGGCCCCACACGTGGCCCTTTTCCATAAAGTGACTTAAAAAAGGCTCATTTGACTAGAAGATGTTTGCGTCTACCGTGTGGCCTGAGGGCCATGTGGGCGGCGGCCCCACCGACGAAGGTAAAGGCCAC
>NW_006300164.1:2987844-2989065 GCF_000327345.1 Myotis davidii | reverse complement strand
CCCAGCTAGGGGTCCGGGGGACAGTGACTGAGCCCTCGGGAGCGAGCCCTTCCGGCCACTGTCCCCCCCGCCCGGCTCCGAGGGTCAGCCTTGACCCCTCCTCCAGGACGCTCAGCCGCCAGGGCCCCGGCGCCACCCAGACGACAGACCCTGCTGCCTGGTGTCTCCCCCTCCACGGTCCCATTTCACAGTGGGGGGACTGAGGCTGAGAGGCAGGCTCCTCCCCAGAGGCCGAGCCACCAGGGGCCTCCCACCCGCCAGGGTTTCACCAGATCTGTCGGGGCTCCCTCCCTGCAGGGCGCACCCACCCACACGACCCCCACCCTGCAGGGTGCACCTACCCACACCAGCCCCCACCCTGCAGGGCGCACCCACCGACATGAGCCTCTTGTACTCATCCAGGCGCTGCCGGTTGGACGCGATGAACAGGCCCCCGTTCTGGATCCAGCCCGTGTGCAGCCCTGTCTCCTCCTCCAGGTCACGGCTCACCACGCGCCTCGTGTGCGCCAGCAGCTCCACCTCCACGTCGCTGGGCCGCAGCTGCCACAGCAGGCCTGGCGGGAGGGGCACCGTGGGTCCCAGCGCGGGAGCTGCACCCTCCCCCGGGCCCCCCCGAGAATCCGGCAGTGCCGGCCCTTAGCGCCGACCACAGGCAGCTGAGAGGCCGGTGAGGAAATGACATGGTCCAGGCTGAGCTTTGGGACCGGCCTCCTGGGCCCCGAGCAGCTCAGTGACACCAAAGGCTCCATTTACAGAGCCTGCTGGGTGCCATGTGCTGTGTGCCGGGTACCGTGTGCCGGTTGCCATGTGCCGTGTGCTGGGTGCCATGTGCTGGGTGCCATGTGTCAGGTGCTAGGGGCTGTGTGCCGGGTGCTAGGTGCCGTGTGCTGGGTGCCATGTGCCATGTGCCATGTGCTGGGTGCCACCAGCCGTGTGCTGGGTGCCATGAGCTGGGTGCCATGTGTCGTGTGTCGTGTGCCATGTGCTCTGTGCCGTGTACCGTGTGCTATGTGCCGGGTGCTGTGTACCAGGTGCCATGTGCCATGTACCGGGTGCCGTGTGCTATGTACGTTGTGCCGGGTGCCGAGTGCCGTGTGCTGAGGCCTGGGCTGAGCCGTCCCGGGGGAAGGGTGGCCTGTGAGGCTGGATTACTTTACCCAACGCCCCTCACCCACACCGCAGAGCGAGTCTGGGAATGGAGGCCGGGTGAGGTCGAGACAG
>NW_006300164.1:2985721-2986938 GCF_000327345.1 Myotis davidii | reverse complement strand
GCGGGCCCCCCCCCCACTGTACCCAGCAGGCACCCCTCCTGCCACAGCCCGTGTGTGCTCCTGCATCATCCGCTGAGGGCCCGCTGAGGCCTGGTGCACACATGTCAGGGCCTGGCGGGGCCCAGGGCACCACGTTGGGGGCCGAAGGTCCCGGCCAGCCCAGGGAGTGGAGTGGGCAGAGCTGTGCTGGCGGGGGAGCTCTGTTGGGGGGTGGGGGGAGAGGAGCAGCCAAAATGAGACCTGGGAAGTGGGGTTACCCCAGGACAGGGCAAGGAGGACCTGAGAACCAAGGACAAGAAAACACTCAGGTCTCAGAGAACACAGGACCCAGAAGGCAATCGGGCAAGGATGGGGGTGGGGAGGGGCTGTCCCAACAGCCAAGAGCCCCGGGCACTTCCTGGGGGTGGGGCCTGGTGACTGGGGTCTGGCACTGCAGGGTGATGCTGGGACTGGGGAGACAGAGGGAGGGGGGAGCCACCAGAGGGGACGCAGTGGCCTAGGGGTGATGAGAACATCGGTTGGGGCTGGGATGCAGGATGGAGGGCAGGAGGGGGCAGCGGTGTGCACGGGGCGCGGGGGTCACAGGGCAGGTGGCGGGCAGCCTTGAGACAGGGACACTCGACCCCCCAGCCTGGCTCCCACACGACCCCTTGGGGAACTCCCCTCTCAACCCCAGACACAAGTCCTTTCTGCCTGGTCGGTCCCAACGCCCTTTGGGACCCGAGGCAGGTGAGAGGGCAGTGATGGGTCCGTCCCCTCCTCAGGGTCCTCCCCGTGGACTTCAGGGCTCACCTGGGGTCCCTCCTCCTTCAGGAAGCCCTCCCAGACCTTCCCAGCCACAATAATCTCAAAATTAGGAGAACGTGACGGGGAGCCCAGCTCCTAAGGACAGAGGTGCTGAGAGGAGTCCCTGGGGGTGGGCCCGGCCCTGCCCGCAGGGGGCAGAGGGGAAGCCCCTAGTTAGAGGAGCAGGGGGAGCTCGAGGGGTTGGCGTGACCCGAAGTGCGGGGGTGAGCGTGCCTCTGCCATGAATCATCGGGAGGGATGCCAACGGACTGACGGAGAAAGGCCCGTCCCCAGGGAGTGCGCCCGGGCACCCGCCTCGCTCCGCGGATGCTCTGAGGCCCCTGTCCCCCAGTTGACAGGGCCTGACGGCCGCACAGGAGGCTGAACCAGGCCACAGGCCCGGAGGTGCCCAGCGGGGACGCAGGTCCAGG
>NW_006300164.1:2980583-2984439 GCF_000327345.1 Myotis davidii | reverse complement strand
CCTGCCCTTGCCCACCCACAGGGCGGCGCTCACTGCCTTAGCCGCAGGGCAGTCTGGCTGCCCCCTCCCCACCTGTGCCCCTGCGCTGCCTGCTTCCTGCCCTGCAGAGCGCCGTCCCTCGGTGACAGGGTGGCCCCTGGGCCTCTGGCTTTCCCACTGCACAGTGCCTGGCTCCTGGGACAGGGATGCCGCCCTCCACGCTGATGTTGGGGGAACGGGGCCCAGAGAGGGGAGCCAGCTGCCTTGGCCACACAGCAAGGCAGACAGACGAAAACCCTGGGCCCGACAGCCGGAGGCATGGTGCCCGGTGCAGGCAGGGAGGCCCCAGAGAACTCCGGGAAGGACAAGCACACCTGTGCCCGTGCAGCCCGGGAAAAGGTGCTGATGGAGAACAGTCCCGGGGCCCCACTGGGTTTGTTACGGCCAGTGGACAGCAGAGCCATGCCAGCCGCTGTGACGGATACCGCCCGTCACATAACTGGGTTCATATTGGCACCAGGCGGTCCTCCCTCTTGCTGCTCCCTGGTCTGCCCTCTACTTTTACTGAGCACCTACTGCGTACAAAGCACGGCCTGGACTGACAGCAGGGACCCAGTCCCGGCCTTCCCGGGGCTCGGGGTCCCTCCAGGAGGAAGTGAGGCTGCTGTGCAGCGGCTGCTCCTGAGCAAGGGGTCCTTCCTCCCAGCAGGAAACCCAGGAGGGTGTCCTGGAGGAGGTGGCCTGGGCTCTGGCCTGACCAGGTGTTGCCACGGATCTGAGTCCTCACCACAGGGACAGAGCCCATCACTCAGTCCCTGGTTCCGCCAGCACCAGGCTTCCTAGGGGTGGTTCAGGGTCCGGGGCTGAGGACCTTGAGTCAGGGCCGCACTCACCCGATGGGTGAAGGACAGGTCAGAGGGCGAGGAAGGGCAAGGCCTGTCCTCCTGAGAACGCTGGGCGCGGTACACGGGCGAGTGACGCACTGGGCACCACAGCCGTGGGCAGCAGCTGGGACAGCCCGCCTGCCGTGGCCCCGCACACAGGTCAAGCAGCTGGTGCCAACCATCACCTGCCAAGTGGGCAGCTGGGCCCCTGGACTTTGGGCCAGGGGCGGTGGCTGAGGGCCAGGCCTGGCTGTGGTCAGCTGGGCCACGGATCCGGCCCTGCCGGGGTCTGGGGGAGGGGCGAGCCCCTCGGCTCCCCTGGGTGCTGGAGGGCACAGCTCAGGAGGTGGCCAGGCTCCAGTGAGGGGCACCCAGTCAGGGTCCTGCTGCCAACCTGCTGTACCACCTGGGGCGGGCCCTCTGGCCGAGCCTGTTTCCCCACCGGGCAAGCAGGGACGAGAACCCTGCAGGGTCCGCTGAGGGAAGGCTCTACATTTACCTGTACTGTCCTGTCCTGTTCGTGCTCTTGGAGAAAACCACGTGCCAGTCAGAAAACCACGATGTTCCCAGGCCCTGACCCTCCCCCACCCACACAAAGCCAGACGCGCCCCTGCCTGCGTGGCCAGCCCTGAGACAGCCCCTCTTGTCCGGGCCGGCCCCACCTGCAGGCCCCGGCCCGCCCTCTGCCCCGCCTGCTCGCCACGCTTCCCCGGCACATGGAGGCGTCTGCAGGCCGCATGCTGACTGCGCGGAAGTCCAGGGTGGAGCAGGGGGAGGGGCCAGGGGACACACCGCCTGTGGCCCTGAGGGACGCTGCCTAACTGCACACGTGTGGTGGCATCTGACGGAGGAAGTGGCGTCAGCCACACCTGGGCCCGTGGCCTGTGAGCGGTGCACCTGGAGCACCCGCTGGGCGGGCAGTGTGCCCAGCACTGAGTGAGAATGACTGTTGCCCATTGTAGGGATGGGGAAACTGAGCCAGGACACAGCCTGGGTGCAGCCTGGGGGATGCGTGGCCCAGGGGAGGGTCCAGAGCACCTAGGGGTGGGGGGTTGGGGGGGTTTGCACTGCGAGCTTTCAAAAAAATGACAACTGCCCCAACGGCCGCGCGAAGGCCAGTGTTTATCGTCCGGGGTAAGTGGTGGATCTTTGGGGGCAGGAGGGCACCTCATTCCCCCAACTCCACACACAGGGCAGGTGGGACCGGCTCGGGGTACAGCCACCTGGGCACAGGCGTTCCCAGGGACGGGGGCACCCCCGGCAGGTGTGGGCAGCTTCACGCGGGGCTCCCAGGCTCCCACCTCAGCCCATGATTTGCCTTGAGTTACCTGTGAAACAAACGTGGAGGTGAAACTGGTCGCTTGCCATGGCTGAGCCTGTGGGGGCCGGGCCCGGGCCCAGTGCTTCATGTCGCCCGGGGGCACAGCGCCCACAGTTGGGGCACCGCCTCTGTCCACGGGGAGACGGATGGAGCTCCGAGGACCTCCTGGCCATGGGGTGTGGGTTGGGGCGCGGGAGGGGGCGATGGAGACGCAGCGGCCAAGGGCACCAGATCCCACAAACACCTCCCCGCCCCAGCTCGGTCAGCCGAGCTCTCCGGGCCCCCACGCTGGCCGCCCCGGCTGTGGCTACGTTTGTGGGAGGCGCCCAGAGATCTCCTATGAACCCAGACTTCCCAGCTTCGCCTATAAAGCTGGGCCACACCCTGGCCACACACTCAGATGGGGCCCATTGGGTCCAGCTGGCCAGGCCCCACCCGGCCTCTTTGCCTCTGACCCCTGACCAGGACCCCCAGCCACTGGGGTGGTGGAGAGGACAGAGACAGCTTCCCCTCTCCGGCTCCAGGGGCAGGAGCACCCCCAGAGGGGACCCTAGTGGAGGCGGGTCTTGCAATGACAGAGGGGGAGGCTGAGCCTTGCAGGGAACACCTCCCCCTGGTGGCCACGTGTGAGTACAACACCTGGGAGAGCTGACCCCAGGAGGGACCCTAAGACCAGCCTCGGGGGGGGATCCGCACTGGGAGGGGCAGCGTGGCCCAGCCGGGCTCACACCCCTTCTCCGCAGGGAGCTCCCGACCGGCTCCCCCAGAGGCACTGCTCGCCGTGCTTGACGCCAAGTGGGGTTTTATTCCATCTTCTTTTTTTAATTTATCGACTTGAGAGAGGGAGGGAGGAACATTGATTTGTTGTTCCACTGATCCACGCGTCCACTGGGTGGGTCTCGTATGTGCCCTGACCAGGGATGCGACACACAGCCTTGGGGTCTCTACCCAGCGAGCCGCCGGCCTGGGCTCATGTCCTTCCTCTTCGAGGTCCAGGTGAACCGTCACGTGAGTTTGTCCCGGGCAAACTCCATCCTGTTTCTGGAAAGTGAAGGCAGCACATGGAGCCCTGGCCGGCGGCTCAGCTGGTGGGCTTCCATTCAGGGGCGTCGCTACAGCTGGGGACACAGGCTCCGGTGGCCCTGTCCCGGGAACCCGCAGCTGTCGGCATTCGGGGCCGTGGTGCCTGGTGCCCGGGAGGCCAGCCCTCACCCTCACCGACCGGGAGTGCCCGGCTGCCATCTGCTTCCCGTGTCCTGGGTCACCCTGGGCCGGCAGACCCCTCATCCCTGCCGACGCCACCCCGTCCACACTCGGGCACCCACCATCCTTGGGTCTGAACCCACAGCAGATGCTCTGATGCCCGCCCCCCAGCAGCTGCCTGTGGCCGCAGCAGCTTCCCCTCAGGCCACGGGCTCTCTGCTCCCGCCGGCTGGCTCTCCAGAACTGGTGTGGGAACCAACAGGCCCGAGGTGGCTCCGGCTGCGAAATTCCCAGGGAGGGGGCGGCCTGTGTCACCTCAACTATCCGAACCCGCCTACTCCTTCATAATCAAGTCTGACACCTGCCGAGCGCCAGCCGCGAACCAGGTCCGGGCTCAGCTGATCCTCGCGGCCCCGCGAGCCGGGTCCTGGGGCCGCCCCACAGCCACACTCCTGTCTCCTCAGTAAAA
>NW_006300164.1:2979908-2980527 GCF_000327345.1 Myotis davidii | reverse complement strand
CAGCGGCAGGTGCCCGGGCTCCGGGTGAGGGGAGGGCACACTGCGCCCAGGTCCGCTCTGCCCGTGGCCTTGGTGGCAGGAGCTCCAGCAGCCGCCTTGAGCCAGGACGGGAGTGAGGGCAGTGCAGGTGGCGAATGGGAGACGGGGTGCGGGGGGTTCCACAGCTCTGGCTGCTCCCCCGAGAGGGAGAAAGGTCTCCACCTGCTGCCTCCTCTGCCTGAGGCCCAGCCCCACCCTCAGGAGAGCAGTCATTCTCCCCAACAGGTGGAGACGCGGACTGGGAGGGCAAGGGCACAGGCAGGGCAGGGCTGGGGTTCGAGTCCACCCAGAGGGAGGACAGCAGAGGGTTCCCCAGAAGCCGGGCACTGTGCCAGCCGGAGGAGGCGCCCGGTTGGTGGCCCTGGCATCTGCCCGAGGCTGGGCCACCCCAAGGCCTGTGCCTGCCCCAACCTACTGGCAAATGTACAGTCTGTGTTCCATTTGGGGTCGCCCCCAGCTGTGGGCCCCCGGGCTTCTGACCCACATGCATCGGGCTCCATGTTCACAGCCAATCCCAGGCCCCAGCCCGCAGCCCCTCCAGAGGACGCCCTGCCTCCGGCCTGAGGAGCCGGAACCGGAA
>NW_006300164.1:2979441-2979831 GCF_000327345.1 Myotis davidii | reverse complement strand
ACCAACCAAACCAACCAAACCAAGCCCGTGTTTCAAAACAGACGGACACAACCATCGCAGGAACCGGGACCTGAGCCCGCCTTCCCAGGGGCCCCAGGTGCACGGGCGCTCGTGGCGGCCTCAGACACACACACTTTCCCGCTCTTATAAATCTTCCTTATATTCACAGACACGTACAGGAGCTTTGGACGAAATAATTACAAACTTCTTTTTCCCTTAAAAAGCAAACAAGCCAAACGGAAAACAAACAACAGAACCTTCCGACAGCAGTAAACAGAAAGGGGGGGTCTCCCCTCCACGGGGCTCCCGGCCGAGGTCGGCGCAAAGTGCTGGGTGCGCCTCGGTGGCGGATTCCTCCCCCCTTGCTCACCGCCCCCACCGCAGCCCTCA
>NW_006300164.1:2978524-2979278 GCF_000327345.1 Myotis davidii | reverse complement strand
GCCCTGCTCCCGGCACAGGGCCCTGCAGCTGCCCAACCGGAGGAGCGGACCACGGAGCCCAGGCCCCGGGCAGCCCTGGCACGGGGCTCGGAGGGAGCGTGTCACTAGGTCTCATGCAACATCCAGGCAGAGGAGGGTCTGGCGAGCAGCCAGAGGCCAAGCCAGGGGAGGCGGGAGGGGGCGCCACAGGGCAGAGCCCCCCAAGAGCACTTATTTCGGGGCCCGTTCACGAGCTATGGGAGCTCCCGGCAGGAAGACCCGCCCAGGGCGAGACCCCCTTGCAGGACACAGGAGACCCCGAGGGCACCCCGCACGGGAGCGTGGCACCCCCTCCTGGACAGGAATGTGAGCAGCAGGGACAGTGAGGGGACGCCGTGTTCTTCCCGCCCGCATCGGGTCTTCAGACGTCTCCCGGCAGCAGGCAGGACAGACAGCCTCGGGTTCGGGCAAAGACAGTACCATCGACCAGGGGGCAGGGGGCAGCTCTCTCGCTCCCAGGGCACCTTCCTGAGAGGTGCCGGCGGGGGGCTGGGGGGTTCTCCGCATGCCCTGGGGCAGAGGGACACGGGGACGTCAGGGGACGGCCAGGCCCCTCCAATGCCCTCTCCTACGCCCGAGTCACCCTGGGAGCAGCAGGAAGCAGGAGGGCTGAGTCCAGGGCTGAGCAAAGTGGGGGAAGCCCCCCGCCCCCCACGGCATCAGCTGTTGCCGCCCAGGCTTCCAAATGCCGCCCAGACAGGACGGGGCAAGACGA
>NW_006300164.1:2977123-2978481 GCF_000327345.1 Myotis davidii | reverse complement strand
TCTCCCGGGTTCCTCTATGTACAAGCGGCGAACCCAGGACAGGCCCCCGAGGGCAGACGGGCGGGGCACGGTTTGCGGTTAGGACTCTGAACACCCTCCCCACCCCCGCAGGCTGTTGGAGGTGGAAGGTCGGCAGACATGTCCCCCTCTGGGTCCCAGGACTGGACACGGACGCCCACAGCAGTCCCCGAGTCCCGCCTGCATCCCTGTCACTGGATGCCCTCCTCCTCCACGTAGGTTGAAGGAAACCAGCCGATCTGAAAAGAAAGAGACGGCGGATCACTAACAGTACGTGCGTGTGTGCGTGTTCATGTGTGTGTAAATGTGTGCGTGCGTGTGTGTGTGCGTGTATGTGTTTGTGCACACGCGCCATGCATGCTGGGACAGGGCGAGAACGGGCTGTGGAGGTGAGGGTCCTTCAAACGGCGGTGCCAGCCTGGAGAAGAGGCTGAGAGCCGGGTGCAGCCCTGGCCCCGAGTAGGGGGGCCCCTAAAGGCACAGCCCTGAGCCGTTCAGGCAGAGCCCGCCCTCTCCAGCTGCTGCCAGGAAAATAAACATCGCCTCTGGGGGAAGAGCATTAGCCAGAGCCTCTCCAACAGCAACTTCCCTTTCATAACAAAATTGTTTTTATTGATGTCAGAGAGGAAGGGAGAAGGAGAGAGAGAAACATCCATGATGAGAGAGCATCATGGGTCCTGCACGCCCCCCACTGGGGATCGAGCCCACAACCTAGGCCTGTGCCCTGACCGGGAACCGAACCCTGACCTCCTCGCTCATGGGTTGATGCTCAACCACCGAGCTACACCAGCCGGTGTTAAAAAAGAGAGTGGAATGAAGACGTGTCCCCATCCAACAAAAACAAAGGACTGACAGACAGACTCGCACGGAGCACAGCCCAGGAGGAGGGAGGGCAGGCAGCGGGAACTGGTCTTGGGCGGAAATACGAGAACGCCAGGAGGACCCAGGAAAAGTGAATCTAAATGAGCACCGACTGCCTAAAGCAAGTCACGTGCTATGGGTTAAAATATGCAGAATAAGATACATGCGGCCGGTGTGGCTCAGGGGTTGAGCGGTGACCCAGGAACCAGGAGGTCACGGTTCGATTCCCGGTCAGGGCACAGGCCCGGGTGGTGGGCTCGATCCCCAGTGTGGGCGTGCAGGAGGCAGCCGGTCCATGATTCTCTCTCATCACTGATTGGTGCTTCTCTCTCCCTCTCCCTTCCTCTCTGAAATCAATAAAAATATATTTAAAAATAAAAATTTTTTTTTTGAAGATACATGACAGCACCTTCCCCAAAGCTGGGGGGCGGGGGTGGGGAGGCGGTAGTCAGAGACTGAGGCCTCCGTCGTCGGGAAGG
>NW_006300164.1:2976113-2976699 GCF_000327345.1 Myotis davidii | reverse complement strand
CACGCTGCCACGGGGACGGGGACAGACGCCGTGCTCTGCCCATCACAGCGCCTGCGAGGCCCCCCCGTGGGTCCGGTGCACGGGCGCCACAGGCCAGGGGACAGCTCCCAGCTCCCAGCCCTCACTCCGATGGAGCAGCCTGACGGGACCCCACGGCACGGTGCCCGCCTCCCTCAGGCCCCCCTTCCAGGGCCCCAAACTGGAAACCCAGCTGGACCCGCTCCCCCAGGACCCAGGAGTCCTGATGGGCAGGTGACAGTGATGACCGCGACAGAGGGGTAAGCAGGCACAGCAGCTGGGAGGGCTCCGGCTCTGGCTCTGGCAGCGGAGGGAGGGTAAAGCTGGCCCAGAATAAAAAAGAAAAAAAAGAAAAAAAGAAGCAGTTGGGAGCTTCAGTCCCAGCCTGAAAACAGCCCTCAGCACCTCACCCAGACTGGCCAGGCACCCCAGTGGGGACCCCCATCCTGAAGGGGGTGTGACCACCTGCAAACAGCCATAATCCCCTCATCCAGGCTGGCCAGGCACCCAAGTGGGACCCCCACCCTGATCCAGGACACCCTTCAGGGCAAACCAGCCAGCCCCCCCC
>NW_006300164.1:2975487-2976070 GCF_000327345.1 Myotis davidii | reverse complement strand
GCAGGCAGCCCCTGCCAGGCCCCCCACGCCCCGAGGGCAGCGGTACCTGACCAGAAGGGAGCGGAGGAGCCCTGAGAAGCAAAGCTGAGGCCCTGAGGACTGAGAAAAGAAAAGTTGTAGGAGGCGCAGGAAGCTGCAAAGAGGCGAGAGAGAACGTGAAAGGGGGCAGAGGAGCGTCCACGGGACCCACCGCACACAGTCGCAGACGGCAGGGATGGGGCCCAGGCCGTCCTGTGAGGGGATAGAATGGATTGAAGTGTGGTGTGTTCATGGATGTTGTTGAGTCTGGTGCCCTCCCTCCAGTTCCGCTCTCTGCACCTGCCCCCAGAGAACAAATCGGGCCGCCTCTCCCAGGGGCAGCCCCTTGCCCAGCACACAGTAGGTGCTCACTAAAGGCCCGCCATGCGTCTCCTGGCCTGCTCTGCCCGGGTGGACCCACGGCTCTGCAGGTCCTGCAGGCTGGGGGAAGCGGGTGGGGGCTGGGGCACAGGGAGGGATTTGGGGACAGGCTGGTCCCATCTGTTCTCTCACCACACTGACCTCGGCAAAGGCAGCCAGGCTCAGAGCAGCAGTCCTCACCCGA
>NW_006300164.1:2974193-2975269 GCF_000327345.1 Myotis davidii | reverse complement strand
GGCCCACGGAAGCCTTCCTGAGGCCGGTGGGCAGTGGGGCCTGGGCCAGGGAACTGGGGCAGAATGACAGCCCCGGGGGAGCACTGGTGTGCCGGGGGCCGGGCACTACCTGGGGACCGGCTGGAGGTCCTGGAGGCCGCACGTTCCCGGGACTTGTAGGGGTACTTGAGCGTGGTGTCCAGCTGCTTGAAGCTCTCCTTCAGAGAGTGGCACTGGTAGTACTCCACCAGCTCCTGCAGGACATGCCCACTGACTGCCGCCGCCTCCAAGCAGGCCTCCTGGGTGTCCCGGCCGCCCTTTGCCATCTCCTCAGGTTCACACAGGGGACTCCTCTCCTGGACCCTCGAGAGCCCCCCTCCTCCTCTTCCCCCAGCACCAGGCCCAGGGCAGTGGCCGGCATCCCAAAGACCTTTCATTTCTCTCGCAAACGTTTCTAAAGGAAAAGCCCGTGAAATGCTGAGGTCAGGGCGGGGGTGCTCCTGCGACCCTTTATACGGAGGAAAGTGGGAACCCCACGTGCCAAGACCAGGGAAATGCTTTTGGAAGTTACAGCCTGTCCAGTGGCCGAGGCCACGCGGGCACCAGCCAGGAAAGGGAGGGGGGGCACTGACTGGCCGGAGAGCAGGCCGGGGGCACGGCACAGCCTGGCCAGCGGTTCTGTTTGAAAACATGACATAAGCCACAGCGAAGCTCTCCCGGGCGGGGGCTTTGTGCTTTAGGGGCGGCAGTGGGGGCTTTGTTTACTTGGCGCTTCTCTGTGGCCGCTGTGGGTGTAAGAGCTCAGATGGTCTCAGTACACGGACCGCGTGAAGTAGGAGAATGAAGGGGTCCAGCCTTAAAGTCACCTCAGGAAGGACTATGCCGTGAGCTACGTCGGCGGGGCTGTGACCACGCAGTGGGGAGGCGGGGAGAGGGGCCGGCGGGGCAGGGGTGCTGTGGGGAGCAGCCGGGGGGAGGGTGGTCCACACCAGGCCTCACTGGGCCATGGTTTCCGGCTCCGGCAGGAGGACCGGCTGGGCCCTCCCTGTCACTGTCCACCACGGTCAACCCACCTGGCCCTTTGGGGTTGGGGGACA
>NW_006300164.1:2971209-2974161 GCF_000327345.1 Myotis davidii | reverse complement strand
GGGGGCCAGGGCCCTCCCCCGACCCTGGGGCCAGGCGGGCGGGAGCCGCAGAGCCGCGTACCGAGAGGCTTTCAAACTTCTTGGCCTCCGTGATGTGGATCCAGCTGTCCTTCTCCACCACCTTAATGTGCTTCACCTCGTCGTTGAACCTGGCAAGGACACGGCGCCGCGGTCACTGACGGGCCACACGGCCTGCCCCTCGGGGGCCCGACTCGGGAGCCAAGCCCCACCTGGGCCCTCAGCTCACACCTGCTCTCCAGCCCCTTCCTTTCAGTCCTCCCCCCGCCCCACCTGCTCCGGGCCTGCCTCCGACGGCTTGTCTGTCTGTCTGTCTGTCCATCTCCCCTGCCTGAGCTCCGAGCTCCCAGCCTGCACCGCCTTCCCCAGCCACTTCTGGACTCGGGGTTCTGCTCACCCTCCTCTCTGCCCTGGGACCCCTCCGCCTCCTGTTTCCCCAACGCCCGGGAGGCCTGTGCAGCCAGGGTGGCAGGTCACAGGCCTGACTGTGGCCCGGGGCCTGAGGAGGCAGCTTTGACACCTTCTCCTAATATTCTCCCACCCCACATCCTGGTCCACTCCGGCCGGCCGGCGCGGCGCTTCCTCAGACACGCCAGGCACCTGCCCGCCGGGCCGGCCCTGGCTGCCCCTCTGCCTCTCCGTGCCCTGTGTCCTCAGGTCTCAGATCCCACGTGGCCTTACTGGCGAGCCTCCTCCCGCCTCCCCAGGTGCCATGCACCCTTGCAGCTGACACCAACCCCAAAGACCCACAAGGAAGAAAATGCCACAACAACACCCCTTACGACAGCAACGCTAACCCTTCAACCACCGGATCTCTCCACACTGACGTCTACATAGGCCCCACGCACACGCAGGACATCACACCACAGCCAGGGGGATCCCAGGAAGGCGAGGACGGTGACAAAGGCCGCCCTGCGTGGGGCTCTCATGCCGTCCCGCTGACAGCAGGCCCCTAACCCCTGGCCTCCCGCCTGGCCCAAGACTCCTGTCCAGTGGGTGTTCGATGCCAATGGAGACCAACCACCAACAGATTCTGTCTCTTGGAGAAGTGACAGCAGACCCGGGGTGGGGAGTGGGGGGGACAGCTCTGGGCAGGAGGGCACCCCAACTGAAGACCACTGGCGGGAGCTGCAAGATGGCAGCCACGTGACCCTCGTGCTCTCCGGGGCCCCCTGTGGGGCGCTGGGCAGCCCCTGACCCTCCCAGCATCCCTGCCTGCTCTGCGGCCGAGCTGGGAGCCCCTGACCCTCCCAGCATCCCTGCCTGCTCTGTGGCCGAGCTGGGAGCCCCTGACCCTCTCACATCCCTGCCTGCTCTGCGGCCGAGGTCGTCCAGTCCCTGACCCTCTCACATCCCTGCCTGCTCTGTGGCCGAGGTCATCCAGTCCCTGGAACCTAGAAACGTCCGGCCGAGCTCGCAGGGCAGCTGTGGGCCGACGGCAGCCAGGATGCTCACGCCGGTCCCGGGCCAGTGAGGGGTGCGGACCCGTGGACACCCTTTCACCTCGAGCGTGTCCAGGTTTGGGCGCTACCTGCCATGGCCGCCCAACCCAACGTTGACCTGCAGGAGTCGTGGGCTCTGAGGTCCGAACGGCCTCGGGGACACGTACTTGATGCTGATGGCAAAGCGCTCCGCCTCGGCCGGCCGCTCCCGGACCAGGTAGGTCCCGCTGGCGTGGGATTTGAGCAGGTTGTCCGTCTGCTGCCGCTCCATGTTGCCTGCGAACCTAGAGAGACGGAGGAAGCGAGGTGGTCACGCTGACGGCCGGTGACGGCTCCCGCCCGGGACAGCAGCTCCCATCTGCAGATGAGCCCGTGAGGAGTGAGGGCCCCGCATTGCAGCTGCCCCTGCTGCGGCCACTGTGTAAGCACGTGGCTAAACTGGCCTTAAATACACCACTCCCATGTAGCGACCTTTCATGCAGAGAGTGCAAGAGGGGACTTCACTCTCCCAACTGCGCCCCCTGATGACCAGCTCTGGCAAAGGAAGCTGCTGCCAGGGATGGGGAAACCCCCAGACCCAGGCGATCAGGGCCGCGGACGGACCAGGGCAGGCAGCTGGGCTCCGCTGCCTAGAGAACCCAGACCCGGCCTGCTCACGGGCTTGTGGGCCACCCTCACGGCCCAGAGATGCCCCCCACAATCCAAGGGCCACCCACAGCCCAGGGGCCACCCACAGCCCAGGGGCCAGCCCTCAGCCAGGGCTACGCTGGTCGGCTCACCAGGGGTAAGCACTGTAGTCGATCTCCCGGGACGGTAGCCGACCAATGGGTGGCTGCAAAAGAGAACACGGGGTTAATGCCCCCGTGGGGGCCGTCCACACAGTGGGGGTAAAGGGGGCTTGTCGGCAATGACCTGGCCCTTGGGCCCCGGAGCCAATGGACTGCGGGGTCCCTGAGGGCAGTGACCAGGACTCACCACCTCTGAGTGACTCAGTCGGTTTGAATAGTGAATGAATGAATGAGTGATGACTGGTTAAGTGAATGAATGAAGGAATAGCAACCAGCCACTGGGCACCCATCCCCAGGAGGGGGTGACAAAGGCTGCAGAACTTCTCAGGGGGCCACGAGCACCCCCACAGCTCTCAGTGCTCAGCCCGAGGCCCCAGGGCAGGCATGGTCTCCAGGGGGCAGCTGCATGCAGGCATGTGACCCCTCGCGGGGCCTCCCTGGCTGGGCCACAGGATGGGCAAAGCCTCAGACGAGCTATCCCCTTCCCACCCCTTCACTGTGCAGATGGGGAAACTGAGGCCCAGAATGGGGAGGAGACCGGCCCCAGGCCACCCGGTGTTAGCGACACGTCCTCCTCTGCCGTGTGGTGCCCAAGACCTGCCAGCAAAGCCGGTCCCAGACCCCAGGTGTCCTCCTGCGCCCTCCGTCCCCTGGGCAGGGAGGCCGCACAGACGCTGCGTGCAGGGCAGGGGCGCCAGGGGCCA
>NW_006300164.1:2970483-2970806 GCF_000327345.1 Myotis davidii | reverse complement strand
CCCTTCTGGGCAGGAGGGTCCTCCCCGCGTCACAGAGGAGAACGCTGAGCCCACGGGAGGCAGGCGGCTTGCTCCCAGCTGGGGCAGGGCCTCACCTCCGGGCCGCTGCTCCCTCTCATCCACGCAGACCCCGTCTGGGCGGCCAGGGCGGGGGCGGCTCAGCCTCGCCCTCCCCGTCCCCTCTGCCAACAGGAGGGCACCCTGCCCTGGGCCCACCCATCCTCTCTGGGTGCAGAGTGCTCCGGGGCCAGCTCACGGCCGTCAGCCAGGCGGCCCCGGCTCCAGCTCCCACCACGCTCACCCGTCCGTCCACGGGGCACGGC
>NW_006300164.1:2968083-2970058 GCF_000327345.1 Myotis davidii | reverse complement strand
GGCCTCCGTGAGGGCGCCGCACCCCTCCCAGGGAACAGCCACCGCCCTCTTCCCTCCACCCCTGCCGCTCACCCACACCCGCCCTGCCTTGGGTGCAGGGGCCTCCTACCTCCCACCACTGAGACTCGGGGTCCCCTCTTAGCAGCTCAATCACGTCGCCCGTCTGGAAGGTCAGCACCGGCTTCCCGGGGGGAGCGGGGTTGCCGTGGTAATTCTGCACAGCCACCATCTTGGGACCTGTGGGGACAGGGGGTGGGGGTGGCTCGGGGACGCCATGCTGCCCGGACTCCCGCGTGTCCTCTACGCGCGCGCGTGTGTGTGTATGTGTGCACGCGGTAACAGGCTAGGGCAGTGATGGCGAACCTATGACATCTATGTGACACGGCACCAGAGTTAAGTTAGGGTTTTTCAAAATGCTGACACGCCGAGCTCAGAAGGTTCGCCATCACTGGGCTGGGGGGCCGTATTCTCAAATGGCATTTCCCGTGTTTTCCTTACACGCCTCCCCTCCCAGGACCAACAGCGGCATCTGCAGGCGGCAGGCTCCCGGGGTTAGAGAGGGTGGGCCGGGCCTGGGATGCACCAAGGCCACCCCGCTCACTGGGGCTGACATGGGGGTCCTGGCTGAGCCCCCTAGACCTGCAGGCCGTGCCTAGACAGGCCCTGCTCTGGCCTGGCCGCCCGGCGCGGGGCTGTCTGCCAGGCCCGGGCCCGATGCTGCGTCTCAGCACACGGTGCTCTCCACGCCCAACCCTGAAAACCCACGTTCCGGGCCCGGCCGGTGGCTCCGCTGGTGAGAGCAGCATCCTGACACCCAAGGCGGCGGGCTCAGTCCCGGTTATGCAAGAACCAACCAATGACGTGTAAACAGATGGAACGACAGACGGGTCTCTCTGTCTCTCATCCCCTCTCTCCAAAACAGTGGCTCTCAACCTCGGCTGCACATGAGAATCCCCTGGGAATCTTTAAAATCCTGATTTCTGGGCCTCATCCTCCGGAAATTCTGTGTCTTTGTTACTAATGTTGGGGCCACAACCCATAACAAAGACACAGAATTTCCGGAGGATGAGGCCCAGAAGTCAGGATTTTAAAAAGATTCCCAGGTGATTCTAATGGGCAGCCAAGGTTGAGAGCCACTGCTCTAAAATCAATTTTTTTTTTTTAAAGAAAGCCCCGTTCCTGTGATGCAGCGCAGGGTGTGTGTGTGTGTGTGTGTGTAGCATGTGGTGGCATGTGCATGTGGTGGGAAGAGGAGACAGAACACGGGAAAGCAGCCGTGCTCCCGTCTGCTCAGCTTCGGGCCCAAGCGGAGGCCCAGGGTGACCGCTGACAAGGACGAAGACGAGAGGGCCTGAGCCCGCACTCACCTGGTCCCGCTCCAGAGGCGTCCTGTGAGGGCAAAGACAGATGACAGGGCTGAAGGAGGCGGCCCCATGTCCGACACTCCCCCACCCGCAGGGAGAAGGGGCAAGGCAGGGAGGGGCAGGGCAGGGACACGTCCTAGACTCCTGCTCCCCTATGTGACAGCCCCCCACTATTTCTACTATCTCTTCCACCTCTGTGCCCCTCTAGCGCCCTGGGACATCCACCCCTTCCCTCTCCCATCCTTACCCTTAACTCCCACCTCCTCCAGGGAGCCCACCCTGACCACCCCAGCCCTGGAGCCTCCCTGATCTGAGCCTGGGTTTGTTGCCTGGGACAAGTCCCGCTGCATACACCTAAACACCTCTCCTCCTCCAGGAGGGCGTCTTTGTACCCCA
The DNA here is from genome assembly GCF_000327345.1 of Myotis davidii. Taxonomy (NCBI): domain Eukaryota; kingdom Metazoa; phylum Chordata; class Mammalia; order Chiroptera; family Vespertilionidae; genus Myotis; species Myotis davidii. The sequence continues at coordinate 2,968,298 of NW_006300164.1, read as the reverse complement.
CGCAGGGCCAGTGAGCACATTTCAGTGCTGGTTAACTTGACTGGACCCCACAGCTGGGGCAGGCCCCGATGCCCCCCCTTCAGTGACTTCCGGGACTATGTCCTCAGGGCAGCTAAACAGAGGGCTATGAGCCAGGGGGGGCAGGTGGGCAGCTGCAGGTGACCAAGCCGGGCACCCATGGCCGCGAGCCAGCCAGCGGGCAGGTGGGAAGGGCG
>NW_006300164.1:2964157-2967970 GCF_000327345.1 Myotis davidii | reverse complement strand
AGCAGGCGAACCTGAAAAGGAAGCATCAGGCCTCAGAGGGCGAGCCCCCAGCACGGGGACCGGCGCTCGCCGCAGCGGGCGAGGTGCGCTTCGAGGCCGCGCATGTCTGACACCAGCTTCAAAAGGTGGGGGACTGCCCGTCTGGTGAGACCCCAACTACAGATGCAATGACCACGGCAAAGCCGGCGGGCTTAGGGGCAGGGGCGCGCTCACAGCAGGAGGGGGCTGCGCTGGCAGCAGCATGGGTTCGGTTGGATGTCAGGTGCAGCCCGAGGACCGGCCCCTGGGGTGCATCGCAGGGGCGGCGGTACTCACTGATCTTGCAGGGAGGCGTCACCTCCAGACACTCCTTGTGCGCCCCGACGCCACACTTGGTGCACAGGTAGCCCTGGTAGAAGGTGCCCCTGTGCCAGGAAGGGGGGGGGAGGTGAGGCACTGCCCAGGTCCCCACACCCGGCAGCCGCAGGCAGGGCCCACAGAGCACCAGGCCCACCCCGCTGTCCCCACAGAGCGCCCTGGGCCTCTGACACCCCGTCCCGCTCTCCCCGAGGACAGCCCCGCCTTGCTCTGCCGCCCACACCGCGGGCCGGGCACCCACAGGCACGGTCCCCATCCCTCCCGGCTGGATCTGAGCTGATGGCCCCGCCCAGGCGGTGGAGGACGTGGTCAGAGGCGGTGGGTACGGGGCCCCCTTGGGTGGGGGCGGCCCTCACCGGAGGAACATCCTGCAGGCCTTGCAGTTGGTGGTCTTGTCGAACGTGTACATCTGGAAGCTGTGGTGGTTGGCGTTGGCTTTGTCGGGTTTGATGTTGGACCTGGTGGGAGGGAAGCGGCAGGTTCCCTGAGCCCCACGCTGGCTGGGCTGGGCCGGAGCCCGGTCTGCCCGACACCCCGGCTAGACGGGGGTGCTGCACGGGCACGAGAGGCCTGGGTGCAGGTCATGGCTACACCCTGACAGGGTTTGGGTGGGGCAGACGCGAGCACTGGTCAAGACCGAGCAGAGGTGCTCGTAGGGGAACTCATCACGGGGACGAGTCAGCAGCGAAAGCCTCAGAATGAACAGTGAGCTGAGCTCCCCGCAGGCACCCTGGGCATTGAGGGGGCGCGCGCTGCGTCTATTCACCCGGAGGTACGTCCCCTGTCAGACGGCGTGAGGCCGGGGGCTGGTGGCAAAGCCAGCAGGCGGGATGGGAAGTGTTCAGGGAGGGCACCGGGGAGAAGCTACAGCCTGAGAGCCGGGGCAGATGTGCAGGAGACATCATCTCCCTTTTCCTTTTTTAAAAATACATTTTTATTGATTTCAGAAGGAAGGGAGAGGGAGAGAGAGAGAGAGAAACATCAACGATGAGAATATGGATCAGCTGCCTCCTGCATGCCCCCCACTGGGGATGGAGCCTGCAACCTGGGCCTGTGCCCCGACCGGGAATCGAACCTCCATCTCCTAGCTCACAGGTCGACACTCAGCCACTGAGCCACGCCGGCCAGGCAGTCATTTGTTCTGATGTGTCCCCATTCGATGCCCTAACCGCCCTACTTTCACCGCCAGCTCACCAGGAGGAGAAGGCCAGGAGTGGGCGCACCTGCCCGTCTGACCGCAGAGTCTGAGGGCACAGGACCTGCCACTCGGGCCTCGGGTCCCCAATGACCCACTGATCACCTTTCTCTGTTGGACATAACGGGCTCCTCCTAGATTTCATGGAATAGTTCTGTGGCTTCCACAGAAGGTGACAGTCACAGCCAAGGGCCCTGGGGAAGCGGTCACCAGGGGTCCATCTGGCATCGCGACCACTGCTGGCCACGCAATGCCCTGCCAGAGAGCCGTGCAGGGCTCAGCCTCAGGGCAGCGGGCAGAGGAACCCATCTGGGCCAGAGGGAGGGCCCTCTTGCCCGGGGAGATTGTGAAACAGCCAGGATGCCACCCACCAACGTGGGGCTGCGGGTGACAAAGTCCGTCTCAGTCTCTGGGCATCTGCCCTCACCCTCGCCTGGGAGAGTCCTGGACAGAGTCCCCTGGGGCTCTGCCCCTGGACTCCCATGGCCGTCCCCCCAGGATTCCTGAGCCCCCACACTGCCCCTTGGACTCCCAGGGGGACTCCCATGGCCACCCCCAACTGCTCCAGCCACTGGACAGAGTCCCCCCAGGACTCCCGAGCCCCCATGCTGCCCCCTGGACTCACATGGCCATCTCGAACTGCTCCATCCACTTCCGCTTCGTGTCCTCAGTTTTGCAGAAGAACTGGAAGCCCTGCTTGCCTTGCAGGTGGATCAGGTAGAAGCCATAGGACCACTGCGGGGGGAGAGTACGTGTGTGCACAGGTGTACAGTGCACTCCTATGCATGTCTACGCAGGCGTGCCCCTGTGTGCCTGCATGTGCACGTATGCCTGCATGTGCACGGGTACAGTGCGCTCGCATGCATGTTTGTGTCTGTGTGTACATATGTGTATGTGTATGTGTTCAGTGCCCTCGTGTGGGGGTGTGGACAAGTGTGTGCACGTGCATATGTGTATGCGCAGGTGCATGTATACAGTGCACTCATGTCTGTGCCTGCACACGTGTACATGGTGCACGTGCAGACCCCTCTCAGGACTTCCTGGGACCCCCTCCCGCCCCCTCCACGGTGCGCCCTCAGCTGAACTCGGCTGGTGCGGCCGGGTCCCTAATGGCTGAGCGGGGTCCCCGGGGAGCCCGTGTTCAGTAACTGGCCCCGGGCCTTCCACCACCGCCCACCTCCTCTCACTTCCTAAATGTGATGCTCAAGAAACTCACTGCTCTGAGGCAAATCACCCGAAAGGAACAGGGAGGGAGAGGCCATGGTCTGGGGCGCCCACGGCAAAGCCCCACACGCTGCCCACCCCTCGGCCGCCCCCAGGCCTGGCAACTCAGGGGCTGCCAAAGGGGCCCAGGAAGAGGAGTGCGGAAACCCTGGGCCCAGGTGTCAGAGATGGTGGAAGGCAAGGAAGGGAGGGGGGGACCAGAGAGGCAGAGGGAAGAGGGCGGATGGAGGGAGAAAGGAAGGGAGGGAGGGAGAGGGGAGGAAAAACATAGGGTGACAGAGGGACACTAGGCAAACCCCTGACCAGCCATGGCCTTAACCTCCAGGGAACGGAGCAGCGGGGGGACCAGGCAGGGGGGGCGGACCTCACTTGAACCCTCTGTAGGAGGCAAACCCTTTCTCCTGCACACACATCATCGTCATAACTAAGAAACTAGATGAGGAGGAAGAAAGCCATGAGCCGCCCTCCTCGGGCCCCGGGGCCCCAGGCCCCACTCCCGGCTCAGGAGGGAAGTGCCGCATCGGCCGGAGGTGAGGAAGGCGGGAGGGGCGCAGGTGCTTACCATTTTCCCATGAGACTAGGCAGCATGAGGAAAGGAGAGGAAAAGGGGGGTGGGGTCATGACGGGGCTCACAGCCCAGGACACTGACCACTGCGGAGAGCCTGGGGGGGAGGGGCAGCCAGGCCTCCCTCCCTCAGGGGAAGGGCCAGGGGCTGGGACCTGGGGGAGCGTCAGCCCAGAGCCTCAGTCCACCACCTCTGCGCCCCAGTAGCTTGTCTTGGACCTCAGGGTTAGGTGGGCCCCCCCAACAGCTCTTCCAGACAGCACCCTCATTCTACACTGTAAGCTCTGAGGTCCAGGGTCTGAGTCTTTAGCACCCTGGCTCCTGGCCCCACACCAGCTCAGGGCTGCACAGTAAGTGCCCGAGCTCTGGGTGCAGAGGCCTCTGCAGAAGGAGGACTGAATGAAGAGAGCAGGGCAGCCCCATCCAGCAGCCGTGGCCCCACCCCCAGCAGCCGTGGCCCCACCCCCAGCAG
>NW_006300164.1:2962840-2964117 GCF_000327345.1 Myotis davidii | reverse complement strand
CACCCCCAGCAGCCATGGCCACACCCCCAGCAGCCATGGCCACACCCCTAATAGCCATGGCCACACCCCCAGCAGCCATGGCCACACCCCTAATAGCCATGGCCACACCCCTAATAGCCATGGCCACACCCCCAGCAGCCATGGCCACACCCCTAATAGCCATGGCCCCGTCCCCAGCAGCCATGGCCACACCCCTAATTGCCATGGCCCCACCCCCAGCAGCCATGCCCCACTGACTGGGCAGCAGTCTGACAGCTGACGCCAGGCCCACCCAGGGCCCTCCCAGGCAGGGGGGCAGGGGCAGGAAGGACTACTTCCTGCAGGGCCAATGTGGACTGGAGTCGGGGGCCAAGGTCTAAGGCCCGACTCCCACCCGAGCACTTGGCTGGGTCCCCCTGCTCATCCCCTCACTTGGGGACTGCGGTCCTGGCCACTCCCGCTCCCGGGCAGATTCAGAGATGAAGCCAGGGCTGGGCTGGGCGGCACAGAGGGGCGCCTTCAGCACGAGTCACAGTGACAAGAGGATGACTGACAAGGGCAGCCCTGCCCCCCTGCAGCCCGCCCTTCCCCGGGGCCACTCCGCGACACCCCTCAGTGGGGCATCACCCCGGCCCCCGGCCTGTGCACCCCGCTGCCCCACCGTCCCCCCCCAGGACCGGGACCCACCTTCTTGACATCCTTGTTGTTCATGGGGTCGTCGGTCACCTTGTGGGAGAGCAGCTCGATGACCTCCTTCAGCTCGTAGCTGTAGCCCCTCCTCTTGCAGACGATGACCACCTTGTCGAACAGGAACAGGTACCTGCCCAGGGCGCAGCGGGGCGTCAGCATGGCCCGTGCACCGTGCTCCCGCCGTGGGATGGAGCCCAAGCTCTGCCCTCTGCCTGGCTCAGCCGCTCACCTGACCCTCGGCCAGGTCTCAGCTGCTCAGGTACGACTCCCCCAGGAAGCCCTCCTTGACCTCACCCGTGGCCCAAGGTGCATATGGACTCCTCATCCCCCAGCTCCATCTCCCACTAACTAGACTGGGAGCCCCACGGGAGCCGAACCCGTGTGTGCTGTGGCCCCAGCCTCGGCCCAGGCCTCGCACACAGTAGGAGTGCACGGAGGACTGAACAGCTGCCGTGCCAGCTCAGCCAGAGCCGTCCCTGTCGCCCGCCTGGGCGCTCCCTCCGTCATTTGGCAAAGGCTCGTGCGGCCACGCTATCTGCCTGGCTGCTAGGAGCCTGGGAGCTTGCTGGCCACGGCCTCTGGCTGCCCCCAGCCCAGCCCAGCCCAGC
>NW_006300164.1:2960410-2962782 GCF_000327345.1 Myotis davidii | reverse complement strand
GCTCTCGCCGAGAAGGAAGGAAGCAATTAAAACGGAGCAACACAAAGCCAAGCGGGCGGGCAGCTCTTTCCCCAGAAAAGCGTTTCCACGCCGTGGGGGCGGGTGCCTGGCCGGGCTGGCGCCACCGCCTGGGACGCCCGCCCCGCTCACCTGTCCTGCTTGGTGTGGTTGACGATGGACCGGACCTTCAGCTCCCCGTCGATCTTCGGCCGCCCGAACTCCTCCAGTTTCACTTGCTGGACAGACGGGAAGGCGGTTAGCGGTTAGCTGTGCCCGGGCAGGCCCGTCCCATCCCCTGCCCGGAGGCCGGCCTGGCGTGCACCAGCCCCGGGGGCCGATCCCAAGGAGGCGGAAACCCAGCTGAAGAACCCGGTGGGTCCTGACTGGTGCTTAGAACAAGGGACGCGGGTGCCGAGGAACAGGCCACAGGCTCCTGTGCCCAGCCCGCCGGGCCTGCCTTCATCTCCCAGGAACAAGGGGCCATTCACGGTGGGCGGCGCCCCCAGGCCGCCGTGGTGCGGTGCCAGAGCAGGGACCCGGTAGGAAAGGCCAGACGCCCAGCCCGAAAACCAAGTTCAAGGGAACAAAGGGCGTGTGCCAGGCGGAGGGCGGGCGGGCGTCGGCCCTGCCAGCAGCTCGTCTTCCGCGGCACAGGCTCCCGTCACACCCGCTCTGCGTGGTGGAGGATCCGTCCCCGTTTCCCGTGAGGCCTGGATCTTGGCCGCTCTGCTCTGGGTCAGAGATGGTCCCTGGACTCGGTCCTGTGTGGTCCACGCAGGCAGGGAGGCTGAGCCCTGCCCTCTGGTGGCTCCGGCACGAATGCGGACCCTCAGCTGCTCAGATAGACTCCTCCGGGAAGCCCTCCTTGGCCTCCCCAACCTTGACGAGGCCGTGTCCGCGTGGTGCTCCAATGGGCGGGTCTCAGCATCTTCTTCTGAACTCGGAATTTTCCAGAAGCTGCCAGGGCCGGACTCAGAGCCCAGCGCTCGGGCCGTAGTTTTGTTTCTTCAGGAACACGTGTTACTCAGACGCTACACGAAAATGGTTAACTAACCTATAAAAACCGTCTTTTTTCGTGTAAAAGTGATGCCCGTGCATCATGAGGCATCGAGGAAACACTGCTGCCAGGGACCCTGCCGGCCCCGCTCCGCCTGGCGCCGAAGGCACTGCCCCCCAGTCCGGGCCCTGTCCCTGCCCCCTGCTCCCTGCCCTGGGCGCTCGATTTTGTTCTGAAGGAAGGAAAACAGAGCTGTACCCTAACGCTGTACCCTGACGGCTTTCCTTCACTCGGACCCGGTACGAGCGTCTTCAGGCGCGTGCACACAGGGGGTCCCGTTGGGCTCTCTCGACCCCGGGGGTGAGGAATGGCCAATGGGCACCAGGTGGGGCCTGGGCGCCCGGGAGCTTCCTCTGCCCAAAGCTTCTGCGTGGGTTTGACTCCCACAGACTCAGCGGGACCGGCCGAGTTCAGGGACGAGGGCGCGTCGTGCAGGCCGGCGGCTCTGAGCCAGGGCCAGTTCTGTGCCCAGGGGCCACCTGGAGACGTGCGTGGTCATCACTGGGCCCCCGAGGGTGGGGGTGCTACGGGCATCTAGTGGGCCATTTGCAATGCACAGGACAGACCCCCAGCAAAGGATGCGCCCCACGTGTCGACAGGGAGGAAGTGGAGGAGTGCTGGGGGACGCACTGGCAGGTCGGCGAGACGTCGGCTGGGACAAGCAGGGGGTGCCCGCTTCCGATGGCCCAGCTCCTCTCCCGCAGGTCACAGTGGCACCCAACGCCCAAGGGTGACTGAGAGGGTCCGGTGAGGGGCCTGCCTGACGCCCAGGTGGAGGGGAGAACCCAAGGGCAGCTCCCAGGACCCGGCCGGACGAGGGTGAGAACACACTTCCGCTTATTCAATATGGAGATCGTGAGAGACATTTTAAAAATACACGTAGTACGTGGACATGATTAATCTTCACCCTCTGCCCCGGCCAGCGTGGCTCAGTGGGTGAGTGTTGTCCCACGCACCAAAGGTCACGGTTCCAATCCCGTCAGGGCACAGGCCCGGGTTGTGGGCTGGATCCCCAGTGGGGGGCGTGCAGGAGGCAGCCGATCCATGATTCCCTCTCACATCAATGTTTCTCTCTCTCTCCCTCTCTCTCTCCCGTCCTCTCTGAAATCAGTAAAAACACATTTAGAAGAACAATCTCCCTTCCTTGGAGAGCCAGCACTTACCAGGTTCTCTATGGAGCTCTGGAACTCGCTGATTTTCTTCAGGGTCTCCTTGTCCCGTTTCACTTCATTTATGTACATTGCCAAGTCCTGGGAAACAGCAGTGTGGGCGGGGTTAGCAGGCCCGGCCGGCGGGGCGAGGGGGCTCAGCCCCC
>NW_006300164.1:2959229-2960270 GCF_000327345.1 Myotis davidii | reverse complement strand
CCCCATCCCGCACCGCCCAGGGCCGGGGGGCTCAGCCCCACCCCATCCCGCACCGCCCAGGGCCGGGCACTTTCAAAGCACCTGCAGCCCGGCCGGCGGGGCTCAGTGGTTGAGCGTTGACCTGTGAGCCAGGAGGTCACGTTTCAAGTCCCGGTCAGGGCACAGGCCCGGGTTGCGGGCTCGATCCCCAGTGAGGGGTGTGCAGGAGGCAGCCCATCAATGACTCTCTCTCATCATTGATGTTTCTGTCTCTCTCCCTCTCCCTTCCTCTCTGACATCAATTAGAAAAATATGTTTTTTAAAAAGCACCTCCCACCCTGTGCCCGAAGTGGCTGGCTCTCAAGGCAGCAGGACGGTGAGAAGGGCCAACCCCACTTGACAAATAAAGAAACTCAGGAAAACAAGGTAAAACCAACCCCAAACCACACTCCAATCAGTGGGCCAAGAACCCCAAGCCCCTGCCTCCGGACCCCCTAGGTGACAGTAGATAATCAACAGCCAACTAGACTCGGATCAGCCGTGTCTGAGCCCTGGGGAGGGGCCACCCCAAAGGCCACCGCCTCCAGACCCTCAGCTGCACCAGGGCGAACCCCACCAGCTGTCCATGCCATGCAGCCTCCTGCTGGCCACCAGGGGGCAGTGCCCACTGCAATCCAGAGGGCAGAGCGACTGGGCAGGGCACCCAGCGCTGCGGAGAGAAAGGGGACCCGGCCCACCCCGGAGAACCCGGGGGGTGGCACGGCCCCTGCCCAGCAGGAGCGCAGGCTGCCGTGGGTGGAGCCGCAAGCCAGGCCACGATGGGGCCGGGCCGGCCTCCCCACAGACCTCCTGCCCGTCCCTCGAGGAGCCCAGCAGCTGAACCAGACCCGAGGCAGAACCAGACCCGAGGCAGAAAAGCTACAAGCGGCCGGGCAGCTGTGTGACCACTGCAGCCACGCGGCGCAGGCCACAGGCCAAAGGCCCACACGGACGTGGAGTGAAGTCCCCCAGGAGCACAGGCTGCTCAGAGGTGCTCTCAGCGCGGAGCATGCGCAACGGGGA
>NW_006300164.1:2955945-2958963 GCF_000327345.1 Myotis davidii | reverse complement strand
CCGGGCAGCAGGCAGCACAGGCCAGATGCCCAGACTGAGTCCAGGGCCTGGGACCCTGAGGCCCCAGCGGACGGCAGGAAAGCCTGCAGCGCCCCCGGCCCCGACCCTCTGCCCGTCGGAGGGTCTCCCGCCACCCTGTGCCCTGCTCTGCTCCGTGCCCCCCAGGAAACGCTACATCTAGGGTCAGGCTTGTCCGCTAAGCCCCAGGCGGCCCGGCCTCTCCCTGCCTCAGTTTACCCACCTGCATGGCTTCCAGTGCTTCCTTCAGCTGCTGCCTCTCGGGCCGGTCGGTGGAATGGCTCAGAAGCTCCTGAGGGGTGAGAAGGGAGCCAGGGGTCACCCCTCAGGGGGTCCTGCCTCTGCCCTCGCCCCCACCAGGGCACAGCGTGAGGCTTCCTGAGACAGACGGGCTCAGCTGCCCCCTCCAGCAGAGAGTGGGCCCCCACCCAGGCCACACACTGCTTCGAGGGAGGGTGTCCCCAAGTCCTGTGGGTAACTGGAGGGGCGCTAGCAGCACAAAGCTGGGTGCTGAGCCCCCAGGGAACAGGTTGGTTCACGGAAGAGCCTCCCTCGGCACTTCCCAGAACCAGTGTCGCCCCAGGTCCGTCTGCCCAGGGCTCCCTATTCCCATTCTCCGTGGCTGCCGGGAGCTCAGGGCGGCTCAGGCGCAGCCACGGGAACGCTCACTCCTGGCCGGGGAGGCGTCCCGTCTCTGCCACTTTCTCTGCTCGCTTGCCCACTTCATCCTAGCTCTCCTTCGTACACTTACTGGGCAAACGGCACAGACAGCAGCTCCCAGTGCCCCTGGCGCTCTGTGCGCTAAGCACGGCCGGCGAATGTCTGCTGGTTCCGGCCTCCCCCTGGCTCCGCCCTGCCCGGCCGCGGAGGCCGGGGGCTCACCTTCAGGAGGAGGTGGTACTTGAGCACGCGCTGCATGGGCACCACCAGCAGGTCCTGCAGCTTGAACTTCCCATCCTGGACCTTCAGCGTGCATTCCTGGGCGTCGGGGCAGCAAGGCGATGAGGGGCGTCCTGGCCCGGGGACGCTGGACCCCGACGCTCCCACACCCTGGCCGGGGGCAGACCTGAGGCCGGAACTGGGGCCCGGGCGTCCTGTCCTTGTCTGGCCTGGCTCCCAGAACCCCCTCCCCCATCACCAGGTGCGGGAGGGGCTGCCGCCTCTCACAGCCTCGGGTCCACAGTGGCCACACGAGGACTGCAATTCGGGGGCTGGCGCCCACTGGGCCTGCCTCAACCGTCTCGGGGAGCCGGCTCACATTAGGGGGACCACCTGCGGAACCAGGGGCTCCCCCTCATTGCCTGGACACCGGGCATCCCCGCACTGCTGAGCAAAGGGACCCAGCACCGGGACCCACTCCAGAAACAGGATCTGATGGGAACCAGCGGGGAGCAGCCTGGCACCCCAAGGAGGGGAACGAGGACAGGGTCCTGAGTGGGGCTCATGTGGGAACCCCACAGGAGACCGGCCCTGAGCCCGGGCGAGGATGGGAGCGGGGGGAGGCTCCACAGCTCCCAGCAAACATCTGTCACTGGGGTCCCCTTGGGGTTCATATAGGCCAAGGTCAGGGGCCGGTCCCAGCCCTGCACTGAGCCAGATCCGGTCCTTGGAGCCTACCTCACCTGCACCCAGGGGCTCAGGCTGTGTTCTGGCACGGCACAGTGCCCTCCACCTGCTCACTGCCCTCCCACAGAGGAAAAAACCACCGGCTAAAATCCACACAAAAAAGTCCTATCAGCCCGGCCGGCGCGGCTCAGTGCTTGAGCGTCGACCTATGAACCAGGAGGTCATGGTTCGATTCCTGGTCAGGGCATAGGCCCAGGTTGCGGGCTCGATCCCCAGTGGGGGCGTGCAGGAGGCAGCTGATCGATGTTTCTCTCTCATCGATGTTTCTAACTCGCTATCTCTCTCCCTTCCTCTCTGTAAAAAATCAATTTAAAAAATGTATTTAGAAAAATAAAAAAAATTTAAAAAACGGAAAAGTCCTCTCACTACCCCGTCCCACCTTCCCGCATGGGGTGAGCAGGAGGCCATGGAGCTGCAGCCGCAGGGGATGAGCCAGGGGCCGGGCTGGGAGCCACTGTTACCTCCACTTTCAGCCTGAAGTCCTCCCGGCTGGCGAGGAGCTGGTTCAGCGTGTTCTGAGCGTGCTCCATGTGGCTGCAGTACTCCCCGTAGATCAGGAGCCTGGGCATGCACATGCGGACATGTAGGTTCACACATGTGCACATGCGTACACACACACGCACATGTGCACACACACCACCTGCCGCGGGCGGCACACAGCCGGGGGATCCCGCCGGTGAAGCCCTGGTCAGCTCTGCACTGTCCCGTGTGGACCCAGAGAGGCGCCCAGGTGTCCCCGAGGCCCCGCAGCTGGGAGGGGCCGCCACCCACCTCTCCTTGAACTCCAGGAAGACCTTGGCCAGCGTGCCGCCGCCCGCCATCATGGCCACGTCGATGGCCCGCAGGAAGCTGTGGTGCACCCTGATCAGGTCCTGGAGGGAAAGCCGTCGGCCCGTGAACCGCACCAGCCAGAGGGCCACAGGTCCCTGTTCACTCTCGGACGGAGAGGCCGGGCGTGGGGGTGCGCCCCATGTAAGTGTGGGTGTAACCCAGCCAGGAGGGCCATGGGGCTGGCCGCCCGAGGAGGCCTGAGCACACCCAAATCCCCGAAACCAAGTCCCTCCTCTCATCTGCCAGCCACCAAACACCCCTTAGCCAGGACCCACCAAGCCCTGGGCAGGGACGCAGCGCAGCCCGGGACCTGGGTACAGGCGCAGCCCGGGACCCAGGACAGAGCCCACAGGTGGGCATAGCTGGGACCCGGGACAGAGCCCACAGGTGGGCATAGCTAGGACCTGGGACAGAGCCTGCAGGGGGGCGCAGCCCGGGACCCAGGACAGAGCCCGCAGGTGGACATAGCTGGGACCCGGGACAGAGCCTCCAGGGGGGCGCAGCCCGGGACCCAGGACAGAGCCCACAGGTGGGCATAGCTGG
>NW_006300164.1:2952776-2955887 GCF_000327345.1 Myotis davidii | reverse complement strand
GGGACCCGGGACAGAGCCCGCAGGCGGGCGCACAGGGCCTCACCTCCAAGTTGATGAAGACAGCCGCCATGTCCGCCGGGCTCAGCACCAGCCTCAGGGGGCCCATGTAGTTCTGGAAGACAGAGCCCAATGCTGCCTCAGCGCGGGGGGCAGCCACCTTCCAGGCCACAGCGCGGCCAGAGGGGCTCTGACGACCCCGCTGAGGTCAGGGGCTCCCTGCAGGCGGCCCCCACGCCTGGCCCGGCCGGTGCTCAGTGCTCACTGCAGAGCATTTGGGAGGCCCGGCTCTGCTGGACGGGGCAGGCGAGTGGGGCCTGAGCACGGGCCGAGCACACACCTGCTCCCTGGGGGCACTCGTGTGCGCTGGACACAAACCCACAGCCACCACGGAGCACGGCTAGCATCTGAGACATGAGGAAACTGACGCCGGGAGGGGAGGGCGTCACCCTCATGCACCTCTGGCCGGTGACAGGGCCACGGTGCCCGCCTGCGCCCTGAACCTGCCAGGAGAGGCTCTCCACGCCCAGAAGCTCCGCGGGGCAGGCAGTGGTCCTGCCGGAGCCGCCTCGGTTCTCACAGGTGCAAACACCCCTCCCGCCCGGGGAGGACTCGCGCCTCTCCTCTCCGGCCCCTTCTCCCCAGGGGGCCTGTCCCCACTTCTCCCGGCCACGGGACCGAGCAGGAGGAACTGTCCACATGGACAGGTTGCCCTGGCCTGTCTGACTCGGGGGTAGCGCACCTACCTCTAATGGGGGAGGGGAGGTCTGTAAACATGGTTACCCCCAAAGCACACAGCACGCCCTGGCTGAGGCCCCCAACACCACCCGGACGCACCAGGCAGGGGTGGCCCCTGCCCTGGAAGGCCGAGCCCCGGGAGCTGGAGCCGCCGCGCAGGGGCCGAGCCCACCTTCTCGATGTCCTCCAGCGTGCGGTAGTACTTGGCCTCGGTCTCCTGGATCTCCAGCAGGCAGCACGTCCTCTTGTCGTCCTCCGTCATGCCCATTTTCTACGGGCGGACACGGGCGTGAGCAGGGATGCCCACCAGGCCTGCCACCCGCTCACCGCCTGCTTGGCCAACGTGGGACCGGATGGGAGACAGAAAGGCCCAGGCCTTCCTCCCCGTCCCCCCTTGCAGATGAGGAAACTGAGGCCCGCGGAGGGGCTGTGGCGGGAACCTGAGAACGGGCAGCAGTGCCGAGGAGTGCGGCTTCCAGGCCAGGGCGAGCCCCGCACCAGCCACCTCCTGCATAGACAGCACGTGTGAGGTGCTTAAAGCACCTACTGTGTGCACAGGGGAGCCTCTGACCAGCTCCCTGAGGACCCGTGTCCGCCAACTGGTTCCTCAGCTGGTGCCTCAGAGAAGGACACGATTCCTCACAGGCTGGCCCTGCCCAGCGCCCACGGGCTGCAAGCAGGACCCCTGGGGACGCGCCACCATGGCAGGGCCTGCCACCACCTCTGGGGGGACCGGGGCGGGGGGCGGGCTGACCAAGACTGTGGTCACAGGGCCTGGGAACGGGGGTGATGTGACTGCAGAGGCAGCCACGCTCTCGGGCCCCTCAACTGAGCCATATGTGCCCGTGAGCAAGGCCCTGGGAGAAGGAGCTGGCACCCGTGTGCCCTGACCATCCTCCTCCTCCAGGAAGGCCAGGCCCTGCTGGGCTCTGCCGGGGCCGCAGCTCCAAGGGCCTCGCGGCACATGGCCCAGGGCCAGGGTGACAGCCCTGCTCAGCCAGGGGACTGCACTGTTACTCTTGGGGCTCCATGTGGATGCTGAGTGGTCCCCCTAAAACTGCATAAAAACAGGCCGACAGTGTCTCCCAGGACAGGCCCGTGATGGGGAGCCGCCGCGGGCAGCCTTACCTGCATGTACCTGATCTGAGAGCATGGAAACAGACGAGAGACCCAGTTAGCACCCAGCTGCACATGGGGGTCAGGGGGGCCCGGGCATTTAGCCCACAGCCTCAGGGGTGCCCGCTGCCGGGCGGGTGGGAGGGACAGGCCCGGGACCGAGCACGCGGCTGGTCTTCCCACGTCTGGGCTGAGCCACACCTGCCAACCTCTGGCTTTATCTTCCTTCACAAAAGCACCGTCCCCATGACCTCCACTGGGACTGCGGGGGGAGCGCCAGCGTGGCAGGGGGTGGCAGGGGATGAGATACGCCGGGGTGGGTCCCAGAGAGCATGGCGGGAGGCCCACCACCGGGGATGGACGCGCGGCCCGTGAGCACCAGCCCGGGCGTTAGGACACTGAGCAGAGCAGGGCAGGGGCGCCAGCTTATCCCCAGGATACGGGGGGCAAGGGGACATCGTCTCAGCCCCAGGTCCCGCTCTGTGGGGTTCAGCACCAGGGGCAGGGAGAGCTTGGGGAGCGCCCTCTCCAGGTCTCCGCAGGCCAAGCACCATGGGGGGTCTCGGGAGCCTGTGTGACCTGGATTCCAGTCCTGTCCTCGCTCCAGAGGACACCGGTTCCCAAAGGGCTGGGGGAGCCCCGAGGCCGGCCAGGCTCCTGGGGAGCTGGAGGTGAGGAAGCAGGGACCTCCAGCAACAGGCGAGGGGGGCCTTCCAGCCCCCAACACCCCTAAAGGGGGCAGGATCACCCGGGGCCACCGCCCCACAGCAGACTCACAGGGTGAGACCTGGTTACTGAGGGGAAGGGAACCCACCACACCCTTCAGGGCAGTTTCGGGGCTGCCGCGCCCAGCATGTCCCGTCTCCCCCGCGTGATGCCAGAGGGGCCGCAGGCGTCCAGAGGGGGAAAGCCTCTCTGAAAGGCCGGGGAGCGGCTCCCCGCTTCCTGTGTTCGCCGCCACTGCTCACTCCCACGTGGACCCCGAATTCCCTGAGACGTTCCCCATTTCTGGTGTGAAAGCAAATGGCATCAAAAGCCTCCCGAGGTGGCAAGCGGCACCTCCGTGCCCCTGTGTGGGGGCCCGGGGGGCTGTGGCCAGGTCCCCATCTCCCCGGCCCGGCCGGCAGCACCCGCCGCCCCACAGCAGCCGTGGGCATTAACCCCGCATTGCAGCCCACGGGCGTCCCAGGCTGTCAGCCTCCCGGCTGGAACGGACACCCTCGCACACGGAGGACGCACAGCGGGCTGACTGGGATGATC
>NW_006300164.1:2951736-2952629 GCF_000327345.1 Myotis davidii | reverse complement strand
TGTGGTGAGCGGGGCTCCCGCAGCGAGCTGGCGGCTCCCGGGCGGGAGGGGCTCCGAGCCCTGCACAGCCTCCGAGGAGAATCCCACGGCTACGCGGGACGGGCGCGTCACATCCCAGCCTCCTGAGGAGACTTCGCAGGGACCAGGGCCTGCAGCAGGCTGGGCCCGGGAAGGGGAGGAACGGGGTGGGGAGGACGGGGCAGCCTCTGCAGCTCCCTCCACACCGGACCAGCTCCCCTCAGTGGCCTGGGCCAGGGCCGGCTCAATTTTAAAGAAAGGGCCAAAATCAGCCTGGTCGGCGTGGCTGAGCGTTGACCTATGAACCAGGAGGTCAGGGTTCGATTCCTGGTCAGGGCACAGGCCCGGGTTGCAGGCTTGATCCCACAGCGGGGCGTGCAGGAGGCAGCCGACCAATGATTCTCTCATCATTGATGTTTCTCTCTCTCTCCCTCCCTCTCCCTTTCTCTCCGAAATCAATAAAAGTATATGTATTTTTAAAAGGGCAGACCGCTCTGCCAAGTCTACAAGCCCGTGCGGGCGAGAAGAGGGCGCGATGGGTTGGGGGGGCGCTTACCATGGGCTGCTGCACCTCCACCTTGATGATGTCCTCGTAGATGTCGTCCCCCTCATCCTCACACGGGACGCAGTCGTAGATGTCCTCCCCCAGGTCGTGCTCGCTGCGGGGAGGGAGCGGTCAGAGGGGCGGACGCCGCCGTCTCCCGGCCTGAGGGTGGGCACCTGCCTCCCAGGCGTAGTTTAGACCGGGCAGCGTGCAGAGCCTGGCTCCTGCTCTGCCTGCTGTGCTTCAGAAGGACCCGAGACAGAGCCCCACCTCCCCAGCTCCCCACTAACAGCCAGGGACACAGGCGACCCCACATCGACCCCAGCGGGAG
>NW_006300164.1:2947689-2951510 GCF_000327345.1 Myotis davidii | reverse complement strand
AGAGCGGGCCTGGTGACAAGGCCAGCGTCGAAACTGTGGCCGCGCGGGACAGAGGAGAGGGGACGCCGCAGGCTGCTCCATCAGAGGCAGGCGAGGCCGCGGGGCCAGTGGAGGGAGGGGCGGGCGGTGGGGCCCGGGCAGCTACACATTTTACAAACCAATGACATTAATAAAGAGAACGGGAAATAGGCCCAGAAAGGGGCCTCCAGGTCACTGGTGCAGGGGCACCAAACCGCCAGCATGAGAGCCGCCTTCTCCTCCCGTGTTTGGGGGACATCCCAGTTGATCCCCGTGCCGTCCCTCCCGCCCGGGATCCTACCCCTCCAGGACCTCCCTGCAGCGCCCCCACAGGACTCGGTGCTCGAGATGCCACCTCCTCACTGCCTCACGCACGCACATGGCGCCCACGGCTCTCGCGGGGCAGAGGGGAAGCGGGGTGCACGGGGCAGGGGGCCTGCTGAGAACTCCGGGATCTGGGGGACCTATTCCCGTGCCGCTGCCTCCTGCTCAGGGAGCTTCCTGGACAGGTGGGCTTGAAGGATGCTTGGAGGGGTCCGGCCGGCGTGGCTCGGTGGCTAGGCATCGAGTCCCGGAGGGGCCACTCGGCCCTTCTCTGCGTTTGTTTCTCCGCCAAGCCCCTGTCACTCATTCGGCACATTTCCCCTCGGAGGTCCTGGCCGCACTCACAGCGCGCAGTCAGCAAGGCGGGCTGCTCGGGGCCCGTTTTATTCTGGCGACGGCTCCTTCTCTCCTGTTTCTTTGCAAGTTTGAGGACTTCCACGGACACGGGACAGGACGCTTCATAGCGGCTGGAGCGCCTGAGACCGTCCGCTGGGCTGGGACAGTGGGCAGCCGCTGCCATGGCTGCCGACTCCGCCTCCGGCTGCCGACTTCTCGGCGGGAAACCGGAGGCCCCGCCGTGTGTGAGGTTCCACGGTCAGCCAGCGCTGAGGTGGACTATAAGGTGGGTCGGGGGGATCTCCTGCTCTGTGGGTCCCTCCCTTCCAGCGCTTTCCCAACGTTCCGGCTGCCCTACCAGCCCGATCCTTTTCCCTGACAGCTCAGGCCCGAGGGTGCGGCTGTCTGCACGAACTGGGGGGTGTCCCCCCGGAAAAGGCTGCAAACCTTCCAGCTCCATCCGCAGCGCGCACTCGGGGAGAAACGGAGGGCTCCTCCGGGTGAGAGTGAGACGACGTGGTCCCTCCCCCTCTGGGTGCTGGGGGAAGGGACAGGACCCCGTGACGGACAGGCAGCATCTCCGAACGCATGTCCGGAGCGGGGCCGGGGCCAGAGGACAAGTCTCGGTGTCTGCGGCAGCGGGTCATTCCCCACCAGCTGTGCCCAGGGCATCCGACAGCCGAGGCCGAAGTGGACACACTTTTGTCGTCACCCGCCTGCATGACAGTGGCCTCTCCAGCCAGTGGGACTGACCCCTGGCAGCCTCTGCACACCCAGACGCTCTCCGCCACGAACACACCTTCCCGGGGCGCAGGGAACTTCGAGGATTCTGCTTCCTCGTAAACCACGCTGTGCTTCCCCGGGGCGACGCTCAGCCACGCCTCCGAGATGGGAACCCCAGGTCCTGGGCAGATGGCCCCGCTGGCTCTCCTGCCTCACCCCCCTCCCCACCTTCCGCTCTCTGGGGCACTGTCCCAGCCAGGCCTCTACAAGACGCTCCTACTTGGGCTCCAAGACCCAGGGGTCACCTCTTCTGAGGAGCCCTCCCGGATTTCTGGGCTGGCATTTACCCAGCCCCAATCCGGGCTCCCACGGGGTGGTGCTTGTGTGTGCAAACTCCCTTCCAGCCCTGGGCGAGGGGTTCCCCCAGTTCGGGCACGTCACCCCGGGCCGGCCCAGGACTCGGGCAGGTCTGAGACGGGAGGAGCCGCACCCCCAGGCTCCCCGGAGCGCCCCAGGAAGAGGGGCTCTCAGGGAGGGAGACGCCATATGCAAATGCAAGGCATTCACCATGAGAGCAATTTCAACACAGGCCTCCCCGTTTGCTGGATGAGGCGTTTTTAAGTGGCAGTATTTTGTGTTAATTTTTTCAACCAGATGCTGTCCTGTTCAATTATACATGGTCCAGTGGCCTCGACAGCGAGCTCAGAGCCCCGAGGCCATCATCCGAGCCCGGCGCCGTCGGGTCAGACGCTCGGGCTTCTGAGCTCCCGGGTCACGTTCTGACCCGAGACCCCGCTGCCCACTGGCCGCTACCTGCCGCGGCTGTGAGCTCCCAACGCGGGGGTCCCCCTGGGCTGTGCCCGCGGTTACGCTGAGCACGTGGGCTCCTGCGTCGTGTCGAACTAAGTAACCCAGTGGGACCCCGCTTCCCGACGCCGCCCCCCCTCGGACCGACAGCCCTTTCGCACCGATGCCCGTGGATCATCACGCGCCTCACAGGAGAGGCTGCGATCTGAGTCGGTTCCCCACGGTTCACATCTCAGGGTACTGTGAGCGAGCATCTTCCTGTTTTGTGTTTTGCTTTGGTTGCTGCCTGTAATTACTGTTAAATTTTCATCTTACTGTACGCTTCCTTTCCTGTTCGTTAAATCTCCATTTGCCTTCCCTGTCCCTTCTGCTTCCCTCGTGCTCACTCAGTTAAACAGGGCAAGGGGCCTGGCCTGCCTGTAAGATACGGGGGAGCGGGACCGCGGGAGGGTCTGGGACAAGTCCTTCCATCTACATGACTTCTAATGGGAACAGATGACTCGGTTCCGGACAGCCCTCCGGGGTCCCGCTGGATTTTGGATGTTGGGTTAAACGAAAATACATCCTTAACATTCGCCTGCCTGTGCTGTGTTGTGTTCTTCCTGCTTCGTGTTTGGATGCTGGTTTTGGTGTGGCTCACGGTCCCACATGTGGCCCGTGTGCCATTCTCCGGGCGGCACGGCCACGGCTGTTCGGAATCAGAGAAGAAAAGCCACATTCGGGGTGAAACGGGCCGGGAGCTCCCGTCCCTGCTGAGCGCCTGCAGTGTGGTCTCTGGGCTGTGCCACCCACAACGTCACTGGCGACCTTCCCAGCCGGTCCCCAAAGCAGACACAGACACTGTGTCACACCCGGGAAACCGAGGCACGCAAGGTGGGAAACCTGCCAGAGGCCACACAAACGGGACACGACAGAGCCAGGTCCTGGGCTTGTCCCACAAGACAGCCCTGTGGCTCGGGAGCCGGCGTGGCGAGAGTGGACAGACAGACTCCTGCACTGGGTGGTGGGAGGCGGCCTCCACTGAGGAGCTGTGTCTGGTGGGCAGAGGCTGCGGGGCCTCCACCACCTGCTAGGCTGGGGCAAAAGTGGGGGACACCCCAGGCAGAACGGCCTCTCAGAGGAGGGTCCACATGGGGGACCCACGCCTCTCCTCCAGCGCTCGCTCCTCTTGCAGCCAGACCCACCCCTGCCCGGAGCACAGGGGCCTGGGGGGCAGGGGGTCTCACTCCCCTTTATAGTCCCAGCTCCTGGGAACACAGAAAGCGCCTAGTGTCCAGTCCGACTTCTCGGCGGTACACGACTGAATGAATGAATGAATGAATGAATGGAAGCCGACGTCGGGGTGCTCGCCATGTCGGCCCCCCCAGGTTCCCTGCGTGGGAGAGCAGCGTGTGGCTGCGTGTTTGAGGGGGTCCAGCTGTGGAGCGTCAGGCCGGGCAGCTTCTGACGCCGGGCCGAGGGCCCAAAGAAAGATGAGCAGGTTCTGCTCAAACTGTCGGGGCTCGCTCCCGGCCGCCCAGAGGACGTGGGGCTCCCTCGCTCCCGGCCACCCAGAGGACGTGGGGCTCCCTCGCTCCTGGCTGCCCAGAGCAAGTGGGGCTCCCCCACTCCCA